>NC_069661.1:200855833-201158863 GCF_027244095.1 Hemicordylus capensis
TAAATCAAAACTGGCCTCATTCTTGTTGCAATTCCATTTTATTGTAAGTTCATAGTAGTACATCTCAATTACAAAGAATTCCAGAAGCTACAATAATTAAAAGTTGAGCCACTCCATATCATAACATGAGTATTCAGCAAATGAACACTTAAATGTATGGACTGTTTCTATTGAAAACTATTGTGCTGAGAATGGAAACAGTGGCTTTTATGCCCTGCAGACTTATGAAGGAGGAGCAAGAATACATGAGTTTGTCTTGTAGCTGCAGCATTTTCACTTCTGCAATAAGTAAGCAATAAGCTATTGTATTTTCACTTCTGTTCACAACCTCACCACAAAAGCCCTTTTTACATCCATGAATATGTCTGTGAGGGCTGCACAACCTTCAGGGACATATTCTTGGGTAGCACAAGGCACCTCTGGGCTATTCTGTCTTGTCCCAAGCAAGGTCTACAGGGTGATCAGTGAAGACAGTCAAACAGAAGGACAGTGCAGCAAGGATCAGGTGGCAAAGTGGGCGAGGATCAAGTGGCAAGGCAAGGGGAGGTTCAAGCAGTCAGTCAAGTAGCACCATGGCCAGAGCCATGGGGCATGTTGACCCAACAGGAGGCAGAGGCATACAGAGTCTTGAAATAATCCTCCGATCAGACTGTCCTGCTGGGCTCCAACTTTCTGGCTAGGCAGCGATTTCTTAAAGGGGCAGCCTCCTGGCTTGAAGCCTGGTGCTCCTCCTTCTGCCCATTTGTTCAAGCCTTGTCAGTGGCCTATGCACAGATATCAGGAGCTAGTTTTGGTCCTGCATCTTCAGGATTCAACTCTGGGGTTTCTTCAGGCTCCAGATCATTGCAGGGGCCTGGGACTGTGTCTAGTGCAGGCTCTGCATGTTGATGAGAAAAATTAAAATCCTCACACTGCAGAGTATGCTCCGGTGGTAAGGAAGTTAAGCCCAAGATATTATCTGGAGATAGTAGGTTGAGTTAAAATAAAAATAAAAATAAAAATTTATTAAGAAACTAAACATCACATACTAAAAGAGACATTGAACAACATACCCAAACAGGCACTAGCCTTCAACAACAACTGAACAGTTCTAATTGACTGTTAGCTGACCAAGAGAAACCTATTAACAGAACGCCTTATGCCTCTAATGGCTAGAAGAGGTTACTGCAGTATTCAGAGCAATGCTTTAGAATTCTGACACTCCTTCTCATTGCTTGAGCACCAATCAACAACTTCCATCATTTCTCACAATGCTAGAAAATGATCTCTTGGCAATGGTTTTATGAGTACATCTGTTAACATCTTCTCCATTGGGGAGTATTTCAACTCCATGAGACCCTTTTCTTGTACATCATGTACATAATGTCATTTTGTCTCAGTACGCTTTGTTCTGGATTTTGTCTTCTCTATTTGTGCAAGTGAAATACAGCTTTGATGGTCCTCAAACAATTCAGTTCGTTTTGATTCATCTGCTCCAAAGTCTTCCAACAATTTGTGTGTCCATAAGAACATAAGAAAAGCCCTGCTGGATCAGGCCCGCGGCCTATCTAGTCCAGCATCTTGTTTCACACAGTGGTCCACTAAATGCCTCTGGGGAGCCCACACATAAGAATGGATGGCATTTACTCTCTCCTACTGTTACTTCCTTGCAACTGGGATTTAGAGGCATCTTGCCTCTGAGGCTGGAGGTGGCCTCTGGCCCTTAGAGGCAAGATGAGACCCTCCATGTAATATCATGGCAAGCCTGAGTGGCTGACCTCCATAAAAGAATAGGTATCCACTTGTGGATTTATGATCTTTTCTGTCTTCTGCCAGTTTGCAACTACATAGCCCAGGACTGCTACTTGCTGGCTGTGTTGTTTTAGGTTAACCCATTCCTTGATCCAGGCCAGCTTTTGAATGGGGCTTTCGTCTCTTGTATGCCAATCCTGGGGTAGAGGTGGGACTAACCAATAGCCCGCATCAAGAGCATGGAAAATCAGTCTGCACTTGCCTTTCTGTACATAATATCTATTTCATTAAACTATTAATATTCCTGATTCCACTCTACTGTCTTCTCCTTGCATACCACAACTCTTTCCCTTGGAATCTACACTGGCAATCTCAGTTTTCGAGGAGCTGTACCTTTAAGGTACCTATCCAGTCTTTTAACTGCAATCCAGTCATTTTTGGTGGGTGCACTCACTTTCCTGCTTAAAATCCCCACAGCCACTGTAATGTCTGGTCTTGTTACTGTGGTGATATATAGATATTTCCCAAATCCTTTCTTGTACTTACCATTGCCTGGAAGAAGTGTGTTATTTGCATCTTGCTTCAAGAAGTTCACTTCCATTGGAGTGCTGACTTCCTTGGCATCTGTGAGACCTAGACATTCTAACAAGTATTTTATCTTTGCTTTCTGATTAAGAAGATAACTTGCATCTTGTTCTCATCCTATTTGTATTCCAAGATAAAAGGAAATGTTCCCCAGTTGCTTTACTTCTATTTCCTCATTCAAATACCTGGTAAAGACAGACCTGTGCGTAAGCTCCAAAAGAGCATTATGATCTAAAGCAAGCCAGAAGAGCCTGGAATACAAAGCTGGTGGTTGCTCCATGTAATACCCTGGTAGTTGCTCCATGTAAATGTCCTCAGTAAAAATGTCTTCTTCACCAAGAGCCCCACTGCCTGTTAAGATCATCTGGAGAGGTTCGTCTGCGGTTGCCGCAAACTCGTTTGCCAGCTGCTTCGGAATGGGCCTTCTCCATTGCTGCCCCTGGACTTTGGAATGTACTCCCTGTTAAGAGCTTCCCCATCTCTGGCAACTTTTAAAAAGGCATTGAAGACACATTTATCCACCAATTTAATTAAAATTAAATCTAATTTTAATTAGATTTATGGTTTTAAAATTTTAATTTTGGTTTTAAAGGATTTTAATATTAATATTTGGATGTTTAAATGATTTTATTTGTTTAATTGATCTAGTTTTGATTTTAATTGTTTTGTTTTCATTTTGATGTAAACCGCCCTGAGCCATTTTTGGAAGGGTGGTATATAAATCAAGCAAATAAATAAATATAAAAATATCACCATCTAAAAATTCAGTTTTTACTTCTAAATGGTCTACATACATTTTCCTCCCTGCTGTAATACAAAGGAGCATTCTTTTAGAAGAGCTAGGGAAAGACTTCCGTGCCAGCAGCAGCATGTGCCACTTGCCCCGCTAAAATGCCGTACAGTAGTGGCGGGATGCATCCCCGGCATCCCTCATGTGGCGTCAGCACATAAATGGCCCATGCCAGGGACGCATCCCGTCACCACAGCATGGCATTTTAGAGGGGTAAGCGGCACAAGCTGCTGCTTTCATGGAAGTCTTTCCATAGCAATAGTGCCATGGTGGGCCAGTGAGGGCTTGGATGACAGGCAGGTAGGAACTGCCCGCCTCCTCTTAAGGGAACCCCTTGCCGTACTTAGATGCGCACCAAAGCAATTTGGTGCACTTCCCTACTTGTTTTGGCCCATCCAGGTCCTGACAGCCGCACATGAACAGCATCACCTGTTCAGCCAGGACTAGATATATGAAGCTGAGTATCATCAGCATGTTGATGAAAATAATATCTGGTACTTCTTCAGCAGCTGGTTTTTCTTTTTCACCAAAATACACGACATTATGCATTTTTACCGTTTTTGTGGCAAGATCAAGTAAGTATTCTATATCCTTTACATCCTGGTGCACAGCCAACTAATATCCCTTCCTCACACATGCAGTTCAGTTTGGTCCTTTTAGACTTTGGCACATAGGTATATGCTTTTGAGCTAAAAACTCTAATTTGCTCCCTATTAGGCTTCTTTTCATGCCACAATTCAAATAGTGTTGTGTTTAGTAGCTTTAGTAACACAGTATTAACATTGAGTTTTAAATAGTTTTAAATAGTTGTAACATTTGTTTTAATTTGTATTATATTGTTGTAAACCACCCCCAAACGTCAGTTTTGGGTGGTATATAAATGGGCTAAAGTAAAATAAAATAAAAAATAAATAACCACTGAATAGTTCTTATTGACTCTTAACTGACCAAGAGAGACGTATTAATATAACTTCTCATGCCACTGTTGGGCAGAAGAGGTTACTGCAGTGCAAACAGCAATGCTTTAGAATTCTCACTTCTTACACTACATATTCTGGCCAACCGGCCACTTCTCCCTCCTGGCTGCTTCTCCCACCCACCCCCTTTCTGGTGGGCAGGCCAGCTGGCCCACTTCCTTTCCCCCCACCTACTTCTCCACCCCACCCCACCCCACCCCCATGCTTTCTGGCTGGCGGGCCGGCTAGAAGTCAGCCCACCACCTCCTCCCGCCTGCCCACCCACTCCCGGTAGTGGCCGCCTCCTTCCAGCAGCTGGCCTGGCCCGCTGCTGCCACCTGCCCCCACAGGCCGGGCTGGGCCAGCCCGCTGCCTCCTCCCAGCATCTGGTCCACCCACTGCTGCATCCTGCTCCCGCTTCTGATCCTGCTCCCATCTCCTGCTCCCCCCCCCCGGCTGGGCCAGCCTGCCGCCACCTTCTCCAGGTACATTTACACACACTCTCTCTATATAGAGAGAGAGAGAGAGGGGGGGGGGGTTACATTTGGCCATCCTTTTCCATTGCAAAATCCCCAGTTGTATGTGGATAGCCCATCTATCGCTCTTCTAATGAACTGGTAGAAGTCAAGAAGAGCCAGCCACATCACCTCACATAAGCATTCGTTATCCATGAATTTTGAATACACAGAAGGTCCGTTATACTTAGTCATCATCATGTCCAAACATAATTTTCCCACTGAAATCATTCTGAGGAAAGAACAGAAAATCTCAAAAAAGTGTATAAAACTAATATTCTCACATTTTTCCATTGTGGTCAAGCCTTTCCCCTAATATGATCGTCTTGCTCTTTCTCTGACCTCACTGTCCACGTTTGAAAAAGAAACCTGTACAACAACTTTAAAGAGAGATGCTTTGAAATTTAAGTTGAATGTTCTTTCAAAAAAATCATATATTTAAAAAGTGAAAGCATGTCTTAGAATCTATTACAATGGCCTGCAGCAATGAGTGCCTTATGAAAAGAAAGAGATTGTAATATCAGTATTGATCAAGATATTACTATTGGCTTTGTGCTACAAGTACACTAAATATTTAATCATTCCACTCAACTATTCATTCTGATAAAAATGTGAATGTTTCTAGAATTTTCTAGGCATTGGTCCACTAAAATAACTGGTGTTTTGCACCTGTTTTCCTGTAATTAATGGTGAGGAAATGATATAACTGTAATCAACTCTGGAAAGAGAAGCCACCTGAGAAGATAGCAATCTCTTCTAAACAAACAAAACCCTATTTTTTCTTCAAACAAACAGGAGGAGGGGGAGATTTTGTGGGGCTGGTATCTCTTTAGGGGAGAAGTTCCTCTGTGTGTGTATGTGTATTTCTGTTTTAGGTGGGGTTTTTTTTGTTTGTTGTTTTTGCCAGGGCTTGTTTTGAGGGCTGTTTAGCCTTAATTTTTAGTTTCTCTCTTGCCTGGAGAAGGACAGTGGGAGGCACAAGCTGGGCTGATATGAGTCACATCTGGTGTGAGGGGCAACATTCTTACTAAGCCTGTTTGCCTCAGTTTGAAGCCTGTGAAAGAGTTAGTAGTACTTACCTTCAATTTCTGCTGGGCTCTTTGTGATCAAGGGGACTCCTTTCAAGCTTCACTGCAGAATTCCCCACTAAACTCCTATGACCCTGTTTGCTAATTCATGTTCTCCAAGCTCTGGTTGCTAGGTTCCCTGGCTGTTGTCTCTTATGTAGAAAGAGACAACAGCCAGGGAACCTAGCAACCAGAGCTTGGAGAACATGAATTAGCAAACAGGGTCATAGGAGTTTAATCAATCAATCAATCAATCAATCAATCAATATTATAGTGTCCCTATACAAAACTATGGTGTGGCCACATTTGGAGTACTCTGTACGGTTCTGTTCACCATATCTTAAGAAGGTAGAACTGGAGATGGTGCAGAAAAGGGCACCCAAGATGATCAGGGGCCTAAAGCACTTTCCTTATGAGGTAAGGATACAACACCTGAGGCTTTTTAGTTTAGAAAAAAGATAACTGAAGGGAGGCATGATAGAGGTCTATAAAATCATACATGGTGTGGAGAAAGTTGATAGAAATTGTTCTCTAGCATAACACTAGAACCACAGGTCATCCCATGGAACTGATTGCCAATAAATTTAGGATCAACAAAAGGAAGTACTTTTTTCACACAACACATAATTAACATATGGAATTCTCTGCCACAAGATGTGGTGACAGCCACAAGCCTTAATGGCTTTAAGAAGGGTTTAGATACATTCATGGAGGACAGGTCAATCAATAGCTACTGGTCTGGGGGCTATTGGTCACCTCCCTCCTCAGAAGCAAGATGCCTCTCAATACCAGTTTCAGGGGAATAACAGCAGGAGAGAGGGCATGTGGTCTTCCCAGAGGCATATGGTGGGCCACTGTGTGAAACAGGATGCTGGAGAATATGGGCCTGTTCCAGAAGGGCTGTTCTTATGTTCTTAATTACTGTTGAGCAAACCCCAACCCATAAATAAATCACCAGCTACTAGTATTCAGTGCTGCTCTTACCCCTGGACTTTGGCACTGAAGCCCAGGGCCTCCACACTCCCTGGGGGGCCCCAAATCCTCTTTAGACTGTCCCGGGCAGTGTAGGGTGGTGATGCTTAACTTGCAGCAGGAGGGGGGATGCTCCAAAGGTCTTTCGGTCCAGGCTCCAAAATTACCAAAGTGCACCTCTGCAAGTATTTTAAAGATACACACACACACACACACACACACACACACACACACACACACACACATACATATGGGTTCCCTCAGGACTTCTAGTTTGACTTCTAATGTTGATTATATTATATTATATTGGTGTACATTGTTGTCATTCAAGAACTTTCAGCTTGAAATTGAAGGGTAGAAAGCAATCCCACTGGAACAGGCCATTTTAGGTGTTTGGGAAGACAAAACTCCATGAAAACGTTAGTGAATTTAGTTGCAGAACTTATCCATATCTTTGTTACATCTCAACTGAATTACTGAAGCATGCTCTTGAAGACCCTCCAAATGTGGCAGCAGGTACAAAATTCAGTTGCTTGATTCTTGAATGGGAGAAGAATGACTGAGCACATGGTACCTTTGTGGTGCAGCTGTACTGGTTGCTCATTTGCTTCCATGCATTACTTGGGATCAGAGCATTTGAAGGATCACTTCCTCCCCACATTAATCTGCCCACCTTGTTTAATCACCTAGTATGGCTTCTTACGTGATACATTGCTCTTTTGGGGCACACAAGTAAGGGCCTTCTCTGCAGTAACCTCTGCTACAGAATTTACTCCTGTTGGATATCCATTTGTCCTCCTTATTATTTGTGCTCTGGTGAAAACTGAAAACATGCCCACCCCCAGTTGTTTCCCCCACCTTCCGGATTCTGAGCATTGTTAGGTTGGATACATTTTTTTGGTTTCTGCTGTTTATTATTATTACTGTTTATTATTGAAAATTGTTTTAAAATCTTGTGTTCTAAACCACCCTGAATCATTTTGAGAAGGGCAGGATATAAATTCTGGCTAATTCCGTCCCCTGCACCATTTTTAAACATTACTTGAATTTAGCAGGAGCTCCTCTCAACAACTGGCTATCTATCCCTCTGACCTATATGTTCATAACCTTTGTAGCTTACAGTGACAGAAATAAGACAACGAAGAAGGGGGGCTGTCAGATTTTTCAGCATTCAATGTACGTATTTCATTTGGTGGTTCTTCTGAGATATGATACAAGACTGTTCTAGTTATCCCCTGAAGAGACCAAGTCAGTTGCCCATGAAGAAATCTTGAAATGCATTGCTCTCGGCAAATGTATTGCTTTCATTCCATTTCTGAAGTCTCACCTCCCTTTGCAATACTAGAAGGGCAGGATCAAACTCCTGGGCATTTCATTGAATAAGGGAACTCCTGAAAGAACTGGAGAGCAATAGGTCACAGTGTCTCACATACAGGTGTGTGTGTGCTCAGAGAGAGAGAGAGAGAGAGAGAGAGAGAAAGAGCGAGCGAGCTGCACAATATTTGGAAATAAAATTTTGTACTTCAGAATGATGAAATCTTGGATGATTCTGGGTACAAAAAAACAAATTGTATGATTCTTTGCTATAGAAAGGTAATTGGTTTGTGTTGAATTAACTGATTTGAAGAAACAATGAATATGGTTTTCTTATGACACTTGTATTCCACTTCTTGTAGTTTTGGTTTCTCACATCTTCAGGGTCCTATATTGCTTTCCATTCTAAAATGAATGCTTTTGTTGCTCTGATATTTTGTGTTTCATCATTTCAATTTAAAAAAAAAAATTGGCAACTGAACCACAGAGAACTATGACTGAGAGCATATTTTCAGTAGCTTTTAATTGGCCTTAAAATGTATTACATTACAACCTTAAGTATATTAGAGTATTATACTTTAGCAGTCCTTTGTGACAAGATTATTTTACATATCTTTTATAGGGCTACATAATATATGGTTTTGCTTTGTAGTTTAAAGGTGCTGTATGGCTCCTAATTACACATGCATACCCTATACAGATGCATACCCTATCTATATTTATGATTGCTTTAGGGCTGGCAATAGCATAGTTAAGCAAGAGAAGTATTTCTTATAAAACCTGCTGTAGCATTATGGTTGGCATGTAGTAATTTATTCATATCTGACTGTCAAGAGCCTGCTGGTATTCTGTTTATATGTGCATATAAATTCTTAATAGAGGGCCTTGTAAAAATAAATATTTTAATATAACTAGTTTCCCCCTTAAATGCAAGTATTTCAGATGCATTTTAATGTTAAAATACCACAGTGATTTAGGCCACATAAGAACAAAACAAGATACAAATTGATGTATCTTCAAAAATACCCTGTGCTGTGAAAGTCATCCCTGTTGCCTAACACATCAAATTTTATATTCCTATCTGCCGGCAGAATAAAGGATTTTTGTGGGATATGTCTGTCTAAACCTCATTCAGTTTCACTACTTTACATGAGGTGCATTTCTGAGAAACAGTGACTTGATTTGGTAATCATGAATATGCCTAAGCATAATGGTTGTGAAAATGAGGGGGGGGGGACATATCTCGAAAACATAAGCCTACACAACCATGCAATAAGAGTTGCCTTAACAGTTTTGTTTGAAATATCTCACTTGTTACTCAGCCTAATTAAGTGAGATGAATCATTTATCATCATTGATTGTATCAACAATGTTTTCAAAATGATGGAATACCAAGACAAAAACAGCTTGGGGAACATGCATCATCATCACGGTATTTTGATTGAACACTTTAAAAAAAATGAATAAAAGAATAGCAACAATTAACTGCTCTATTCCCATGTTTTATCCAAGGTCGCAGCTTTTTTCTTAAAAACAAAAAGCCAATGTCCATAAAATAAATATATTCTTGCTAACTGCTTCTATAAATCAATATTGTTGGTTAACAGATTAAAGTGATGCTGTCTACTGTATTAACTTATGACAAGAACAAATGTTTAGAAAACTGTGAAAATAATTGAAACAACATGCTTTAAAGTCAAGTCAAACAAGAGCCAGACAAGGTTGCCACAGAACTCTCAAACACAAAGGCTTGTGTAGCAAAATTGTTACCAATATTATCTTGCTACAAGCATACTTATTGTATCTGGATTGGGTTCACATTCTTAAACTAAGTCCTGTTGAGTCATTCTACAATGAGTGTGGGGGCGGGGGCGGGGGGGTAGTAGCAATAGCAATCGCAATAGCAATAGCACTTACATTTATATACCGCTCTATAGCCGGAGCTCTCTAAGCGGTTTACAATGATTTAGCATATTGCCCCCAACATTCTGGGTACTCATTTTACCGACCTCGGAAGGATGGAAGGCTGAGTCAACCTTGAGCCCCTGGTCAGGATCAAACTTGTAACCTTCTGGTTACAGGGCGGCAGTTTTACCACTGCGCCACCAGGGGCTCTGGTGGCATGCTCTGTAGTGGCATGCTCTGCTCCACAACCTATCTGCATTTGTTTGAAATGAACCTATTTGTGAAAAAGATCCTGCATGTGCACTTATACGTGTGGAGGCTAATTTCAGATAGCATCTGGTTTGAGGTGGAGTTTTCCATCATGATGGCCCCCTGACACACATTCATTTTACACCTTTAGAACTACAGGCTGACATCCATACTAATATGTTGCTGTCACTACAGGGGAGGGGTGATTTTAGCTGCTCTCCCCTTTCCTCTGAAGCACACTATGCCTCTCAGAAGTATGTCTCTGAGGGTCACACAACCCTCAAGAACATATTTTTGGGACACACCATGGGCTTCAGAGGGAAGGGCAGATCAGGAATATCACTCCTCCCCTGTAGCATGAGTGCTGCATTAATTTGGATATCTGACACTATTTTGGGCTGCATTTGTTGCTTTTTGGTGGAGTGTGTGGTGGTGTTCCTGGAGCAAATTGATTATCTAGTTCCTTATCAGTCTGTTTTCTAGAGACTAAGACCACATTTCCTGTCCTGCTGGATGACATGTCTTAAGAAATAAACAGAGGAAGTGTGACCTATCAGAACTTGTCAGTGGATAATATCCCAGCTATCAAAGCTTCCATACATCTAGCAGCTGTAGGGATGCAATGAGAGCCCACATGCTGCTCCATCACATTTTTGAGAGGTACAGTGGGTTCAAGAGGGAGAGAGGAGATCAGCAAAAATCACCCTTGTTGCACACACAAAATGTTGATCTGAATGTCAGTAATTGATTGGTTGTATTTAAAGTTCAGGGGGTGAACACACAGATTTTTGTAATATTTCCATTTCCCCAATGTTTGCTAATTGACCAAATAATCAACAAACACTGGGGGAAAGTCAGGGCCAGATTAAGGGCAACTGATGTCCTAAGCACATCACAGCAATGGTGCCCCCCCCCCGCCCCCTCCATTGCTTAACTGACAAGACATTAAGACCCAAGCAAATTGTTTACTTATACGTTAATATTTATTTAAATTTTTAAAAGTTTTCTTCTAGATTTTTTAAGGTAAAACAAAACAGTTCCACTGCCTATAATTTCATATAAATAGCCACAACAGAAGGAATGATTGAGAAAAATATTTCATTTTCAAGGTCAGACATCATAACATACAACCATCTTTTACATGAAGTTTTTTCAATATTTTGTACTGTTCTTTAGAGTAATCTTTTGCAAATCAATAGACCGGGTCTCACGATCAGGGAGACCCGGTTTTTATGGGTGAGCAGGAAGGGAGCCCTGGGCAGCCGGATCGGCCACCCACACGATGGCCAGCTCCATGACAGAGCCAGCAGGGGGTGGGGGGAGCAGGGGCCATGCGGCCCCCACAAGCCCCAGTATGCCCTGCGCGACTGTCTGGAAAAACGGAAAACTAACAAATCACCAGGGCCAGATGTCATCCATCCAAGAGTCCTCAAAGAACTCAAATGTGAAATTCCTGACCTCCTGGATAAAATATATAACTTATCCCTGAAATCGGGCTCTGTACCAGAGGACTGAAGAGTAGCAAATGTAACACCGATTTTCAAAAAGGGATCCACGGACGATCTGGGAAATTACAGGCTGGATAGCTAACGTCCTTTCCAGGCAAATTGATGGAAAACATCCTCAAGGATAAAATTGTAAAGCACATAGAACAACAGGCCCTGCTGGAGAGAACCAGCATGGCTTCTGCAAAGGGAAATCTTGCCTCACAAAACTTTTGGAGTTCTTTGAGAGTGTCAACAAGTGTGTGGATCAAGGGGATCCAGTTGACATAGAATACCTGGACTTCCAAAAAGCTTTTGACAAAGTTCCTCATCAACGACTCCTGAGGAAACTTAGCAGTCATGGGATAAGGGGACAAGTACATGTGTGGATTGCTAACTGGTTGAAAGACAGGAAACAGAGGGTAGGTATAAATGGAGAGTTTTCACAATGGAGGGAAGTAAGAAGGGAGGTCCACCAGAGATCTGTACTGGGACTGTGCCTTTTAATTTATTCATAAATGATCTAGAGGTGGGGGTAAGCAGCAAGGTGGTCAGATTTGCAGATGATACCAAACAATTTTGAGTAGTGAAAATCCAAAACTGCTTGTGAGGATTTTCAAAAGTATCTCTCCAAACTGGGGGAGTGGGCAACAAAATGGCAAATGTGGTTCAGTGTTGGCACGTGTAAAGTGATGCACATTGGGACAAAAATCCCCAACTTCAAGTATACGCTGATGGGATCTGAGCTGTTGATGACTGACCAGGAGAGGGATCTTGGGGTTGTGGTGGACAGTTTGTTGAAAGTGTCAACTCAATGTGCAGCAGCTGTGAAAAAGGCCAATTCCATGCTAGGGGTCATTAGGAAGGGGATTGAAAATAAAACTGCTAATATTATAATGCCCTTATACAAAATGATGTTGCAGCCATACTTGGACTACTGCGTACAATTCTGGCCACCACATCTAAAAAAGGACATTGTAGTACTGGAAAAGGTGCAGAAGAGGGCAACCAAGATGATCAGGGGCCTAGAGCACCTTTCTTATGAGGCAAGACTACAACACCTGGGGCTATTTAGTTTAGAAGAAAGATGACCGCAGGGAGACATGATAGATGTCAACGAAATCATGCATGGTGTGGAGAATGTGGATAGAGAGAAATTCTTCTCCCTCTCACATAACACTAGAACCATGGGTTGTCCCATGAAATTGATTGACAGGAAATCTAGGACCAACAAACTGAAGTACTTTTTCACACAACACATAATCAACTTGTGGAATTCTCTGCCACACGATGTGGTGACTGCCAACAACCTGGATGGTTTAAAAAGGGGGTTGGATAACTTCATGGAGGAGAGGTCTACCATTGGCTACTAGTTAGAGGGCTAAAGGCCACCTCCAGCCTCAAAGGCAGGATGCCTCTGAGTTCCAGTTGCAGGGGAGTAACAGCAGGAGAGAGGGCATGTCCTCAACTCCTGCCTGTGACTCCCAGCGGCATCTGGTGAGCCACGGTGTGAAACAGGATGCTGGACTAGATGGGCCTTCTTGGGCCTGAACCAGCATGGCTGTTCTGATGTTCTTATGTTCAGTGAATGAGTTAAGGGCATGATAGCTACAGGGAAGACTCTGTGGTGCTCCCCTTCCCTTGATGCCCTAAGCACGTGTTTGTTTTGCCTTTTGGTTAATCCAGGGCTGGGAAAAGTGTTCTTGGATTCTCAAAGACACTCATTAAATAAGGGATCCTGGAGAAGCCTTAAGGTAATTTCATATTTTAGTACTGGAGACTGGCAGTGAGGGCATGTTTGTATGGTCCATTGAGGGGGGACTAGTTACATATACATATCAATCCAACAGCCCCATATTGCTGCCTGGCTTCACTATAAGGAAGGGCTATGCTAGGGCTAAAGTAGCACCTTTCTTCTTGCTTCAGGGAAGGGAGGAGAGTGATGAGTTGTTATTTACTTTCAGGGCATTGTTTCTTCTAGCCCAACCTCATTTTCCATAAGCCTTGAGGTCCATCTAATCCAGCATTCTGGTTCCAATAGCAGCAAGACAATAACAGAGCTCTTGGGCTTCACAGCAGGATATGAAGTTAAAAGCTAATGGCCATCACCACTAGCTTCTGGCAATACTTTCCATTACTTAAATATGCACTGTGTGGAAAGTAGGTTTATTTTGTTAGTCCTGACCTAATGGCACCAAGCTTCATTGGATGACTCCTAATTTCTACTAGGGTAAGAAAAGTGTCTTCCTCTCCACACCATTCATAACTGTATAAACTTCTCTCATATTTCCCATTTGTGATATTTGATGCCTAGAGCACAACACAATCATAGACATTGGGGCTATTCAGATTACTGTTCAGGAAGGTGGGAAAGGGGGAAGTCTGTGAAAACTTACCTTCCCCTCCAGATGATCCCTAAGATGTTGCTGGGAGTGTGGAGCATGCTCCCAGACCAGCAGCGCTGCACCAGGCAGCACAGAGCTCTGGAGCCTGGGACAATGAGTCCTAGCCTCCAGGTATTCCACAATGTGCCGTGCTACATGTGCCATGGATTATTTATTTATTTATTACATTTATATACTGCCCCATCTAAATGGCTCTGAGTGATGCACAACAACAAAAACAAAACAAAACATGGAAAGCAGTTATTTTAAAAACAATCTATACAAACAAATAATAAAATCAGTATAAAACCAATAACAATTAAAAAAATTAAAACACTTTTAAAACCCTGGAAGGCCTGGCCAAACAGATAGGTTTTAAGGGCTCTCTTGAAGACCAACAATGAACTCAAACTACAGATTTCTGCCCGGAGCACATTCCACAGCCCAGGAGCAGCTACTGAGAAGGCACAACTCTGAGTCACCACCAGACGTACTGGTGGTAACTAGAGATAGACCTCCTCAGATGACCTTAATGTGTAGTGGTGATTATGCATTAGAGGATTCCCCCCAGGAGACAGGCGCTCTAGGGGAGCCCTAGTTAAGGGCTCTCTAGAACCTTTAACCTTGGCTAAGAGCTGGGTTGAAAACCTGAGCTAGGCAGCACTGTCCTGCCATAATTGGGCCTGATCCCAATGGTTCTCACATACAGCCAAACCCAGGCTGAGCTTCCCTAGCCTGAGTTAGGGTGCATGTGAGAACAGCCTCATTATTTGTACGTCATATGAACCTGGATTAGGGCTCCTGTGTGTTTAGGCCATTGTATGTATATGGGAAAGCTCCTGATCACTTCCAATGTCAGGCTACAATATGGATATGAATAATATGAAATCAAAGTCAACAGTGATTTACTCTCAGAGGACAAGTTTGAATCATCCAGCATCTTGATAGGTTCCTTGTATATGAACAAGTCTTGCTTTGCTCATTTTGCTTGAGGTCCTCATTTGTAAAATGCACAAAACTTTGATGCCCTCATTGTATGAGACTAATGGCCAAAATTTCAGCCTTATAGAAAGGTTAACACTCTATATCAAAGTCGGCCTCCACACAGTGGGTGTAATATTTAAAATCTTCTTACACCATTCTCTAGCCCATACACATGCTGTGTGAGCAAACCAGCACTGTATAAACTGTTGGATGATACTGTGTAATTACTTTAATATGGATTATTGCAGGAGACATAATGAGAGGCTGTCTTCTCCAGCAACACATATAAAAGGTTTTCCATACAGACTGAGAAGGTTTTAAAATATGCAGTCAATTCTGAGGCAGCGTTTTTAACAGAAAGACAGTGAGGCCATTCACACAATCAAAAACTGTGTTCAACCTGGGTTTGGGAACTGTGTCTGCTCCCAATTTTTGGTTGTGTGGAAGCAAATTTAGAGAAAACCTGGGTAGAAGTGATTGTGTGGAAGCAAGGTAGGAGGAAATCCTGGGTAGTTTTTCCTCCTATCTTGCTTCCACACAATCACTTCTACCCGGGTTTTCCTCCAACCTTGCTTCCACACAACCAAAAATTGGGAGCACACAATTGAATGTATGAATGGCCACAATATGTGGAGGCTTTTCTTTATGACTGCTAAAATAATAGATTCTATTTATTTTTTTAAAAATAGAATACAGAATTGCATTTGAAGGCAATTAGCCTCAGGCTTGATATTGTTGAATTCAATGGTGTGCTATGAATGCATGGTGGTCCATAAAATTGGAACACCTCCAATGATGTAGTAAAGTAATTACAGCAAAAAAATCTAGCTGGAAATCAGTGTTCTCTCCCCCGCCCCCCATCTGTGTGTGGAATGAGTTTTGTTCTAGGCGGCAGTATCAAAGCAGTGTGTGCACACATGCAATCAGAGTGGGACCTTCCTGATTCAACCTGAGTGGGAACTTAAATTAACTGAGCGGACATAAAAAAACATGTGAGTGCATGCACATGCGTACGCCTCAGAGAGAACACTGCTGGAAATGTTACTATCCTTATAGATGGAGAACTGGAGGGTCTGCAAGCGGGAGGTTCTAACAGACTGGGGACGATGACACAGATGGCAGTTTCACAAAAATCTGAAGGAAAAAACCAAGGTAGCCAAACTGCTTTTGCGTTTGTCACATGACCGATCCCGGGGCAGCGGGGTGCCACACAGTAGACTACTGATCATCTGGTCTACTGTGTGGAGCTCTCCAGAGCCTGAGAAAATGAGTCCTGGCCACTGGATATCCCACAATGCACTTTGCAATTAAGTGGTGCATTGGTGGAATCCCTCGTGAGACGGGCACTCTAGGCGACTAACTCTGTGTGCACTCAGGCTGCCAAGCCTCAGAATGTTTACAGCCTCAGAATGTTTGCAGGCTCAGTGCAGAGCTGATGGAACTCAGTGGAAGGGGGGGGGGGGGGGCAGAGGGCTTGAGGGAAAAGAGCAGAAAATTCCTCCGGACAGTCACCCCTTCTGTTTCTGAAGGAGAAAGCTGTCTAATAGTCTACGCGGAATAAATTCTGAAGCTCTGTGGTACCTCATCAGTCAGGTAACCCTGTTTGGTGTCTGAAAAAGAAGGAGTTTGAAACAGTTTACCTCTTGACGTTATGAAGTATCACCCCACCACCACCCACCATGTGCTGGTGGGCAAATTTTGAGAGAATTTCCTCACAACTCCACAGCTTTATGGGAACACTCTAGGTTCAGCTAACCACAATAAGACTTAACAGAAGAGCAGTTACACAAAAGTGAAGAGCCCTGCTTCTTAACATTAACTCTTGAATGTTAAGACCACAGGGCTGGATGAAAAGGAGCTGGGACTGAGCATCAGCACCCTCCCTCACACCAGTAAACAAAAAAAAGGGGGGAAATCAGATTTTTATTTGAATTAAGACCCAAGTTAGAGTAGCGACTCCTGTCTTTGTTGCTAACTTCTGGGTTCTTACTTCTTCACCATGCTCAGCCACAGGCTCAAGTAATGCATGCACACCAGGCATATACTGCAACATTTTGTTGTGGTCCATACTTATAGAAACATAATGGCTTCAATAGGCAGCCATTTAATTGTATAAGCGACACTACTAAAATAGGATGGCAAACCTAGTATTAAAACCTTCAGTATTAAATCCAGTATTAAAACCTTCAGTAATTAAAAGTTGTTAGAGTTGTCACTAGTACTTGTGACAAGGATCTTGTTTGGGGACTTTGCCATGTGCTCGCAAGAGTTGCTATCATCTATAACATGAATCTGTTTTGGTGAGGCACCTTCCTGTTTTGCCCATTTCTGGTATATAAGTTCAGACAAGACTGTGGATGGTGTTAGTTAAGTCTGACAATAAAAGGTGTTAATCATCAGGATCAATAGTCATGGGAGACCAAAGGTGATGGAGGAGAGTTCTGTCCAGGAACATCCGAAAGTTTGTTTGTTTGTTTTAATGCAGGAACTTCTACCTTGTTTGCACCTGGTCCTATTTTACTGTCATTTATTCAATGAAGCATTGTACTGGTGAGATTGTTATTATGAAAAGAAAGCCTGTCCTCTACACCTGAAATTGGCTGACCCAGTCCTGACCAGGCATCCTGGTGAGCCATCCTGAGGGTGGCAATCGGGATGGGCAGACAGGTTCAACCCAGAACCTGTTCAAGGTTGAACTAGTTTGGTTCGACCGTTCCGGGTCGAACTGACAACCCCCCCCCCCGTTTGGTCCGACCTCAGACTGAACCCCCGCCCTGACAGTTTGGGGGATTCATGAAAATTTAAAGTCTTTTTTAAAAAGAAAATTTACCTTTTTAGCCCTCCGTGGGTTTCCTGGAGCTGGAGGGGGGTCCATGGGGGTCCCCCTCCCCCCACCAGACTTCTATATGCCCCTCAAGAGCCAGTTCATGTGTTTTTTGGCCGGTATTTGGCCTTCTCCCGGCGGGGTGGCAGCCATGTTGGGGGCTGGGCACTTGCACAATAGACTTCTGCATGGTCTGGGCCACACAGAGGCCTATTGCGCAGGCATCCAGCCCCCAACACGGCCACCGCCCCACCAGGAGAAGGCTGAAAACCGGCCGAAGACTGCCAGAACAGGCACAGAGCCAGCTGAACTGGCTCTTGGGGGGCATATAGAAGGACAGCGGGGGGCGGGAGGACCCCGTGAACTAACCACCACCTCCAGGAACCCCATGGAAGGCTGCAAAAGTAAAAAAATTAAGACTTTAAATGTCCATGAACCCCCTCACACTGAACCAAACTTGAGG
Source organism: Hemicordylus capensis (assembly GCF_027244095.1). Taxonomy (NCBI): domain Eukaryota; kingdom Metazoa; phylum Chordata; class Lepidosauria; order Squamata; family Cordylidae; genus Hemicordylus; species Hemicordylus capensis. The sequence continues at coordinate 200,874,057 of NC_069661.1, forward strand.
GGCTTCCCCAGGGTGCTGCACTGAACTCGTCTGGTAGGGTTCGATTGCAGTTTGCACTCGAACCGAACCGGGCCAGCTGGTTCTGTGTACATCCCTAGGTGGCAAAATAAGCAGATGTTCAAATAAATTTATTTTGTTCAAATAAATGCATTATTTTAACAAAATTCTATTTTTTAAAACATTTTTATATCCCTAGGACTTTCAGCATTGTATTTTCATGAGTGTTCTCAAATAAGAACTATGTAATATATATAGTAAAGCTACAGATATATTACTCACAGTTTATACATTAGAACTTCCAGTCTTACTAGCGATTCAAAAATCCAGTTCAAAAATCCAAAGGTATGATTAATTTTGATAGCATCTGTGAAAATTCCAAGTAACCACTACAAAACTTTAGGTGAATATATCACATTTCCACACAACAGTGTACCTCTGCAGGGAGCTCCCTATAATGACAGCGCTTGAAAGGTTAATGACATTCATTGCACTACTAATCTATCCTTTGAACCACTGATTAGCATTGAAATTGATTTGGAGCTACTTGTGGCTGAAATGACATTAATCTAGTCTTTGCAGCTGAAAATGCAGACACCTATCTCATGTTACCATTGGTGATGACACAAAGCTAACTTGATGGCTTCTATTGTTTTCTCTTTCAGTAGAACATCTGAAGCTGGGAATGTTCATTAAAAAATCCCCTTGATTTGCACCTTAAAGTTTAGCAACATGTCCATTACTTTGCTGAAAATGTAGAGTAGACTTTCTTTCTCTAAGAGGTGATGCTATCAATGAACAAGAGTGCTCTTCTTTAGGATAATAAGCAATGATAAGACTTGTATTTACTTCCAAAAGATTAAAAGGGTATTCACACAACCAGGTGGGTGGGGGGCAGGGAGTCAGATTTTTCACCTACCTTCCCCCCAAATAATCAAATGAATGTTGCCTGGAGTACAGACCACACTCACAGATGATCTGTGTTGGGCCAAGCAGTGCAGATCTCTGGAAGCTGGGATGATGCATGATTTGGGTGTTCCAAAGTGAGGAGGATGGTGAAAAGAAAGCTGAAAGGGAAAATTAGGAGAGTCACTTTGCTCCAGAATGCATCGAGTTTACTCAAAACCACAATACTAGAAGCCCAGTTAGATTGTATATCCAAAAGGAGGGAAAGTACCACTAAGACCAGGAGGATGCCAGCATGGCTAACAGGTAATGTCACGGAAGCCATAAAAGGGAAGAAGACTAAAGAACTGAATCAGATAGAAGTGACAAGAGATGTCTGGAAAACTGTCTGGAAACTGTCTGGAAAAATGGAAAAATAGCAAATTGCCAGGGCCGGATGGCATCCATCCAAGAGTCTTCAAAGAACTCAAATGTGAAATTGCCAACCTCCTTGCTAAAATATATAACTTATCCCTGCTATCAGGCTCTGTACCAGAGGACTGGCAAGTAGCAAATATAACACCGATCTTCAAAAAGAGTTTCAGGGGCGATCTGGAGAATTACAGGCCAGTTAGCTTAACGTCCGTTCCAGGCAAATTGATGGAAAGCATCCTCAAGGATAAAATTGTAAAGCCCATAGAACAACAGGCCCTGCTGGGAGAGAACCAGCATGGCTTCCTCAAAGGGAACTCTTGCCTCACAAACCTTTTGGAGTTCTTTGAGAGTGTCAACAAGTGTGTGGATCAAGGGGATCCAGTTGACATAGTATACCTGGACTTCCAAAAGGCTTTCGACAAAGTTCCTCATCAAATACTCCTGAGAGAACTTATCAGTCATAGGATAAGGGGACAAATACATGTGTGGGTTGGTAACTGGTTGAAGGACAGGAAACAGAGGGTAGGGATAAATGGAGAGTTTTCACAATGGAGGGAAGTAAGAAGTGCAGTCCCCTAGGGATCTGTACTAGGAGCAGTGCTTTTTAACTTATTCATAAATGATCTAGAAGTTGGGCTAAGCAGTGAGGTGGCCAAATTTGCAGATGACACCAAACTATTTAGGGTAGTGAATCTATCTATCTATCTATCTATCTATCTATCTATCTATCTATCTATCTATCTATCTATCTATCTATCTATCTGTATTTGCATCAAGAAGGTGTACTACCAGAATGGAGAAAAGATTCTTTACATGCAGCAAAAGTCAACATGCATTTTGCTTATAGTTTGCTGACTTACAGTGGCTTCTGTAGAATCTGACTGGTAAACATTTTCCACAGACTGCAGTGATGAATGTATGGTAACTTCAAAGTAAGCCCTATTACAATAATTTAAATGTACTGAACCTGTTTCAAAAGTGCTGAATGTTGCTTTTATTGTATATATTTTATGGGACATGAACATCAAGCCATTTTTAATTTACCCTTGTATTTGATGGCAAAGGGAAGTGGGGGGAGATACATGCAGAGCAAGAGTGTCTGAAAAGTTGCAGTTTTGTTGTATTAACAGTTTCCAAGTTTGGGTAAATTTGCTGAAGTGGGCAGGGACAAGGAAGATGTGGCTATCAATTTACTGTTTTTACCTGAATCCAAGACGAGGCTATTCCCACGAGCAGCAAAAATTGGGCTAGGAGAGCCTAGCCCGATTTTTGCTGCTCATGTAAACCACTGGGATAACAGGCGAGCCCGGTGGCTTACAAGTGGAGCTCAGCAAACAGAGCTCAGCAAACCTGGTTTTTAAATTTGTGAGTAGCTGCGGTGCGGCTCTGTGCCATGGCTACTCATGAGGAGACCCCCAACGGGAAGGCTGAAAAGCAGCCTCCCGGCTCAAGGGTCTCTCCAGCATGCCCTGAGCACTTGTGCAGGGCATGCTGGAGCTTCTGGGGGACATGTGGCCCCCGATCCTCCCAGCCCCTGCTGGCTCTGTAACAGAGCCGGCAGTTGTGTGGGTGGCCGATCCAACCACCCAGGGCTGCCGCCCTGCTCATGTGCGGGGAGAGCGGGCTAAGCCTGCTCTCCCCGCTAACCCGCTAGAGTCTCTTCTCACGGATCGTGAGATTTTAGAAATCAATTTTAGAAATCAGGAGGTTGTCTTTATTCAGAGCCCTCTTTCTTTTGGATAAATACAAGTATAACTTGTATTTAACCTGCATTTTTAAAGGGTTATCTTAAATTTGTGGTCGATTTGGGTAAATATGGTAATTCCTTACAGGATTAATTGTGTCGAATATCAAAGGTTCATCTCTGCCCTGAACAACCCGTGGTGAAGGGCACACATTCACCCCCAGAGGCATCCTCAGTGGGGAGGTATATGCACCTCCACTCGAGGTTTGTGGAGCAGGGCACTGCTTTTTCTCCCACGTTAATCTAAGAGAGATCATACTCTTCATTTGATTAATGGGAGAGGAAAGGAGGCTACATCTGAGAAGACCCCTTAATGAGAGGACACATCCATCAACCACCAACCCTGCTGAAGACCCTTGAGCCAATAGGGTCCTCAGCATAGAGCACATGTGTCCTCCACAACTGGGGGGAATAAAGCCGATTCAGGGGAAAATAATGCCGATGAAAACCTGGGGGGTGGAGTTTCAAGCTGCCCGGTTCAAATGTGAAATGAAAGTGAATGGAAATAAGAAAGATGGTTGAAAATAGTCATTAAATGAATGTGATTTGAATTAATGAACAAGTAAATGGATGAAGTTTGTAATAAGGAAAACAAAGAAATTGAAATGGTTTTCTGGCACACCTCAGGTAAAATCTACTAACCACATATAAACAGGCATTAAAGTCATTCACACAATCAAAAACTGTGTTCAACCTGGGTTTAGGAGCTGTGTGTGTTCCCAATTTTTGGTTGCATGGAAGCAAGGTAGGAGGAAAGCCTGGGCAGAAGTGATGGTGTGGAATCAAGGTAGGAGGAAAGCTTGGGTAGAAGTGATGGTGTGGAAGCAAGGTAGGAGGAAAACCTGGGTAGCTTTTCCTCCTACCTTGATTCCACACCATCACTTCTACCCAGGTATTCTTACTTTGGGTAAGAATACATTTCTTACCTTGCTTCCTCACAACTGAAAAATGGGAGTACATACAGCTCCCAAACCCAGGTAGGAGCTATTCCCATGACCTCCTGGTGGACAGACAGTGGGGAAGGCTGCGCAAACCCAACCTCCCCCACACCAGGCAATCGGTATAAGTGCACTGGAAGCCCAGACTATTGTGCTCCGGAGGGCTGGGATGACACATCCCACAATGCCACATGCTGAACATGGTGCATTGGGGGATTCTCCCAGGAGACAGGCGCTCTAGACACCCATCTCTGTGTCCCATCGGGCTGCATGCAGCCTGAGGAGACACATGATCCCAGAGAACAGTTTAAGGATGTGCTCACTCCATTGAGGGGGGACTAGTTACTTAAAAGCCAGGTTAAAAAGCGCCTCTAGGTAGTGCTGCCCCGCCAGGATCAGGCAAGGCCTGATCCCAGCCGTTCTCAAACACAACCTAACTCAGGCTGGACTTCCCTAGCCTGTGTTAGGCTGTGCATAAGAACAGCCTTTCAGTGTTTTATTGCGTGAATGACCTCTTAGTCATACAGAAATCAGAGTATTTCTTGTTTATCTATGTTATTTCTTCAGGTAGTCTGTATATAAGATTAACTTGCACATTTCTTTCCGCATTTCCTGCTAGAGGTATAAGGGAACAAAGTGTACTTGTCGGGAGTTCCTACCCTCCCCTGTGACACAGGGTTGTGTACCCAGCCATACAGCAGAGTGCCAAGGGAAGCCGGGGGCTCCAAATGCCAAAGCAACCCCAGTAATTACCTCTCAGGAGTCAGGTAGGGCTCAGAGAGAAGCACAACAGCTGCTGGGGGATGGGCCGGGACAGCCCAGGAGGCAGTAGCTTGGTGGAGAGGGAATAGCCATGATATTAACTCCATAGCTGCAAATGGGTGCAGGGATATTAAGGAAGGGGGTGGGGTTAGAGAACAAGTCCCTTTTGAGAGCCAGGGGTTGGCTGGCCACGACACCTACCCAGCCAGGGAAGCCAGAGCAGGTTGGGAGTGGGGAGGTCTGTGTCTGAACTGCAGGGCTCTATTTAAGCCAGGGGCTTCCAAGGATGAGGAGCTCAGCCGGGATGGGCTTGTGGGTCTGACTGACTTCCAGAGAGGAGCTCAGAACTTTTTGCTCTCGCTGATAGGAAAAGAAGGGAGTAAATGAACTTCCCTTCTTCCCCAGCTATGAGGCCGTGCCGACGCCTAGAATTTAGTGCTGGAGGGTGAGAAATTTGCTTTGGAGAATCACCCCCCCCCCCCGGAATGCTGACAGTACTATTAGTACCTTCTGTTAATATAACACTTGATACCAAGAGCCTAAGTGGAAAGAAGAGCCATTGATCTAACTTGTCTTTTGGGTTGTTCTGTGTTCAGCAGGATCAGTTTTGAAAGTCCAAGGTAAGCCAGATATATTCTCCCTGTTTGTATTATCTTTTTCAAGCAGGATCTCATCATTGACAGGTCCACACATACAATGGGCTGAGGAGATCATTTTATTATGATTATGAAGCTGATGGATTGCCCAATGACAACTGAAGGTGACAGATGATCTCATGCTAAGGTTGAAAATTAGACAAGAGAGAACAATTATACCTGAAGTCTTGTCATGTCAGCTAATAGAACACCTGTTTCTTTAGATGTGAAAAAGAAACTACGATCCTTGAGGGAAAATAGAGAAAAGATCACAGCATGAAAATATCTTCTGCAGCTCCAACAACACATTTTAATTGCCTTTGATTCTTGTTAAGTTGTGATATTTCAGAACCTTTAAAATTAAGCTCCAAGTACATAACCACAAAGTATATTTTGACATTTTTGATCTCCCTATGGTAAGTACACCCCCACACCAGATATCTCTAAAGGGCATCAGTTATCACTACTTCCATTCTCCCGAATATATATATTATATTTAGCAGATGGTGCATGGAAATTTGATAATAATGACCTGGTTCTGAGTAAATGGCTAAGAGGTGATATCCCAGGAGGTTGGTGCAAAAGGAATGAAAATTAGGCAGATGTTTTCCATTATCACCCACAGTTGAGGTGCTGCAATAGAATTACTTTATCACCAGTCAATAGCTGAAACAGTAATTAGGCACTGCTTGCTTCTAATTATAAAGAAGATGAAGTCCACCCTGGTTGGCAATATTAATTTTAGTTTACTGCTACAACTATTAGCTGAAAAATAGTAACATTATGCACGTACTCAACTTTTCTAGAATAATTACAATAGATTTTGCATCAAACCTAAGCCACATGCCCTTTCAGAACATGGAAGCCTCTTCTGCCTGATGCAATGTCATGCTACATGGCCACACGTGAATAATGCTATTACCTAGGCAAGTGAGATAGTGTGTTCCAAAGCATTTGGAATCTTAGAATGACCTTACTAATGCATGCAGCTAAGAAGGGGATGTGCCTAGAGTGCACCCTTGACAACCTCCATGGATGACATCCTCCTTGACATCTTCCAAGTATTACATCCTCCATGGACATCCTCCTGGCATGTATCATGTGAATGGCTCCTCTACGTGCACAGCAATTACTTGCACTTCATGTACTTGTTTAAATATGTTGAGAGGGCATTCATTTGAACAGCATCCCATATGATAAAGACATCCTGATGGGAGTTCTTTGGGACATCTGAGGAAGATGACACAATGAGCGAACTCTTAATCACATAGGTTGGTAAAATATTGTCCAAACTGGCCAAAGAAAAGACCTGGGGGATGAGACCAAAGGTTCACGAAGACCAACATTTCTTAATTGTCTATGGGAAGGCCACAAGCCAGACATGAAAGCACTATTACTCTAACAGAAAGGAAAGATACCATTGTTCTTCATAAATGCATCCCACCCCCCACTAGTTATCTATCTATCTATCTATCTATCTATCTATCTATCTATCTATCTATCATATTTTTATACTGCCCAGAACTTAAGTCTTTGGGCAGTATACAATAAACAAAATAAATGAAAACAAAAAATTAAAACATTACAACAATTCAAAAATTTAAAACAATGTTAAAACAGTATTTAATTAAAAGCCTGGGTGAAGATGCATCTTTAAAGACTTTTAAAAAGTTGTCAGAGATGTGGAGGTTCTTATTTCGGCAGGGAGCACATTCCAAAGCTTTGGGGCAGCAGCGGAGAAGTCCCATCACCGAGTAGCCACCAGGTGAGCTGCTGGCAAGTGCAGATAGACCTCTCCTGATGATCTCAATGGTCAGTGTGGTCCATGACAAAGATGTTCTCTTAAATACCCAGGGCCCAAGCCATTTAGGGATTTATAGGTTATAACCAGCACCTTGTATTTTGTCTGGAAACTTAGCAGCAGCCAGTGTAGCTCTTTCAGTATGGGAGTAATATGGTCTCTCTGAGATGATCCAGAGACCAACCAGGCTGTGGCATTCTGGACTAACTCTAGTTTCTGGACTACATACAAAGGCAGGCCCACATAGAGCTCATTGCAGTAATCCAGTCTGGAGCTGACCAGCAGATGTACCACTGTTCTGAGGTCATTTATCTCAAGAAACGGATGCAGCTGGCATATCAGCTGAAGCTGATAGAAGGCATTTTTGGCCACTGCCTCAACCTGGAACACCAGGGAGAGGCTTGGATCTAGAAGTACCCCCAGACTGTGTTCCTTAGTGTGACCCTATCCAGATCAAGCAGATTAAACTCATCTCCCATGTTCTGACCCTGCACAATGAGTACATCCATCTTATCTGGATTCAGTCTCAGTTTGTTAACCCTCATCCAGGCCATCACCGCCTCCAGGCAGGCATTTAGGAAGGTTATGACTTATCCCGATGATGTTGACATGGAGATTGGGTGTCATTGGCATACTGATAGCACCCTGCACCAAATCTCCTGATGATCTCTCCCAGCGGTTTCATGTAGATATTAAACAACATCGGAGACAATATGGATCCCTGAGGGACACCAGATAAAAGTTCAGATTTTGAAGAACAACTGTCTCCAAGCGACATCTGGAACCTGCTCAACAGGTAGAAGCAGAACCACTGCAAAGCAGTGCCCCCCACTCCCAACTTGTTAATGCAATATGCTATTGTCCCCCAGTAACTGGTATCTGAAACATGCCGCTTCCAAACATGGAAGCTGCCAATTGGTTAGGACCCATATGACTGGCCTTGCACATGCTGACCTGTTATTTCCATGTGCAAATCTGCAACATGGCAAAACACTATGTGGAAGTGGTTCTAGTGAGAAAGAAACCTTTGCAATATTAAAATGCATTGATCTGAAATTAATTTTTTTTCTCATAAGCCCTGCTAATGAAACACGCTTGACTCAAGGTATTATATATTTAATCAATTTACATATATTTAATCAATTTAGTATAAGGTGGCTAGGAAAGACCTAGTGGATATAGTGGGCATAATGGAAACTGGGTAGAATGGTGAGAACCAGTGGGGCACTATTATTCCTGGATAAAAACTCAAAGGAAAGGGAGGAGCAGATTGGGGGTGGAATATCACTGTATATTAAAGAAGGGACATAATCCAGCCAGCTAGAAAACCTAGGAGGATCAGAGTCCTGAGTCCTCCAGAATTATCATGAGTGATTCAGGAAGCTATAAAAGGGAAGAAGACTTCCTTCATAAAATGGAAGTCCTGCCCAAATGAAGTGAACAGAGAGGAATGCAATGTGACAATAAGGGATGCAAAAAGAGAGTTTGAAGAGCATATAACTAGAAGTGTAAAGGGGAATAACAAACGTATTTAAATATATCAGAAGCAACAACAACAACAACAAGAACCCTGCCAGGGAGGTGGTTGGACCATTAGATGATGAGGGCATGAAAGGGATTATTAAGGAGGATAAAGAGATTGCAGAGAAGCTGAATGAGTTCTTTGCATCTGTCTTCATGGCGTAGAATACCGACCATATCCAAGCTCTGGAACTGAGTTTCTCAGGCTTGGAGGCTGAAGAACTGAGCCAGTTTTAGGTGACAAGAGAGGATGAACTAGACTGTCTTAAAATTAAAAAATAAATAAATTAACAAATTACCAAGGCCAGGTGGCATCTATCTAAGAGTTCGGAAAGAACTCAATTGTGCAATTGCTGATCTAGCAAAAATATGTCACTTGTCCATACAATCAGGCTATGTACCAAAGGACTGGAAAGTAGCCAATGTACAGAAAGGGATCCGGGGGGCGGGGGGGGGAGGTGGATCTGGAAAACTACAAGCCAGTTAGCTAAACTTCTGTGCTGGGTAAATTGATGGAAAGCATTCTCAAAGACAAAGTTGTTAAACATATAGAAGAATGGGCCTTGCTGAAGGAGAAGTCGCAAGGCTTCTGCAAGGGCAGGTATTGCCTCACAAATCTTTTGGAGTTTTCTTTGAGAGAGTCAACAAGCATGTAGATAAAAGTGATCTGGTTGACATAGTATACTTGGACTTCCAAAAAGCTTTTGATAAAGTTCCCCACCAAAGCCTCTTGAGTAAACTTAGCAGTCATGAGATAAGGGGACAGGTTCATGTGTGGATTGGTGACAGGTTGAAGGTCAGAAAACAGAGGGTAGTAATAAATGGACAGTTCTCCAAATGGAGGGAGGTAAGAAGTGTGGTCCCCCAAGGATCTGTACGGGGATCAGTGCTCTTTAACTTGTTCATAAATGATTTAGAAGTTGGGGCAAGCAGCAAAGTGGCCAGATTTTCAGATTTGAGGAACTCCAAAAGGATCTTTCTGAACTGGAGAAATTTGAGAAACTCCAAAAGGATTTCTCCAAACCGAGGGAGTCGATGAGAAAATGGCAAGTGTGCTTCCGCGTAAGCAAATGTAAAATGACACATAATCATTTGCAGGATCTATGGAGGAGGTGTCCAGCAATCCCTCTTGCAGTTTTAGATTGGATCAGTTTCAATCTGTGACTCCTGAGGATGTGGGCAAGCTGCTTGGGGTGATGAGGCCTACCACCTGCTCTCTGGATCCTTGCCCAACTTGGCTGCTTCTATCTAGCAGAGAGATTATTGGAAATGGCCTAGTTAATATCATAAATGCATCACTGAGGGAGGGTAGGGTGCCTCCTTGTTTGTAGGAGGCATTGATTAGACCACTCCTAAAGAAGCCATCTCTGGATCCCTTAGTGATGGACAGTAACAGGCCAGTTTCCAATCTCCCCTTGGGCAAGGTGATTGAGAGGGTGGTGGCCGACCAGCTCCAGGCAGTCTTGGAGGAAACTAATTATCTAGATCCATTTCAAACTGGCTTTACGGCTGGCTGTGGGGTTGAGACAGCCTTGGTCAGCCAGATGGATGACCTTTACCGAGGAATCGACAGAGGGAGTGTGACTCTGCTGGTTCTTCTGGATCTTTCAGCGGCGTTCGATACCATCGACCATGGTATCCTTCTGGATCGCCTGGGGGAGTTGGGGATAGGAGGCACTGCTTTGCAGTGGTTCCGTTCCTATCTCTCGGGTAGATTCCAGAAGGTGGACCTTGGTGACAGTTGCTCCTCAAAATGGGAGTTGCTATATGGAGCCTCCCAGGGCTCCATTCTGTCACCAATGCTTTTTAATATCTACATGAAACCGCTGGGTGAGGTCATCAGGAGGTTTGGTGCTGGGTGTTATCAGTATGCTGATGACATCCAAATCTACTTCTTTTCATCTTCAGGTAATGGCACTCATTCTCTAAATGCCTGCTTACAGGCAGTAATGGGCTGGACGAGGGAGAACAAATTGAAGCTGAATCCAAGCAAGACAGAGATGCTCATTGTGGGGGCTCAGAATTGGAGGGATGAGTCTGATCTCCCTGTGCTGGATAGGGTTACACTCCCCCAAAAGGAGCAGGTGTGCAGCTTGGGAGTATTCCTCGGCCCAGGCCTCACTCTGGTATCTCAGGTGGAGGCCATGGACAGGAGTGCTTTCTATCAGCTTCGGCTGATTCGACAGCTGCACCCATTCCTTGGAGAGGATGACCTCAAAACAGTGGTGCATCAGCTGGTAACCTCCCAGCTCGACTACTGCAATGCGCTCTACATGGGGCTGCCATTGTATGTAGTTCGGAAACTTCAATTAGTTCAGAAAGCGGCAGCCAGGTTGGTCTTTGGGGTTACCCGGAGAGACCATATTATGCCTGTTTTGAAACAGCTACACTGGCTGCCGATATGTTTCCAGGCAAAATACAAAGTGCTGGTTATTACCTTTAAAGCCCTGAACAGCTTAGGTCTGAGTTATCTAAGAGAGCACCTTCTTTTATATGATTCCCACCGCATGTTAAAGTCATCTGAGGAGGCCCGTCTCCAGTTGCCACCAGTTCGTCTGGTGGCGACGCAGAGGCAGACTTTCTCTGTAGCTGCTCCTGGGCTGTGGAATGTACTCCTGGCAGAAATTCGTAATTTGAGATCATTGATGCCCTTCAGGAGAGCCCTTAAAACCTACCTATTTGGCCTGGCCTTCCAGGGTTTTAAATAATTAACTGTTTTAAATTGTTGCCCTGATTTTCAGGGCTTTTAGCTGTTTTATTGGTTTTATTGTGTTTTAATAGTTTGATTTTAATTGTTAATTTGTTTTAATTGTTATTTATCATGCTGTGAACCGCCCTGAGCAATTGTGGAAGGGTGGTATATAAATCTAATAAAATAAATAAATAATGGGACCAAAAAACCCACTCCAACCAAGTATACACTGATGGAGTCTTGAGCTGTCGGAGACTGACCAGGAGAAAGATCTTGGGGTCATAGTGGAAAGCTTTTTGAAAGTGTTGACTCAGTCAGCAGCAGCTGTGAAAAAGGCAGATTCCATGCTAGGGATCATTAGGAAGGGGATTGAAAATAAAAATGTTAATATTAAAATTCCCCCTATACAAATCTATGGTGTGGCCACATTTGGTGTACTGTTTGCAATGCTGGTCACTATATCTTAAGAAGGATATTATAGAACTGGAAAAGGTGCAGAAGAGGGCAACCAAGATCATCAGGGGCCTGGAGTACCTTCCCTATGAGGCCAGGCTACAACATCTGGGGCTTTTTAATTTGGAAAAGAGGCATCTATGGGGAGACATGATCGAGGTGTATAAAATTATGCATGGAGTAGAGAGAGTGAACAGAGAGAAATTTGTATTCCTCTCTCGCAACACTAGAAACAGGGGTCATCCCATGAAACTGAAAGCTGGGAAATTGAGGACCAACCAGGTAAAGGTGTGCCGTCGAGTCGGTGTCGACTCCTGGCGACCACAGAACCATGTGGTTTCCTTTGGTAGAATACAGGAGGGGTTTACCATTGCCTCCTCCCACGCAGCTTGAGATGATGCCTTTCAGCATCTTCCTGTATCACTGCTGCCCGATATAGGAGTTTCCCATAGTCTGGGAAACATACCAGCAGGGATTCAAACTGACAAATTCTGGCTTGCTAGGCAAGTCATTTCCCCGCTGCGTCATTAGGTGGCTAAGACCAACCAGAGAAAATACTTTTTCACATAACTCATAGTTAATCTATGGAGTTTTCTGCCATAGGATATGGTGATGGTCACTAGCTTGGATGGCTTTAAAAGCGGCTTAGACAAATTCATGGAGGACAGATCTATCAATGGTTAGTAGTCTGGTGGCTATAGTCTACCTTCAGCCTCAGAGGCAAAATGCCTGTAAATACCAGTTGATGGTGAGCAACAGCAAGAGAGAGGGCATGGCCTCACCTCTTGCCTGTGGGCTTCTCAGAGGCATTTTGTGAGCCACTGTGTGAAGCATGAAACTGGACTAGATAGGTTTTTGGCCTGATCCAGCAGGGCTGTTCCTATGTTCTTTTGACCTGGGCTGAAATCTCTCTTCAGCTATAAAGTTCATTAAGTGACTTTGAAATCTGTCACTGTCTCTTGAGGATGGTTGTGATGATAAAGTGGGGAGACAACTACGTGTGCAATCCTTGGAGGAAGGACAAGGATAAAAATGTACTGAAATACGTATAAAGAGAGTACATAAAGAGACTTTTCCATCTGATACTACTTTATATTAAAAAAAAAAACCAGCATCAAACACTAGTTATTGCAGTGTTGAATTAAATAACAGCATGTAGTATTAGCGTAAGCATCTTTGGCAATACAAAATTGTTTAACTACCTTATTGGTCCACAGGATCGTATTTCTAAAACATAAGATATGTAACTCCTGCACTTCTTTTCTTCAATAAAATAAATAGGTCTTTTGTGTAGTGGGCTGTAGCAGAAGTTGTCAAAGACTGTGGCTTGCGAGAGAGAAATAAAATAGATTTTTCCAGCTTAGGGCTGTTTCATTATTCCAGACAACACTTCGTATTGATCCTCCTCTATTTATTTCTAATTTTGTTGCCTCTGATTGAGCTGAGCTCTAAATCTTCTGATGGCTTACATGCTGTTAGGATGCAGCCTTGCTACATGAAGTGCAAGGTAGCAATGTTCTCATTTTAAGCTCTAATTTAGTCTGATTTGCAGCAAATTAAGGCATCTGAAGGAGCATTTTAGCACAGAAGCCACTGGTTTGTTATATGACTTATATTACTTGAAGAGCAAATACTATGCCAATTACTGTGTATAGGTTTTGCAACAATCACTGCAAGTCAATTGATATTCCACCCCTGCCCCACCCCACCCCACGCAGGAGTCTTATCTGAAATTTTCAATATCATGTTCAAAATGATATTCAGTGGCTAGGCAGATAAAAAGATATGTATCATATAGTTCCAGCCAGCACAGGGGAGATGTATAGGTTTTCTTTAGAATCAGAACCCAAAAAGTGAAAATGCCTATTCTGCCCAAGGAACAGGTGTATCCTAATCCATTTAAGAAAATAAGCTTCATTAATATTTCCAAACATTCTGGGAATTAGCAATCAGCACACCTGACTTCTATGGATCGCATCATGCAAGTTATATATTCACTCAAATGCACATTGTTATTGCTAATTAAAATGACGTTAATTTTTAGGCACCTGGGTGGTGAAAGGAAAAAGAATAAATACATTGCAGAGAATCTCTTGTGACTGGGGATGATGGGAGTTATAGTTCAACAACCACCAGGGACCTATGGATACCTACCCCTGCTCCAAATGATTCCACAGTGTTGGCAAACATTTTTCCTGCATGTGTACAAGTGCTGGGAAACATTAGCAACTTTGCCATGTTCTGCTAGAGATTGTGCAACCATTAGCTAATGCCCCATGTTGTGCTAGAAGTAGTACATCTTCCATTAGCACAAGAACTAGTCTGGAAGAAAGGTTAATTTGTGCAGATTCCTTAAGCATCATTCTTATGAATCAACACAGTGGCTGCATTCACACTCAGAGGTGCTCTTTCCTCTAGAGTCCAGGGCCGAAGTCCAGGGCGTTCACTCAGTCCTTGGGAGCCCCCAAATCTTCTTTAGTCTGTCCTGGGTGGTGTGGTTGCCCAGTGGAGCATGATGATGCTTAATTTGTAGGGGAAGCGGGGGGGGGCCTCCGAGGGCCTTTAGGTCCAAGCTCCAAAATTACCTAGGTGCACCTCTGTTGACATGTAATGCAGAGCCATTCTGTTTCCATGAGATGACCCACCTGAGGTTTGGCTTTTCAAATTGCAATCTGAACCCTCAAGTTGTAGAAAGTTTCATCACCCCAACCAGAGATTCCTGTGTGTTGCCCAAATTTAGAATCACAGGCTGTGTTCACTGTGACCAGATTTGAGGGAGGAAGCTCATATAATATTCTCAGTTTGTTTCAGATTTGTAAGTTTCATATGTAGGCTTATCCCAATATTTTGGAGTAACAGCATCAGTTCAATACTGATGAAATAATTAATGAACTAATTGCTAATCATGTAATCCACCACATAGGCACACTTGTTTAAATCCCATTGATATAAATTATTTTAATGCCAGAACAACACAACACAGTGTTCTCACCTAAACACAAATTTGCTTAACTATAGAATATTTGTAAATGATGTTATTTATTTATTTATTTATTTGGTTTATATCTGGAGATTTCAGGAACTATAATATATGGAGATTTATATATGGAGATTAAATCTGGAGAACTTTTGTAAGGTGTCCCTCAGGGCTCCATATTGTCTCTTATGTTGTTTAACATCTACATGAATCTGGAGATTTATATCTGGAGAACTTTTGCATGGTGTCCTTCAGGGTTCCATATTGTATCCAATGTTGTTTAATATCTACATAAACCGCTGGGAGAGATCATCAGGAGATTCGGTGCAGGGTGCTATCAGTATGCTGATGATAGATATAAATCGAATAAATATTTGTGTTGATTCCCTGAATTCATTTCTTTATTTGGCAGAAACAGATGGAATTTGCTTTCCTTGCCACTACTTTGACTTAAGAATAATATTTAAAGAGATCCTCCAGAGACGGAAATATTAAGAAGCTGCACAAACATTCTTAACAATGAAGCAGAAGGCTCTTTGCTGAGCAGTGCCACCCAGGAAAACATTTGTGGAGTATTATTCCCACACAACTGACCAACCACAGTAGAAGTGGGTGTGAGTCCCTTGCATTGATTTTAAAATTAAGCATCAGTTTAAGATTTTTGTATCAATATTTTAAATGCCATAAAAATAAATGATTGCGTAAACCATGTGTGCCATCAGTTTTCATATTGGTCCCTGTATATAAGGGGTCTAAAGTAAATACGATGAAAACCTTCCATGGGACATGGTCTGTTGCTGTAGGAAATACACATGTTTAAGTCACACATAGGAATATTCATTAACCAAAAGAGAGGGCAAATCTGGTTAACAATGAGAATGTTTCTGTCCTTTTATATGTCACATACCTCAAATAAAATCACTGATTGATTGATTAAGTGCTGTCAAGTTGGTGTTGACTCAGCGAACACATAGATAGATTCTCTCCAGGATGATCTGTCTTCAGCTTTGCCTTTGAGGTCTCTCAGTGGTGCATTCATCGCTGTTGTAATTGAGTCCATCCACCCTGCTGTTGGTTGTCGTCTTCTTCTCTTACCTGCATCTTTTCCCAGCATTATGGCCTTCTCAAGGGAGCTGGGTCTTTGCATAATGTGTAGTTTGAGCCTGGTCATTTGTGCCTCGAGTGAAAATTCTGGATTGATTTGTTCTATGATCCATTTGTTTGTTTTCCTGGCTGTCCATGGTATCCTCAAAAGTCTTCTCCAGCACCAAAGTTGAAAAGTGTCAATGCTTTTTCTATCTTGCTTCTTCAAAGTCCAGCTTTTGCATCCATAGAGTGTTACAGGAAAAACCATTGTCTGAATCATTATCTTCTTTGTAAGTATAAACACGTCATGGCATCAAAATATCCTTTCCAAGCCCTTCATTGCAGCTCTAACAAGTACTAGTCTGAATATAAACCAGTTATGTTTATATTCAGCCTTTCCTCCAAGCAGGCCAGGGGGAAATACTAGGTTTCCCTTCATTTTTATCCTCACATCCATTCTGTAAGATAGGTTAGGCTGCAAGAGAACAAATGGTCCAAGGTCACTCAGTGAGCTTCAAGACCAAGTGCGGATTTTAACCTAGGCTTTCCTAATTTCAGCCCAACACTATAACCATTACACCATACTGTTTCTGAATAGGTTGGGCTTGCTTCCTTAGCTTGGTGTACTAGTACCTCTAACCTGTATATCTTGTGTAAACTGTCCTATGTACTATACTAGCTTATCTGGTTAAAAAGGAAAAACCACTGATGCTAGTATTAGCCTTTGAACATTGTTAAGAGAGGAAATGAACCTCTCTCTCTCCCTCTCTCTCCGAAGTCAGATGTTATAGGAAACTGGAGGTCCCTCCACCTCCAGTTTCCATAGCTGCATGTCCAAATGCTAGAAACCAGAGCTAAGGGTGAAAAGGGACCTGTGGTTTCCCTGAACTCCACTCTGAACCTATGGTCAGAGTGGAGTTTTGCCGACTTTAACTCTGGTTTTGCAGTGCCAGTGTTACTGCAGCAAAGCTACGCAAGCAAATCTGAATACTGGTACTGCAATTCTGGCCCCATAGAACCAGAGCTGAGGGACGAAGTTCCTCCCTCACTCCAGCCCGATTGGCTGTGGGAGCTGTCCTTCTGTCAAGAAGGCAGCCCACATAGCCATCTCCCCCACCTCTCTCCAGTCTTGCTGACTGCATAGAGACAGCTCTCCTGAATGTCCAAATTTGGATGGGAGAGCAGGGGGACAGAACTGTGGGTCCATTGGACCTGTGGTTCTGCATTACATGTGAATTTGGCTCCCCCCACCCATGCAGGATTTCACTTTTTCCGCTAGAAAGGTATATTTTACTCCTTATCCTTTTCTTCTTTTTTCCCCAGCCAACAAAACTTACCACATTTGTTTGGTCAAGCACTGGAGTGTTCACAAGAATTAAGCTTTCCAGCTCAAGGCTTTGTTTACTCCACCAATCATTCCTTTGTACAACCAAAACACAGTTCCCTACACAACTGGGTGACAGCTGAAAATTCTGGCTGATTGCTCTTTGCACTCTGTCTCAGCACTGAAGATTACATCAGTAGAATGTAACAAGCATTAACTTCATTCCCATCACAGACTCTCAATAGGGATATCCTTTGACTCTATGCATTGGTCTTGACAATGGAAGTAACAGTTCCTAGTCTATAGAACAGAAATAAGCTTAGCAGCCTAACGTATCCTATTTCTAACAATGACATCACTGGGGAAAATGTCACTGCCATGATTTTTCACTGGAACAATTATGAGAGATAAGGTTTATTCAACACTTGGTTACTTGCTGCTAACAGGGGGAATGGCATTGTTCAGCCACATGGGACATTGGCTAAGGGTTTTGAGCCACAGACTATGTGCCTCACTTGCCCCCTCAGCTCCTGCCCTTACTGGTTGCGTGGTGTACCAGCAACCAGTCTCCACTCCAGTTGTGAGAATACACTCCAAAGAGGCACCTGTGTGCATACATTTCTCCAATAGCAGAAGGAAGAACTATGTGCATAGCTGCAGCAGTTATTTAAGAGTGTCAACAACAGGTATGTGGATAAAGGTGATCTGGCTGACATAGTATTCCTGGACTTCCAAAAAGCTTTCAACAAAGTTGCTCATCAAAGATTCTTGAAAAAACTTATCAGTCATGGGATAAGGGGACAAGTACATGTGTGGGTTGGTAACTGGTTGAAGGACAGGAAACAGTGGGTAGGTATAAATGGAGAGTTTTCACAATGGAGGGAAGTAAGGTCCCCCAGGGATCTGTACTGTGACCAGTGCTTTTTAACTTATTAATAAATGATCTAGAAGTTGGGGTAAGCAGTGAGGTGGCCAAATTTGCAGATGACACCAAACCATTTAGGGTAGTGAAATCTAAAACATATTGTGAAAAGCTCCAAAAGGATCTCTCCAAAATGGGTGAGTGGGCAACAAAATGGCAAATGTGGTTCAGTGCTGGCAAGTGTAAAGTGATGCACATTGGGACAGAAAACCCCAACTTCACGTATACGCTAATGGGATTTGAGCTGTCAGTGACTGTCCAGGAGAGGGATCTTGGGGTCGTGGTGGACAGCTCGATGAAAGTGTCATCTCAATGTGCAGCAGCTGTGAAAAAGGCCAATTCCATGCTAGGGATCATATAGAAAGAGGATTTAAAATAAAACTGCTAATAGAACAATGCCCTTATACAAAGCTATGGTTTGGCCACACTAGGAGTACTGAGTACAATTCTGGCCACCACATCTAAAGAAGAACATTGTAGAACTGGAAAAGGTGCAGAAGAGGGCAATCAAGATGATCAGGGGCCTGGAGCACCTTCCTTATTAGACAAGGCTGCAACACCTGGGGCTTTTTAGTTTTTTAAAAAAGACGACTGTGGGGAGACATGACAGAGGTCTATAAAATCATGCATGGTGTGGAGAAAGTGGATAGAGAGAAATTATTCTCCCTCTCACATAACACTAGAACCAGGGGTCATTCCATGAAATTGACTGCCAAGAAATTTAGGATCAACAAACGTAAGTACTTTTTCACACAATGCATAATCAACTTGTGGAATTCTCTGCCAGAAGATGTAGTGACAGACAACTTGGATGGCTTTAAAAGGGGTTTGGATAACTTGATGGAGGAGAGGTCTATCAATGGCTATTAGTCGGAGGGCTATAGGCCACCTCCATCCCCAGAGGCAAGATGCCTCTAAATACCAGTTGTAGGGGAGTAACAGCAAGTGAGATGGCATGCCCTCAACTCCTGCCTGTAGACTTCTAGCGGCATCTGGTGGTCCACTGTGCGAAACAGGATGCTGGACTAGATGGGCCTTGGGCCTGATCCACAGGGCTGTTCTTATGTTCTTAATAAGTGCATCAGATCAGCAACAGGCTGCAGAGAAGAACCCTTAGAAAACTTGTTGCAGAGTAAAATATCAAGGTTCCAAAACTGGCAGAATAACCTAAAGCAGGAAGCAGGCAGTAGAGAATGATGATAACATCTGGTTTTTATTCCTGGGACAACTGATTTCCAGATGAACTGATTTCTAGGAACTCAGTAGTGTTCCCCCCCACCCCCATTAGTCGATTAAGCAACTTATTATTTCTCCCTGCCTCCCCTTTCCCCCGCCATCTCTACCACTTTCAGGCACCATGCTATCTCCCAGAATGCTACCTTCTGTTTACAGAAGGGTTTGTTTTCAGTTTGCAGGAGTGGAAGAAAGGAAGGCAGCATGAATGGGAAAGAGCTGCATTCCGTAATATGTCATTGCAGTCGCCCACCTGAGCCTTGCCCTTGCTGAAATGTCCAAGGCAGGGTAGGCATCCTGTTTTAGCAAGCGGCATCACCAACAGACAGGAAGGAAACAAAATGATGGGGGGGGGGAGAGAGAAAACCGTGGCAATGAGTGGGCATGGGGGAGAAAGTGGCAGTGGCGGGCAGGCGGAGGGAGAAAATGGAGGGGTGGAGTGGGAGAGAAAATGATGTCTGCAGGTGGTGTGTGTGGGTGGGCAGGTGGGGGGAGAAAAAGGTGGGGGCAGGTGGGGGGGGAGAAAACAGTGGCAGCAGCGGTGGGCCAGCAGGGGAAACTAGAGGCATATATGCTTTGCACCCACCCCAGCTAGTATAATAATTAATATCCCTAAACAATGAACAGCCCCTTTTCATGGCATTTAGTCGGGTAAAAAGAAAAGCAACCTGAATACAAGTATGGATGTTCCCTACTGTCTTTGGCTGAAACCCTATGAATTTTTATGTGGCAAGAAGATCCATTGACCTCAATAGGACTGAGAAAGTATGCATAAAATTGCCCTGTTTGTTGATCTCCATGTTGATCTCAGGAATATATCCTAATCTCTTGATTGAGAATGATAAAATGCAGGAGTACAAATATAATTGGGCAGATGGGTTCAAAGAACCCGAGCCACCTAGCTCGCCCCTTCCCCCTTCCCTTGAGCTATGGAGGCCTCATTTCCCAGCCAGTGAAACCAGCTGGGATATGAGCTCCTGAGGGCTGTGCTGGCCCTTCCAAGTGTTGGCCATGCCCTCTGTGTGTGATGTCAGGTGCAGGGGGCGTGGCTGGTGCACACAAGGATCTGCCGGGGAGAGGAGCAAACATGAACCACTCTCCCCTAAGTATTTGCCTGATAAAATTGCTAATTCATCTGAAGTCGCTCTTAAAATGCCATCTCTTTTCAAATATGGCTTCTGTACATTTAACATTTAATGACAAGAGAAACACAGCAGGTCTTCCTGGCATGCAGATGCAGTGGTGGGGAAAGCTTCACTGCTGGATTTCTGCCTGACATGTAACAAAGGCATAAGAGAAGGTCCATTCTAAATAAATAAATAAATAAATAAATACACACACACACACACACACACACACACAATAGATCACAATAGATCACCAATAATCAACACCTTACCCATTTCCCCCCTCTGGTTTCATAGAAATCCTGCTCTTCCTGTAGTAAATCACTGTCTATATAAGTACATTCATATTTCCACAGGTAAACTTACATTTATTGTTCAATGTGCATACACAGGGTAGGTGTATACGCATGGTGCATACACCTGCCTTCCTGGTGAATGGTTAGGTGCTGTAACGTTATGTCTGTCATGTAATGAAAAGGACATTTCATGTGCAAATATTGATGCAAGGGGTTTAAGAATTTACTTGGAATGAATTTCCAAATACAGGTTTATTCTCCAGTTACATATAATGCTTGCTTATCCTTATGTTTAGCAACAGTTCCTCATCTGAGGGTGGGGGGTGGGGCGGGCCGGGGAGATTTCCTTGCTATTCTCATGGGAGTCTTTGCTTTCTTCCACATCATGTCCTACTTTTGTGTCATCTTGCATTATTATTCAAGACCATTATCTATTCCACTTTCACACCCTTCTAGAAGATGCTCTCTCTCTCTCTCTCTCTCTCTCCACACACACACACACACACACACACACACACTCAATGTCTTGGGAAATATGGTCATAAACCTGTATCTAAGGTAGCTAATACTTTTCATCACAAAGAATTCTTCTGAGCTACTGTTTTAGCCACTGGAAGGTAATGTTGCTAGTTTTGTTGTACATCTTTCAGCATTCTGTACTGCAGTGCAGAACTCTTGGGATTGACCTTCCATTGCTGCATTATGACTCAGGGAGTCCGAGTCATAAACAAACAAAAATAATAATAACTTGCTTTCTTTAGAAGAAAATGTAATAAGAAACTAGCTGGCAAACCCTTTGAAACATGTAGTGAGGCTGTTCTCATGACTAGCCTAACCCAGCCTGGGTTAGGCTGGTTGTGAGAAGCCGTGGGACCCACGCAGATTCCTCTGCTTCCTGCCTGCCTAACCTGACTAAATAACCCAGGTGTTAGCTGATGTTAAGGATCCGTTCGCTCCCTTAACCCAATTGCTGGGTATCATGTTGCTGGGCTGAGTTCAGCCTGAGAAGACACAAAGATGGGCACATAGAATGCCTATATGATGGGAGAATCCCCCAGCACAGTGTTTGTGATGCTCAGTGCATTGTGGGATGTCCAGAGGCACCCTACTCCATGCTTCATGGAGTTTCACAGAGCAGGGCTGTTCATGTGGGAGCACGGATTGTGCTCCCACCATCTTCACCTTACTCATCTGTGGGGAAGGTAAGGTTTACCTTGACATCCCCACCCCTGCCTACCTGCATGTCCTGGCAATCGTGAGAATTGCCTCTTTGTCTATCAAAATAATATCAAGCAGATTATTTCTTTTTAAAAATGCTTAATGGATTAATATCATTATGAGATTTCATTTCCTCGTTTAAGCCAGCATGACAAGTAGGAATTTTGGACACTAGTCATATTTTCTATGCTTAGATAAGAGAAGAAAATATTGTTCCATGTCAGGAACACTGTCTCAACTATATCCCTATGTCTGTAGGAAAAATTGCCACAT
Organism: Hemicordylus capensis; assembly: GCF_027244095.1. NCBI lineage: Eukaryota > Metazoa > Chordata > Lepidosauria > Squamata > Cordylidae > Hemicordylus > Hemicordylus capensis. Next base: position 200,896,376 of record NC_069661.1, read on the forward strand.
GAATCAATATACCAGTCCAAATTTATGGTTTCCTAGAGATGCTAGGAAAGCTAGACCTTCAAAGGACCTAAAATACTTGAGGAATGTGGGGGGAAAGCTGAAATAAATGGCATCTGTTGTCCAACTCAGCTCAGAAATAGAAATGGTCAGCTAAGTTTGCTTCTGAGTGATAAGGTGGCAGCTTTGGTGTCAAGGTTCACCAAGAGAACGACCTCAGAGAGTCTGATTCAGAGGAAGAATGGGGGAATTCACCCCAGCCGGGGTGCCCACTACACTGAAACCAAAGGAACTGGAGCAACTGGCATCATCAACACCCTCAGGGGTGTTCTGGAGCACTGACCCAGTGCCCCCTGTTGCCATTCTGGTACCTGCCCAAAAGGTCTCCATCACCTCCTAGTCTCCAAGAGCAGCGGAAATGCCAAGCCTGAACCAAGATCCATCTCTGAAGATCGAACACACACGTAGCATTTCTGGGTCTCCTTCCTGATGGGTCTCCATCAGGAGGAGGAGGGAAACCTTTGTGAGGGTCTCCTCAGGAGGGCTGACCTTGGAGTCCAGGAAAGGTTAGGACCTCTGCTAGCCATAGACACCCTTAGTTATCACTTGCTTCTTGCTGGTTCAACAACTCCCCTTAGAAGCTCATACTTCCAGATGGCTGCCTGGCTAGGCTGTTTCACCTGACCTGGCTTCAAACATGTGACCAAGAGTGCTTTTGCATGGTTTAGGCGGGAATGCCAGTTGCACCCTTTCCTGGAGAAGGCAGACAGTCACCCATGTTTTACTCACAACCAGGATGGATTACTGCAATGCACTCTACATGGGGCTGCCATCAAAGGTGTTTGGAACCTGCAAATGGTGCAAATGCAGAAGCAAGAATTTTGACTTGAGTCTGGGTTTTGGATCATGGAACTCCAATACTGCAACATTTTCATAGGATTCGGGTCAATTGCTGAGCCCAATTCAAAGGAAAGGTTATGCTTTACTGGTGGTACAAAACACAGGCCCTTCTCAGACATGGCATCTACTGTTTAGGTCTCAACTCTGGAAGGTTTGTAGCCCTATTTTATTTTATTTTATTTTATTTTATTTTATTTTATTGTGCAAAGAAAAACCCATGCTGTTGCAGCAGAATTTAGCAGCTAATTTCAGTGTCTCTCTGTTCCTTTTATGTTGGCTTGGTTTATATAGTTTTATCTATCGTACTTTATTTCTTGCCCATTCTACTGATATTTTATTGCCTTTGCTTTTAACTTGTTTGCTAGACAACTTGAGTGTCCCACTGATGGGAGAGAAAGGTAGGGTAATAAATATTTCAATTAATAAATATTTAGGAAATAATGTTCCAAAAATGGGTTGGTTGCTGATTGAAACAAACAAATGCATTGCAAAATATAAATGTTAAGTAATACACCTACATTTATATTTTGTACCAGTTCACAGGATTCACACTGTGAGCTTCCTCCAATTAATTCATCAAACAAAGACCTCCTGCTTCATTTGTGGAATTGTTTGTTTCCAAAGGATTTTGTCTATCTCAAGGCAGATTGTACTTGATTGGGCTGCCATAACAAGGCCAGCGTTCCAGTATTTTTCCCTTGAATCCTAAATGTTCTTTTCTCCATCACAACATAGTTCAGCCCACAAACACAGAATAATTGGCAGGCTTATTGGAAACTTGTGCTTCCTCCTCCAGTTCCACTTTGATAGGATTAAGGAAGAAATTAGCTGACTAATTTAAGGATGTAATGTGTCCTTTGAAACTCCCTTTCCCCATTAAACGAGAAGATGCTGTAGAAAATTTCATGGGAGAAATCTGTCTCCAAGGTCTTTTTCATTTTAAAATTAATTACTTAGTGTAGCATGAATAAAATTTGTTATACTTTATGTGCCTGTGTTTTGTAGATTAAAGCCTTGATTCCACAATTCTTGTACTGTGCATTGAGTGCATAAGGTTGTTAACATCCCTTGTGAGTGCTAATGGAGGCAGTGCAAGTTTGAAACCACAGACACTGTGTAGCACAGCACAGTATTTTACATGGAAATGCTGGTAGTGTAATCTAGTCCATCAGTTTTGGGAGAGCACTCAGAACATTTCTCCAAAGCACTGCCACATGACTTCCACCAATTTTTTTTTTACCATGTCTAAGTATCTTTCTGTTTTTAAAGATATACAGCTATCTTGAATATCTTACAAATCTGCCCTGCCACTGAGCTGTATAAATTCCAAACCAGACTGTCTGACTACACATCCCTGTCCCCTTTACCAAGCCTGGCTGGGCTTACTGGGGCCAGCCTCAGAGCAGGGACAGGGAGGAGGTTGAGCGTCATTCTGTGCCTCCTCCATCCCGGGCTGCTTGCTCCTTGTGTCTGCCCCTCTCCGGTGGCCCCTGACACTCTCCACAAGCCAGCCTCTCATCCCTGGCCAGCTCCTTATATGCCTCCCCAGAGGTTATGCATCGCCCACCCCAATTACGGGGCCAATGCCTCTCTTTATTCCCTGTAACTGTCTACCCTTTACAGCTGCTGCCAACGTCTCTCCCTCTTCTCCTTTGTCCTGCTCAGACCCCCTCTCTTTGGGAGGTGTGCTGCTTATGCTACCCTCATGTGCTTCCCCTATGGCTCTTTCAGGGCTCTGCCCCTCCTCCTCTGGAGCTGAGTCCTTGCCCGTTGACTGTCTTTCCTCCATTTCTCCCCGGCTGCCACCCATCCCTGTCTCCTTGGGCCCCCTCACCACTCTGTCCTTGGGGGTAAGGACGGCTGGCCTTGCCAGACACAGACAAAGCTCTGACATTGGAGGATATGAAGCCACCATCCCTATGTGAAAGTATAGAGATAAGCAAGATTGTACAGTGCTTTCCACTCTAGGTGCATTATCACCAAGGAATGCATTATCAAAAAGTTACAGTAAATAAGATTTTAAACTCTGTAAAGTGAATGTATAGGAGAAAGAATAATGAAAGAATAAGATGATCACTCCAGCTTATGCCCTTGAAACTTTATAAAATTATTTTTGAAAAGCTACATGGTAGTTAGTATCAAAATTTCATTTAAACTACTGTCATATGTTTGAGTTTTATTTTCCAAAGAAGGTAATTTGATCTGATGTATGTATCTAGGAGGAAATAATGACCAACTTGCCTGCAGACAAGGGAGGGGAGCGGGCACTTTCGAAGCTAGGAGATATAATGCAAAACTGACATTTAACCTGGTTTGCAAGATGTCTGAAAACCACCCCCACCACCTCATCATTTTATTCATTTATTTTTAGATTTTCTATCTTCCTTTCTCTGCAAAGAAGTTCAATTTGGCTAGCAGAACATATCATTAAAAAACAATATCAAAACATAATAAAACACTGAAGATAATAACAATGAATGACAAAGCAACAGCAATAGACACATCCAACTTCTGAGCAGCGAAAGGCAAACAGAAACCAATCAAGAGGAGAAGGAATAACAACAACAACAACAACAACAACAAAAATCTAAGAAAACAGATAATTGCAAGCAAAAGCACCATGGAACAGTCCTAGTTATAATAACCAGATGATTAATAAAATATTATTATTGGTTTAAATATTACTGTTGCTAAAATAAAACTTTTGAGATTGGAAGAAAAAAGTACATTATACAGTATAAAGAGTAAATGAAGAGAAAAGTGACCAGCATGCAAATAAGATATGAGCACAGCAGCTGTACAGAGAGGACTCACATGGGTTTAAGAGAATCCAGGTTGCCATGTTGCTCCACAACACAAGCATATGGGTGCACATACAGACATTGAGGGGAGCCCAAGTTACTATTATGGCTCAGAGGTGGAAAGCTGAATGGGAGCTATGCATGGGATTCATTACTTGCAGATTCATATGTGTGCTCGCAGGGGTGTGTGTGTGTGTGTGTGTGTGTGTGTGTGTGTGTGTGTGTGTGTAAAGGAAACAGGGCTTTACTGAGCACTTGGACTCATCCATGCTCTAGTGCTGCACATGTCTGGATCAAACCCTTAGTGTTCATTGTACATAAGTATCAGGTATCTGGGAATTTTCTACCTTTATGGCCCTTAAGGGGCAGAAAAAGGGAGATTATGTATGGCACATACGTCATGGGCAAGCTTTAGACTGTTTAACTGAAAATTTCTTGGAACGGCCCCAGTTCATTTTTGGATCTCCAGCAATGAGGTCAAAGAGCTTTAAAATGGCAGCAAAACTGCTGATTTGATCCTTGCATGAAAACATTCCTGATACCTTCTCTCCCTTGTCAACCCTAACTCTGTTATGAAATCTAAGGGAGAAAATAGACATGATATGGACAATACGTGATCAGGTCTCATCTTTTATTTTATAGGGGAGAAGTGCTATTTGGATCAGAGTTGGGTCACAGGGAGCTGCATTTTTCCAAGTTTCTTAAATTCCTCTCCCTCTGCTGTATTTATGGTGCAATGAAGGTGGGCAAGGTGGAAATAGGTACCAATTCCAGGGGAGTATCTAGGGTAGGGCAGGCAGGGCACGTGCCCCGGGTGCCACTTGAAGGGGGGGTGCCATTTTTAAAAAATTTTTATTTTATTTTATTTTATTTTATTTTAAAGGTTTCCAAAAACAAAAAGGCCACCGCACATGCTCAAATGACCTTTATGAGGCCCTAGGCCATGCCAGGCCTTGTAGGGGCCATTTGAGCATGTGTGGTGGCCATTTTGTTTTCAGCGGCCATTTAAAAAATATTTTAAAAAATGGCCACTGCACATGCTCAAATGGTCCCTGCGAGGCCCTAGAGGCCAGAGGGGGAGGGGAAACTTTGCAGACACCCCATGGTCTTTAGGTAGCCCCACCCCCAAGAGGCTACAGGAAAATAAATAAATAAATAAATAAATAAATAAATAAATATAATATGTCACTGTACTCATATTTAGTTTGGAACTACTGTATGTACAGAGACTCAGAGCTTATGAATACTGAGCTGAAGCTTATAAGCTAGGATTGTATTCATTTGCTCTTACTTTGCTTCTTGAGATAAGTGAGTTAAATGTGATGTCTTAATAATATGGCTATTAATGATGAGTTTGCCTTTGAATCAGTGTGAAATCCTTAGTATTAAGGCCCACTGGGAGTTTCTTGCTCTCTTTCTCTCATTTTAACTGTCTTTCTGAAATACTAGAATATATTACAAGCAGTGACACAGTTTACTCTGCATATCCTTTAATTATTTCCAGAGTAACTGGGGAAAGTCAAATTCTCCATTTATTACATAAAACTTATGTAACAGTGATGCTACAATTCATAATAGAGAATTAGACAGGCACTTCTGTTTAGTTTTCCAAGTATACCTCCACATAGTATTTGGGTATTTCATGAGCCCCAGCATACTGAAATTTGTAGTTTCCCTGCATTTTTTGGTCTGGCTAAATCCACTGCTATATAGTTTTTGAAAGATTAAAAGATTAACGAGCTTGGCTTGTAATTTTGAGCTATTATGGTAAAGTTATCTGAAAGATGGGTGTCAGATGTTTGGACAGGGGGCGCAATTTCAGTGCTTGCCCTAGGCGCTATTTCCCCTAGATATGCCTCTGACCAATGCCTATACTTTCCCCCATGAAGCCCTGGCCCTACTCCCCTCGCCTCTGTACCTGCTTTTAACCTAAGGAAATACAGCTCTCTTGTCTAGTTCTATATCTAGTTTGGCTCTAAGTGGGAAACTTTAAAAAGCTGCAACTCCTTCTGGATTGGCTTTCTTCTGCTATCCTGTCTGCACAAAAACCGTGTGTATGTGTGTGTGTGTGTGTGTGTGTCCCAGTGTTTGTGTGTGTGTGCATGCACGTGCACATTAAATAAATCTTCATGAGGAATCATGATGAAAATACATCTTTAAAATGTACCCTTAAAAATGCATTTGTTCAAAGAGAGATGATTCTGAGCAGAAATAAACTTTCATGTAAGAAATCTGCAATCTGTTACTGTCATTTGCTTTGCTGTTACCCTGCTCTTCTCTCTGTACACATACAAAAAGGGCTAGCAAATGACTTGGGTTTCCACTCCCCCTTTTAAAATAAATGACTAATGTGAACTATGGAAGCTATATATAATGCTTTTAAACATCGTGTTGCACTTTACAGGTAGATTTCAAAATAAATATATGTCTTAGTGCAACCCAAGTGTGTGTGTGTGTGTGTGGTGTGTGTGTGTGTATTGCAAATCGATACAAGTAAAAAATCCATCCCACCTATAGATATATAGATATATTTGAGAACACTGTCCAGGGATGTTTAAATCAGTCAGTGAGCATACACATATCCTAAGCTTTCCAGACACTGTAGAAGAGAAACATCTTTCAATTTTAGCCTCGGGGCTGTCATCTATTTAAAGCTGCCTAATGTGGAAAAAGTCCTGAGTAAGCAAGGCAAAATATACTAGTTTTAATCTCCAAGACACCTTTAAGGCTATATAAAAGGATTATGGATTTTACGAGCTTCTTTTAATACTATATCAATATTGATCGTATCGTGTAATTACATAAGGTTCTTTAGCCAGTTTTTGGTGGGGAGGGCTGCAGTACCTATTTCGGAGAATGTTTGAGTTATCTGATTTCTACCCCATCTCTCTCTCTCTCTCTCTCTCTCTCTCTCTCTCTCTCTCTCTCTCTCTCTCAATCTATATATTTATTTCTCCTAGGCATACCTGTCACTAATCCCATGTGTGGCAGCTCTCACAAAAGTTCTTGAACAGCTGTCGATTAGCAACGGGGACCGGGGAGTAAACAGGGATGGTGGCCGGCAGGAGCAGGTGGCAGCGGGCCAGGCCGGCTGGCGGGAGTAGCAGGCGGCAGCGAGGCGGTCATGGAGAGCAGGTGGCGGCAAGCCAGCCCAGCTGCAGGGAATTGGCGGGTGAACAGGCGGGAGGAGGTGGCGGGCTGGCTGTCTGCCCAGCCCACCAGCCAGAAACGGTGGGATAGTGGGGGGGAGTAGCAAGCGAGTGGGTGGGGGGGGGAGAAGCAGGTGGAGGGGAAGAAGCGAGTCAGCCGGGCCGGTGGAAGCACAGATTCTCTGTGCCCAGCCCAGCTAGTTACAGTTGTAAATAGAACTCCATGTTCACATATATCCTGGTCCAGAGATTTTCACAGCCTTCAAAGATTTTCACAACCCTCACTCCTGCAAAATGGCCCCAAAGTGAACATTTATTTATTTTATTTATTTATTTTATTTATTTAACATATTTTATTTTATTTTATTGGGCACTTTACAACAAAGCAAGCAAACAGAAAAAGTTAAAACATTAGTTAAAATAAATGACAACAGAAAACTGAAAACATTGCTTAAAACAAAATAAATTAATAAAATAAAATAAATGATACATTAGCAGTTAAAACATTACAACAATTTAAATTTTAAAACCTTTTAAAATGATGTTAAAACAATATTTAATTAAAATTTATTTGTTTATTTCTCTGTGTAAACCTCCCTGAGCCATTTTTGAAAGGGCGGTATAGAAATCAAACTATTATTATTATTAGTAATTATTATTATTATTATTATTATTATTATTAATACCTTGGAGTGGTTGTGGGGCTTGTGTGCTCTGAGGAAGGTGAGAGCTATGCCAGAGGTCCAACCATACTGGACAGGTCTCACCAGAGGAGCCAGACAAAGAGTGCCTCTCCCATCAACAATATGGTGAGACGTAACTTTAATAAATCTATACCGGATCGGTCGTCGCCCGGGTCAACAAGGACCGCGCCAAGTGCTGGAGTCCCTGGACATCTTATGGCAAGTGGGCAACAGGATTCAGGATCTTCAGTTGAGCAACCAGGGCTGGAGACTGCAAGGTTACTGGAAGAAACGTCGCTTAACCGAAAAAAATATACGAAAAATGCCAACAAGGAAATAATGATCTGCTATTACAAGTCTAGTCCAACTAGAAGAGGTTATTTAACAAGAATGTACCAAATTTGGAAAGAGAAGCATCCAGATACAGAAATAACAGAACAAAGGCTAGCAGACCAGAGAAGATACATAATAAGAAATAAAGTATTCACAGGAGTTGAGCTGGAAGAACTGCAAAGAGCAACACAGGCTCAAGATATGAAAGAAGAATTACCACCAACTGAAGCAGTTGCTCAGGCGCAGGTGGAGGAGGTGTTGGAAATAGAGGATGCCACTGTTGCTGAACTGTTTCAAAATCAAAAACAGGCAACGTCCCCTTTGCCTTCACCTCAAAAACCCGAATGCCGTTGAACAGAAAAGCAACAAGAACTAAAGCAAAAAATAACTGAGCATATGAACCAAACAAACACCAGGGTTCAACTTCCAGCTCTAAAAACAGTTGCCAAAAAACAACTTGCTCAGGCATTAAAAGATGTCAATGCTGCACTTGCAGAGATAACAACCAAGAATTTGCAAGAAACAAACCAACTAATGTACAGTGCAGCAACAACAACAACAACAACACAAGAGCTCAGATATAAGATCAGTGGACCTGTAAAAAAAGAAAGCAGTACATCACCTAAATGGAAGATTAGATTAGAAAATAAAATCTCCAGGCTTAGATCAGATGCTAGTAAATTGAAAGATATGAAAGACAAGAAGCTGAAGAATGAAAACACCAAACAGTATCTGATCCAAAAATACCACCTAGATTCAAGGAAAATTAGATAAATCCTGGAAATAATAAAGCAGCAAATAACAGCAGTGTCAAAGAAGATTAGCAGGTATGAAGCCAGAATTACACAACACAGGCAGAATCTCCAATTCCAGTCGAATCAGAGACGTTTCTACCAAAGCATAGAAGGAGAAACTGCAAGAAACGTAGAAACACCAAATAAAGAAGAAACAGTGCCATTCTGGGGAAAATTATGGGACAATCCAATAGATTATAATAAAAAAGCAGGCTGGATGAAAGAGGTTGAAAAATGTAACCAACAAATGCAAGATCTAATAATAACACCAGAATTAATAAGGGAAAGAGCAAAGAAAATTAAAAACTGGACTGCACCAGGTGACGAACTGCATGGCTTTTGGCTTAAACATCTAACAAGCCTTCATAAACAACTATCAAAACAGTTCAATAACATTTTGCAAGGAAGTGATATTGAACAATGGCTAACAACTGGGAAAACTCATCTCATCATGGAAGACCCAGCAGAAGGTGCAGTTCCAAGTAATTATAGACCGATAACCTGCCTGCCAACCATGTTCAAGTTATTACCTGGAATAATAGCAGATGAAGTGATGCAACACTTATTAACTAACAAACAGCCTCCAGTTGAACAGAAAGGAAATTTCCCGAACACCAGAGGCACAAAAGACCAGCTGCTGATTGACAAAATGATTTTACAAAACTGCAAGAGAAGAAAAACAAATCTAAGTGTTGCATGGATTGACTACAAAAAGGCCTTTGATTAATTGCCTCACACATGGATACTAAAATGTTTAGAAACTGAGGTCAGCAAAAACATTCAGATATTTATTTAAAAAGCAATGAGCATGTGGAGTACACAGTTAACAATCAATGGCGAGACACTTGGACAGGTTAGCATTAGAAGAACCATTTTCCAAGGGGACTCACTATCCCCTCTGTTGTTTATAATCACTATGACCCCACTTTCACAAATACTAAACAAAACAGGCCTTGGATACCAAACATCTAAAACATCCAGTAAAATCAACCATCTGCTGTACATGGATGATCTGAAGTTGTATGGAAAGTCCCAGTCAGAAATCGAATCACTGCTAAACACTATCCGTATATTCAGTAGCGATATAGCAATGGAGTTTGGACTAGACAAGTGTGCTGCATTAATAATGAACAGAGGGAAAAGAAGAAAAACAGAAGGAATAGAACTGCCCAATGGAAGCAAGATCAAGAACCTGGAAGAGAAAGAACATTACAAATACTTGGGCATTCTCCAGGCTGATAACATTGCACACACTGAAGTTAAAAGAAAGATTGGAAGTGAATACATCAGGAGAGTTAGAAAAATCCTCAAGTCCAAACTCAATGGCGGGAACACCATACAAGCCATAAACACCTGGGCTATACCTGTTATCAGATACACTGCAGGAATAATAGACTGGACCCAGGCAGAGCTAGAGACTCTAGATCGTAAAACCAGGAAAATCATGACCATCAGTCATGCTCTGCACCCCCGCAGTGATGTAGATAGGCTCTAACTCCCTCGCAGCTCAGGTGGAAGAGGAATGCTGCAAGTCCATCAAACAGTAGAGGAGGAGAAAAGAGGCCTTGAAGAATATATAAGGGACAGTGAAGAAGATGCACTTAAAATGGTCAGTAATGAAAAACTATTCAACTCCAATCAAACCAAGCAGGCCTACAAAAAAGAATAAGTCAAGAACCGAGCAGAAAAATGGAAAAAGAAGCCCCTGCATGGTCAATATTTGCACAATTTAAGTGGAAAATCAGACATCACCAAGACCTGGCAATGGCTTAAGAATGGCAACTTGAAGAGCACCTCAACACCATTGGGGCCACAGAAATCACCATCAGCCAATTACAAAAAGCAGCTTTACTGGGAACGGCCTATATTCTGCGACGATATCTATAATAACAGCAACAACACTGACAACAAAATTCAGCCATCCTAGGTCCTTGGGAAGGACTTGATGTCTGGATAAAACAAACCAGTCAATAACACCTGTCTGACTGTGTAAACAAGAAATAATAAAAGCCTGGGTGAATAGACGATGTCCCCAACCACTATCAACCTGGGCGACTCCAATGCCAGCCCTGCAACCAGGTCAGTCAGCTCAGTTAAGGATTCTGTCGGGCAGAGGGGTGAACGGTACACATACAACAACACCCATAATCCCTGGCTATTGGACAATGTGGTTGGGGATTATGGGAGTTGTAGTCCCAAAACAATTGGGGACCAGAGTTGAGCAGGCCTGACCTAGATCCATTAACAGCTTTAATGAGTCACTGTGACAGCTTTAATGAGTTTTTGTGGATACAATCCCTCGGATTCAAGCTCAACTGGATTTCACAGTTATTGCAGTTCTGGAATTGTCTAGCAACTCTTCTTGTATGGTTAGATTGGCTCAGTTTCCATTTGTGATCCCCAACAATGTGGACAAGCTGCCTGGAGCGTTTCCTCCTACCACCTGTTCACTTGACTCTTGCACTATATGGCTTATATAATCTAGCAAGGTCATGTTAGTATCATCAATTCCTTATTGGGGGAGGGAAGGATGCCTCCTTGTCCCAAGGAAGTAATTGTTAGACCACTTTTGAAGAAACTCGCATTGGATCCCTCAGAGCTAGGCAGTTATAGACCAGTTTCCAAACTTCCATGGTTGGGCAAGATGAATAAGAGGGTGGTGGCTTCTCAACTCTAGATGGTCTTGGAAGGAGCAGATTACCTGGACCAATTTCAAACTGGATTTTGGGTGGGCTGGACACTTCCATAGTTGGCCTGATGGAGGATCTCCAATTAGGAATTGACAGGGTGAGAGTGACTCTGTTGGTTCTCTTGGATCTCTCGATGGCTTTTGATACCATTGACCTTGGTATCCTTCTGGACTGCCAGAGGAGGCTGGAGGTAGGAGGCACTGCTTTGCAATGATTCCACTCCTACCTTTCAGGTAGATTCCAGATGGTGTTGTCTGAAAATTGTTGCTCTTTGAAGTGAGAGCTATTGTATGGAGTCCCACAGGGCTCCATTTTATTTCCAGTGCTTTTAAACATCTACATGAAACCGCTGGGAGAGGTCATCGAGATTTGCTGCAGGGTGTTATCAGTATGCTTATGACACTCAAATCTATTTCTCCATATCAACTTTGTCAGGAGATAGATTATCCTCTCTTACTTTTTGCCTGGTATCGGGAATAAGCTGGACAAGGGAGAACAAACTGAAGTTGAATCCAAACAAGAGGGAGGTACTTCTTGTGGGAGACCAGAACTTGGGAACTGGTTTAGGTCTGCCTGTTCTGGATGGCATTACACTCCCCTTGAAAGATCCAGAACATAGTTTGAGAGTACTTCTGGACCCAAACCTCTCCCTGATAACTCAGAATGAGGCAGTGCCCAGGATTTCTTTTTATCGGCTTTGGCTGATACACCAGCTACCTCCATTTCTAAAGATAAATGTACTGCAAGGGACTCTACGTTGGGCTGCCTTTCCATGTAGTTAGGAAACTGCAACTGGTGCAGAATGTGGCAGCCAGATTCCTCACGGGGCCACCCATAGAGACCATATTACTCCTGTTTTAAAAGAACTGCACTGGCTGCCGATTCATTTCTGGGCAAAATACAAAGTGCTGATATTTTTACCTTTAAAGCCCTGAACAGCTTGGCTCGTATTTAAGAGAGTGCCTTCTTCTTAATGAACCCCGCTACCTATTAAGATCATCAGGTCCGACTGTGATTGCTGTAAGAGATTTGAGATGCCCAAAATTCCCTTGCAGTTTAGGAATAGATGGGGACCCCAGAATTCTCACATTAACAAGAACTGTGGGTTCTTTTTGATGGTCTTGGCTGTCAAGACTCTCAAGATCCAAGAAGACACAAGGAGAATGAAAGGGGTAAAAATTAATCAAAAGGCTTTACTGCTCACCAGATTCAGGTAAATCTCAGCACACAGCATACAGCAAAAATATTCTCTCTCTCTCTCTCTCTCTCTCTCTCTCTCTCTCTCTCTCTCTCTCTCTCATCAAAGTAATCAAGCAGTTTAAGCTAACAACTTTAAAAGATTAACAAAGCCTCTCCCTTCTTGTGGTTTCTCAATTCTCCTGGGTCTCACCAAAAAACCTTGTGTTTCCTCTCTTCTCTTTCCCACCTCCTCCTGTGGTCATTGCCACCCGAGGCATTGCCACGGTTTGCTTCGTGGCAACCCCAAACCAGGTTTTCTCTAGGGTTGCTCCAGGGCTCTGGAACACACTCCCAAATGAAATCAGAATCTCTCCATCTCTGGATATTTTCAAACAACTTTTGAAAACACACCTGTTTTATTAGGCTTTTAGTTTATGATGTTTAAAAGTTTTAATGATTGTTTTATGGTAATTTTAATCTGATTTATATGAGTTTTAGGTTTTAGTTGCTGTCAGTTTAATTTATAAACCACCCTGAGATTCTATACAGGGTGGTATGTAAATATTACAAACAAATTGCAGAAGGCTGTGCAGCTGTTCACAAGAGGCAGAAAAAAAGGAAACATCTATGTTGCTCAGGCAACTATTGCAATTAATCACATGTACCTCCAGGCAGTTTTGGAGGAAACAGATTGAAGCTATTCTCACGAGTGAGCAAAACCAGGCTAAGAGAGCTCAGCCTGGTTTTGCTCACTCGTGCGAACTACCAGGCTTGAGGGTGAGCCTGTTGACTCCAAGATGGCAAGCCCACCTAAGGAGCTACCCCCTTAACCGAAGATAACAGAGTGAACACTCTGTTGACCCCATTTACTTGATTGTGTGTCAGCTGTGTCTGCTTGCAGCCGTGGTGGACACACTCGGGGGGCAGCAGGGGGATCCCAGAAATGCACCATGCACTTCCACATGCATTACTGGGACTCTGGGGGGTGGGGCGCTGTGTGGCAGCACTCCCCTGCACCCAACCCCCAGAGCTGCCGGGCTAGCTGTGGCTGGGTGCAGGAGCGCCAGAGTCAAGCCTCCGCTCATCTGGGTGGTTGATCTGCCTGCCTGGCGACAGGTGATTGATTGTCTGTGGGGAAAGAGGGTCAAACCCGCTCTCCCCGCAAACCTCATCTCGGCACTTTACACTGCTCATGTGAAGCACCTCATTATCTAGGCCCATTTGAAACTGGCTTTCAAGTGGGCTATGGGGCTGAGACTGCCTTGGTTGGCCTAATGAATGATCTCCAATTGGCTATCTGCCAGAGAGTTAGGAACAGAAAAGGAAAGGTTGTGCTGTTGAGTCGGTGTCAACTCCTGATGACCACAGAGCCATGTGGTTTTCTTGCTAGAATACAGGAGTGGTTTACCATTGCCTTCTCCCACGCAGTATGAGATGATGCCTTTCAGGGCCTTCCTATATCACTGCTGCCCGATATAGGAGTTTCCCATATTCTGGGAAACACACCAGCGCGGATTCGAACCAACAGCCTCTTGGTCTCTAGGCAGGTTACTTCCCTGCTGCACCATTAGGTGGCAGAACCACTGTAAAATATTGCCACCCAATCCCACGTCCCTCAGGTGATCCAGAAGGATACCATGGTAGATGGAACTGAAAGCTGCCAAGAGATCCAAAAGGACCACCAGACCACCCAGTGCCCTCCAAGTGCACTTATGGGGCTGCTGAAACCTCCATTATACCTTATAGGGAAAAACCTTAAAGATGAGTCAACTTCAACTATTCACCAAAAACCATCCCTTTGCCCCATCCCTCTGCAATTTGGGTGGTAGCCTCCACCCATTAGGCACTACCACCTCGCCACACTCTTCCACCCCAGATCCCACTTTATGCCCCAAATCTTCCTCAAAGACACTAAACCTTCAACTATTCACCAAAAACTAGCCCTTTGCCCAATCCCTCTGCAATTAGAGAGCCAGCATGGTGTAGTGGTTAGAGTGCTTGACTAGGACCGGGGAGACCTGAGTTCAAATCCCCATTCAGCCATGAAACTAGCTGGGTGACTGGGCCAGTCACTTCTCTCTCAGCCTAACCTACTTCACAGGGTTGTTGTGAAAGAGAAACTCAAGTATGTAGTACACCGCTCTGGGCTCCTTGGAGGAAGAGCAGAATATAAATGAAATAATAATAATAAAAATAAATTATTATTATTATTATTATTATTATTATTATTATTATTATTATTATTATTAGGGTGGCAGCCTCCACCCATTAGGCACTACTACCTCACCACACTCTTCCACCCCAGATCCCACTTTATGCCCCAAATCTGCCTCAAAGACACTAAACATTCAACAATTCACCAAAAATAAGACCTTTGTCCAATTCCTCTGCAATTTAGGTGGTAGCCTCCACCCATTAGGCACTTAACTTAAACTGAGTAGTACCTCACTGCCTTGTGGGTGGGGGTGGGGTGTAGTTGGCACATGGCAGTTGACAATTGGCACTGTCTAAAAGACAGTCAAAATGAATAGAAGAAATGAAGGTGTGTAATGAATCCTCATAAGGATTCATTGAGTGAAAGTTATTATACACCAAAGAATCCGAACACTTAAAAAATAGTGACCACACATTTTGCTCCATAACTCCACTTCTATAAGGGCTAGAGCTTAGCTTTTTTTTTTTTTTTTTTTTAAGAAAGCTGGGAATCTGGGGAAATTAATAGGAACGACCCAAAACTCGAATCGATTCGATTCGGATCAGCCGCAATTCGGATCCGAATCAAATTTGGGGTGATTCGGATGGGTCAGATTCGGATCCAAATCAAATCAGGGTTGTTTCGATTCAGTTACAAATCGAAACACAGAAAATCCGAATTGCACACCCCTAGCTCTTAGACCAGAGCTCGGCTTAAGACCTGCTGTGAAAAATGCTTGGGAAGTGGAGAGGGAGGCAGAGAAGAGAGAGATGGTAAGGAGACTCAGAAGGGCAAGAGTTAGTTTACCTATCCAGGCAAGTTGGTGCATTCGTGGCACATTGGCAGGGAGGCTTCCACTTGGGGAAGAAGCAGGAAAGCCATGAAGAGGAGCAAGGAGTGAATGTACTTTGAAACATGCCCTCAGACAATTTTCAAGCCATTCTGCTTACCCAGAGGGTGGGAGATTTCATGAAGAAGAAATCTATTGCCCCTCAAACTTAATCATTCCGAGAGGCTATTCACACGGTCTGCAAAAAGGGAGGCTAGCCCCATTTTTGCATACCGTGTGAACCACCGGGCTCGGCTGCGAGCCCGGTGGTTCCTAAGTGGGTAACACACTCAAGTAACCCTCCCTTTTTTGCTCGTGAGTTGCCACGGTGCGGCTTCGCACCGTGGCTACTCATGAGTAGACCCCTGGCCGGGAAGCTCAAAAGCAACCTCCCGGCTCTGGGGTCTCTCCAGCATGCCCTGCGTGCTTGCGCAGGTCATGCTGGAGCTTCCAGGGGCCGTGCGGCCCCTGAACTCCCCAGCCCCCACTGGCTCTGTCACAGAGCCGGCCGTTGTGTGGGCATCCGATCCGGCCGCCCCAGCAGGGCTTCCCAATCATCTGCAGGGAGAGCAGGCTTAGCCCGCTCTCCCCGCTAACCCGGACAAAGCGGGTCTCACTGATTGTGAGACGTGCCTCTGAGTTTAGTTTGCCCAAAAAAGGCAAATGGAAGCTCTGCAACTCCATGGCTGGTGTATGTGCGGTTAATAGGATTGTGCTTGGCTGACTATCTTAAGATCAGGTGTGTAAATATTACACATCTATAGTTTTTATGAGCCTCTCCACTGAGTCCTTGCCAGCCAATTTGTTAATTCATGATGAGTTTGGAAAATATGCTGCCTTATCTGCATTACTCCCAAGAGTGCTTCACTCTTATCTCTTTTAGGTGAGGAGATCCCTCGCATCGGTGAGTTGCCTTTGAAGTGGGGTCTGAATAGCCTGGTGTCCCTCATTAGCAAGGCATGGGCACATCCTGGTTTTGGTCTGTCTTGATAGCTTAGACTTAAAGGTATGCTGCCAGCATAACCTGTCCTATCGGCCTGCTTTGAGCCAAAAATCAAGTTTCTTTTGACTAGGCAGAGTAAAATGGGTATGAAGATCATGAGTCAATGATCTAGTACTATCGAGACATTGGAATAGAGGGCTGCCCTCTGTGCTAACCCACAATATGGCTTGCTGGCAATACTCTCCATGGGGCTGCCTTTGTTCATAGTCTGGAAACAACAATTCATACAGAAAGAAGCTACCAGACTGATCTCTGGGACAACCCGAAGGGACTATATAACACCGGTCTTTAAAAAGACTGCACTGGCTGCTGATGTGTTTCTAAGCAAAACACAAAGTGCTGTTTATTACCTATAAAGCCCTCAATGGCTTGGGTTCAGGAGTGCCTTCTTCGTCATGAACCCTGCAGACTATTAAGATGTGGGGAGGTCCAGTTACAGTTTCCACTGGCTCGTTTGGTGGTAACCTGGGACCAGGCCTTCTCTGTCGCTGCCCTGGGGCTTTGGAATATGCTCTCTGTAAAAATAAAAGCATCTCCTTCTCTGGTTGCTTTTAGGAAGACCCTCAAGACACACCTGTTTTCTCAGGCTTTTAACTGAAATTAATTTTAAACTGTTTGTTTTTATCCTATGAAATTATTTTAACTTTTTATCCTGTGAAATTGTTCTAATTGTTTTTACTCTGTATTTGTGGATTTTTAAATTGTGTACACCACCTAGAGACACACATATCAGGTGGTATATAAATATGATAGATAGATAGATAGATAGATAGATAGATAGATAGATAGATAGATAGATGTAGTTGATCTATGTAGTTGGGGCAGAAGTTAGAAGGGTAATGCACATTTTATTGTTCCAAGCGGACATTGCCTTGCTATATGTCTTGCATTCACACTGCATTACCTTTAATGCTTATCTCGATGCATCCATATGCAGTATGGATGCATCAAGATACAGTGTGGAAAATGGAGTATTGCCCTTGTTGCTTTAGTAGCAAGGATTCACTGCCCTCCCCAACTCCCTTCAAAGTGAGGGTGGTCAGAGGGCTTCTTTTATCCCCATTGTCACACAGTTAAATCTGGTGACTATGTAGTACAGTGATATCATGCAGCTGGAATCATCTGGCTGGAATCATACAGTGAATAGGGTCTTTTGATAGAGAGAGAAACAAAAGCAAAAAACAAGCAGGAGGAGATAGGGTACAGGTGCAAAAAATTTACAAAGAATGGAAGATGTGTGTGTGTGTGTGTGTGTGTGTGTGTGTGTGTGTGTGTGTGTAACTGTTTCCTTTTGTAATGGCAACCATCTCAGTGAAAGCTAAACCTCATAAAAATTCAGTGCAGCACTAGGCATGACAACTCCCTGACAGGGGACAGGGCACCACAAACTTGCAGCTTCTTGCATGCTGGGGTTGCATAGTAGTTACAGATGCTTTTGTTAATACCTGGGTCATGCAATTTCTTTGAAACTTGCACTTGAAGTGGGGGCGGGAGGTGACCTCACAGAGCACCATAGAAATGGAAGAACTTTTGTGGGCTGCATATTTTCCTTGGGAGCCTCCCTCTCAGATGTTGCTCCCATATAATTCCCAAGTCGCTCTTTAAAGTTTTCCCCAGGTTTAGACAAAAATATTTTGGGGAGTCGCTGTCAAGAACTTTAAAATGAAATATAAGGGGAAATAGCACTGGGTAATGGCAGCATTTTCCCTATTGCAAGCTTTATCGTTGTGCCCAATCCCCCAAATGTTTTTTAAAGCCCACTGAGGTGGATTTTTTTATTGGTTAAAAGCATCTTAGTATGATACAATTTGAAAACTCTTGGCAGTTGTGCCCCTTTGAGTTCATAAACACAGGTTCAGTCCAACAAATTGTAATGATGAGGGAAATATGGAAGAGACTGTTTAATCTCCTCACCTTCTTCCATCTGAAGTAAGTGCAAACCATGAACTGAACTAATTTCATTTTTTAAAAAACCACACACCACTAATCACCACCCAGATGTAATGTATATGTTTTGTGTCTATCTTCTATCAATGGCCCACATAGATACTAATTGCAGTTATAGAAAAGGTCATTTTATTAAGCAGCTTGCCTTGATTAATGTCACTGCCAAATTAAAGGCTTCCATTTAAGTTTTCCAAGTCCCACCTCAGTAAGCAGCAGTTCTCGAGCATACTTGCCTCAAGAAAGCACTTGGTTATTACAAATAGCCATTGGAATCAAGAAAGGCTACGTTTCGCTCTGTCATGTTGACATTTCAAGTCTGTATAACTTCCCAGACTATAAAAGTCTAGGAGTCATATGCTGCTAGGCCACTGAAACCTAGCAAGTGAATACCAGCAGTTTTATCAAAGTGAGCATAGGTCATAGAGTTTCTCTTTCCCTTGAAAGAGAAAACTTACACTACATCTTATGACATCAGCCCTATAAAGGGCCGTTTCAGATCAACAGTGGCCACACTACACATTTAAACATGGCTTTGGAGTGCATGCAGAGGGGTGATTAGATGAACACCTCTCTCACACAATTAAAGGATGTCCTCCTGACAGTGACATCAGGGTGGACATGCTCCCTCCCAGCCTCTTACTTTTAAAAGGGAAGCAGGACAAATAGTAGGAGGAAAGAGGAAGAGCAACAGTGGCTGTCATTGCCACAACCAAGTAGGGAGAGAAAGAGGTGAGGATTGAGGATGATTGAGGATGAGGGGAAATTGGCTTATGTTGTACTCTGCATACTACAGGGTGGAAGATGGTGGTTTACTTCTCCATTGGGGCTTGAGCCAGGCCCAGGCGCTGAAATAAATTATGAGAAGCAAAGTCTCTGAAGCCTTTCAAAGCTCCATTATTCAGGGCGAAGGCTGTAATTCTATGTGAGGAAGGTCAAGAGTAGGTAAGCCCCCTTACTTCAGAGTAAATAGGCATGCAATTGGGGAGCAAGGGACTAAGAATCCAAATAGATTTGTATACATTTATTTCAGCTTGAACTGACAGCTCCATGTAAAGAAAAATCTAGACACTGTCCCGTTAATAGATAAGAACCTCATTCAGACATTATTCTTAAAGGACAGTGTACTCAGGTACACTGCCCAAAGCAGGATTGGAAGTCCTATCCCCTGACCCATTGATCATTGTCCCTCACTCTCCCTTCTGCTGCAGTCATACTTACAGCCATCATCAATTGCTTAATACAGCAATTAAGGCTGTAAGCATGAAGGTGGTTGCTTCCATGATTGGGAGATGTGGATGTCCTAGTCTACTGACCCTAGAAGTGCCTGCTATCATGCTTACAGCCTCCATCATTTCAGATGAAGGCTGTAAGCATGAGTGCCATGAGAGGTCAAATGATCAATGGGGTCAGGGAATGGGACTTCAGAATAAGTTCTGAAGAAGGATTTCTTGGAGATGGACTTCCAGTGCATCGACCTTTTGTACCAACTATCCTAATGACCACTAGGGGCATTGAGAGTAGAGATAGTGAGTAAGGGTCTCCATAACCCTTTGCAAACCGCCCAGAGACGTAAGTTTTGGGTGGTATAAAAATATGTTAAATAAAATAAAATAACATAAATAAATAAACAAACAAACTGTTCTACCTGTCTCTATAACCCCTGATATGACTCTTCAGGTCTTTCTTGTTGAGGATCAGAATCCCTTCCTTTCCTCTTAGAGAGCAGATGGAGACATCTCTCTCTTCCCCCTACCTATTCATTACGTAGTTCTGTAGATTAGAGTTAGGTCTGTCCTATCGAAAGGTGTACTTCACCAATAAATACTTTTTATTTATTCTACAAGAATCTCCATGTGTCTTTTCTAAATAGCTGCAACAACTAAACTCTGCAAACTACTCTATAACTGGAGAGAGTTCCTTCCTTAGTGCTCTGCTGATTACTTCTGGGGGTAAAACTAACAAACCCCAACAGGATTTATATTTCTGAAGTTGATTTATAGTTGTGTTCTAATCATGATTAATACATGGATTCTTATTGAGGTTCTGAGAGTTTTTGAAAGAGATTGCTTGACCGGTCTGCCACCTGTTTATAAAGAATAATTCTAGTGGTGGCAGACCAGGTACACCCTGGTCAGAACTCCATGTGGAAGCTATCATATTGAGCCTGAGAACTGGTCCATCAAGTTTAGTATTATCTACACTGACAGGCAGAAGCTCTCCAGAATTTCATATGGGGATTTTTCCCAGCCCTACCAAAGAAGGCAGGGATTTAATCAGGAATTTTCTGCATGCAAAGCACGTGCTCTGTCACTGGGCTACAGCTAAGACAGCTTCTTCTTGCCACCAAGTTCAGCATAGTATACTTATCGTTATTGTTGAGTAAGTGACTAGAGTATCGTTGGGTATGTTTTTAGAATACAAAAACATTTTGGGTGAAAGATCATGTTTACTGAAGAGTTTTGCTTCCAGTGGAATAAATAATAATTTTGAAAGTGTCCTTGAGTTTACTCACGTTTGTAGAATACTTCAGAGAGTGAGAAAATGACTCCAAAAAGTGATGCTTTGAATAACAACACAAACCTCTTTCACATACACATGCAAAGATGATAACTCAGAATGGGAGAAAAGCTACTAATGTAAGATAGAATACGGTTAGATTCTTCAGTCTCACTGGGTTAACCGAAAGCCTTACAAACTATTAAAAACAGAACAACCACCAAATAATATCAATTCAGTCTATTGATTCCTATTGCCTGAATATGTTTTCTTGCTAGCTAGTTTCACTGTCTAGATGTTTTGCAGCCCCATCAAGTAACTGCGGTATAACATGTCACTGAGGGAAACTGATAGGCTGGCTTTCTGAACTTAAGGCTCTTTCTTTCTCTATGTACCTGTTGTTTACCACATTGTTGATTTCCTGTTGATTTCCTGCTCTGTGGATTGCATGCCCTGCCCTGTTGTAGGGTCCAAACTCTACTCTAGTTCCTTCCCCCTTTGCTTGAAGTTATTTTTCCAACCCTTTGGGTATATGTGTGAAATGGTCAGAAATTTACTTGACAACTATCCATTAAATCATTTGGGACCAAATTTGATTTATAGCCAGCTAAATGCTCTTAATTCATTCCACACATTTTCTCCTAAAGACATGGAAGACTTGTTGTGGCCAATGGCTAATGCAATTAATAAACTGAACTGATATCACTGGATTTGGCAGTGACAAAACAATGTTACCCACATGGAGGTTAATTGTAACTTCACTCTTTCTGAAGCAACAATTCCTTTTATCTTAAGGTTTTCCATAATTTAATAGCCATGGTTTTTCTAAGCATGGCAAAAAGTGACAGGAATTATGGATATTTTTACTGAGTGCTTTTGATGAAGCCAGCATGGTCCTGCCAGATTAAACTTACACTGTATATCTCTTTTTGATTGGGTTGGGCTTAATGGATTGCCTTTTTCACATAATTTATCTTGGTTTCAGCAAATGCACATACACATACAGCAAAGCATGATATTTTGGTTAGCAAGTTATTCCACTTTATTCTGCACTAGTTGGATCTTATTTGGAGTATTGTGTCCAGTTCTAGGCACCTCACTTGAAGGAAAATGTAGGTGAACTGAAAAGGGTTCAGAGTCTGACAGCTGTCTTGAAAATGTGCACTATCTGTAAAGGCTAAAGGAAATAGGTATGTTTGGCCTGGAAAAGACTAAAGAGGAAGATTGATTAAGTGCCATCAGGTCAGTGTCAACTCTTAGAGACCATATAGATAGATTATCTCCAGGATGATCTGTCTTCAACTTGGCCTTTAAGCTCTCTCAGTGGTGCATTCATTGCTGTCGTAATCAAGTCCATCCACTTTGCTGCTGGTCGTCCTCTTCTTCTCTTTCCTTCAACTTTCCCCAGCATTATGGACTTCTCAAGGGAGCTGGGTCTTCGCATAATTTGTCCAAAGTATGATAGTTTGAGCCTGGTCATTTGTGCCTCCAGTGAAAATTCTGGATTGATTTGTTCTATGATCCATTTGTTTGTTTTCCTGGCTGTCCATGGTATCCTCAAAAGTCTTCTCCAGCACCAAAGTTCAAAAGCGTCAATGCTTTTTCTATCACTTTTTAAATACCTGAAGGGCTGTCACATAAAAGAGGGTAAAGACTTGTTCTCTGCCATCCCAGAGGGCAAGACTAGATCTAATGTGCTTAAGTTACAAGATATCAGATTTTGACTGAACATTAGGACAAACCTCTTAATGGTAAGAGCAGTTTGGTAATGGAACCAATTACCTAGGTGTGGAGCAGAGGCTCTCCCTCTATGAAGACTTTCAAGTAGGGGCTGTACAGAAATCTGTCCAGATGCAATAAAAGAAAAAGGAGGATGGAAGTATCACCAAAGAAACAAGAAGGAGAGGAGACCCTCAGATGCTTCAGAGGGGGTATTTATTTTGTCCTGATGCATTTCAGAAAAGTACTTTTTTCAATAACACTTTCTGAGCTGGATCAACAATGTTGTGCAATTCTGCTGCTACTACTAGTAATAACAGGAGAGTTGGAAAGCATGGTTTTAGCCTTGCTTCCACTATATTGTTGATCAATGTTCAGAATCATTGATTCAATCAATCAATCAATCAATCAATCAGAAAGCACCCTTGAAAAAGAACTTTCCCAGATACAATAGACATGGATTTCCTTCACTGAACAAAGGGCTGGACAGCTCTTTGACTGTGTGGTTAGAGATCTATCTTGGTGTGATTTAGTATCTTTGTTTTCATGATGCAATTCTACTTGCTCACTCAGTGAGGCACAGTAAGGTCAAACTAGATTTGACATTTAGCAGAGGCTAGACAGCCATCTCTTGAAGATGTTCTAGCTCTGATTCCCTCTATAACCAACTCATGTTGCCGGCCACACACTCAGTTTAGTCTTTTGTTCGGATTGGGGGGTGTTCCATGGGTGGGGGATCCAGTGGCTTCCCCATTGTCATAGATGGACCACTACATGGTTCAGGTTGGTTTCACAGCCACAATCCACCCCTGCAAGGGTGGTGGACCTATTAGGATGGTCCGCCCAAAAAGGCTGCTGGACCCAGTAGGATTCCAAAAAGCCTTGGAGGGTTTTGAAACTGGTGCGGCCAGTGATTCTGTAGATGCCGTGGTGGGAACCTGGAATAGGAAACTCAACAGGGCAGTAGACATGATTGCTCCTGAGCATCCCTTCCGACCTGCTTCTAAAATGGCCCCTTGGTATACTGAGGAGTTGCGGGGGCTGAGGCGGCGGAGTAGGTGACTGAAACACAAGTGAAGGAGAACTCGGCTTGAATCTGACAGGACGCAGCATTGGACCTATTTGAAGTCTTATGCGGCAGCAGTGCATGCAGCAAAAAAAAAGAAAAAGATTTTTGTCTGTGTGCATTGCATCTGCAGGTTCGCGTTCAACAGAGCTATCCCAGGTTGTGAGGAGTTTGATTTCTGCTCCTTCTGCTTTAAATCAGTCCCCAGAAACATTCTGCTGTGATGCTTTTAATGGATTCTTTGAGGACAAAATCTCCTATATTCAGGCCAACTTGGACTCCACTACTTTTTCAGGGTCTATGAAGGAGGTGTCCCCCAATCCTGCTTGCAGTATTAGATTGGATCAATTTCAATCTGTGACTTCTGAGCATGTGGACAAGGTGCTTGGGGCAGTTCGACCTACCACTTGTTCTCTGGATCCTTGCCCAACTCAGCTGCTTCTAACAAGCAGGGAGATTGTTGGAGGTGGCCTGGTTAACATCATAAATGTATCACTGAGGGAGGGTAGGGTTCCTCCTTGTTTGAAGGAGGCAATGCTAAGACCGTTTTGTAAGAAGCCTTCCTTGGACCCCTTAGTGATGGATAGCTATAGGCCAGTCACCAATCTCCTTTAATTGGGCAAGGTGATTGAGAGGGTGATAGCCAACCAGCTCCAGGCAGTTTTGGAGGAAACAGATTATCTAGACCTATTTCAAACTGGCTTTAGAGCTGGCTATGGGGTTCAGACAGCCTTGGTCAGTCTGATGGATGACCTCTACTGGGAAGTGTGACTCTGCTGGTGCTTTTGGATTTCTCAACGGTGTTCGATACCATCAAACATGGTATCCTTGTGGATCACATGGGGGAGTTGGGGATAGGGGCCACTGCTTTGCAGTGGTTCTGCTCCTATCTCTCGGGTAGATTCCAGATGGTGGAGCTTGGTGACACTTGATCTTCAAAATGGGAGCTGTTATATGGAGTCTCTCAAGGCTCCATTCTGTCACTAATGCTTTTTAATATCTACTGAAACTGCTGGGTGAGGTCATCAGGAAATTTGGTGCTGGGTGTTATCAGTATGCTGATGACACCCAAGTCTACTTCTGCTTTTTATCTTCATCATCAGGAAATGGCATTCATTCCCTAAATGCCTGCCTGCAGGCAGTAAAGGGCTGAATAACAAATTGAAACTGAATCCAAGCAAGACAGAGGTGCTTATTGTAGGGGTTCAGAATTTGAGGGATCTGTTAGACCTTCCTGCACTAGTTGGGGTTGCACTCCATCAGGTATGCAGCTTGGGAGTATTCCATCTGGATGGGGTTTGCACTCCATCAGGTTGCAGGTATGCAGCTTGGGAGTACTCCTGGACCCTGATCTCACCCTGGTATCTCAGGTGGAGGCTATGGCCAGGAGTGCTTTCTATCAGATTCTACTGATAGAAAATGCAGCAGCCAGATTGGTCTCTGGGGCAACCCAGAGAGACCATATCATGCCTGTTTTGAAACAGTTGCACTGGCTGCCTATATGTTTCTAGGAAAGATACAAAGTCCTGGTCATTACCTTTAAAGCCCTGAATGGCTTAGGTCTGAGTTATCTTAGAGAGCTCCTTCTTCTGCACAATCCCCACCGCATGTTAAGGTCATCTGAGGAGGTCTGTTTTCAGTTGCCACCGACACATCTGTAGCTGCTCCTGAACTGTGGAATGCACTCCTGGCAGAAATACATAGCCTGGGTTCATTATTGGCCTTCAGGAGAGCCCTTAAGACCTATCTGTTTGGCCTGGCCTTCCAGGGTTTTTAAACGGTTTTTAAATTGTGAGGTTTGACCTGGTTTTCCAGGGGTTTAAAACCTGTTTTGATTATTTTAATAATGGTTTTATGTTTTTACAGTTTTAGATTTTAATAGTTAATTGGTTTTAGTTTTGTTTTAATGTAAACTGCCCTGAGCAATTTTGGAAGGGTGGTATAGAAATCAAATGAATGAATGAATGAATGAATGAAGCAGAGATTGGACTAGATGACCTACGATAGACACTAACTCTATGATTCTAATATACCATATACTTATTCTTAAGGTACCCCAATATCCTGGACTTCCAAAATCGCATAGTGCTGTTCAGGAAACATTTGAACTCTGCTGTCGATACTCAATGGCCAGGATTTTATACATCACGGAGATGTAAAATATATATATATATTTAGTACATATATTAATTTATTTGTGCCAAAGGAAAAGAGCCTCTCTGGTTTCAACAAATGGAATATTTACCATAGTCAAGAATACTAAAGGGTTAGACTTGAAATTATTAGTTTTTTAATATTTATTTATTCTATGTATTTAACAGTTTTATATACTGTCCCAAACCTGTGTCTGTTAGCCTGTTAGGCACAATAAACATATTGTTTATGTAGAACATGTGTGGAACTAGAAGTGTGAGTCAAATGAGCTTTATTTCATATACAGTTGACCATTCTGCTACTAGTTGAGGATATAATTTCCACTAGAGGAATACATATGACCATCCAGATTTGAGTTTTATCTGCCTATTTCTGGTTCAGGTGCAAAAGTAACACTATCCATGACTCCTAATGGTGACTGACTAATGCAGGCATATACTGTAGTGCCCATGTTCCTGTGATTTTAAGATGAAAAAGCTTTCACAAGAAGTGAGGATTGAAATAAAAGGAAAAAATGACTTGGTTGAGTTAGTATATGAAAATCTTATTAAATCAAGGTGTTTGTTTCATGTTTGAAGCAGCTAAAGCTTTTGAACGCTTACTCATGAAGTAGTATCACACATATGAGAGCTCTTCCCACGATCCATGAGAAGAGCTCCAGGACGGTTTGCAGGGAAGGTGTCAAGAGCCTGTCCATATGGTGTCCATGTCAAGGTCTCTGTTATGGCTGCTGGAAGTCCCTTGATGTCCTCTCTGGTCTGCAAAGAAAACACAAGAGAAACTCTACTCAAAGTATCAGGTTCGGACAGTCTCCCCCGCAAACTCAGTCCACTCACCAGATATCATGGGTCCAGATTAAAAGGAGTGCAAGGCCTTCCCCATTGAGACACTGCAGCTAGGGCAGTTTATTTTATTTATTTTATTAGAGACATTTAATATACCGCCCACTCCAAAGACTCTGGGCGGTGCACAACAACATGCAAACAGGCAACATTAAAAATTACATTTTAAATTAAAAACTAAAGTAACTACCAAAGAACAGAAAAATAAACTACAGGGCAAATGCCTGGTGAAAAAGAAAAGTCTTCAATAGCGATTTGAAGATCAGTAAGGAAGGGGCTAGCCAGATCTGTGGGGGAGAGAGGTCCAAAGGAGCTGGGCAGCAACCAAAAAAGCCTTTTCATGGGTCCTAGAGCCCCGAACATCTCGGAAATCAGAGACTGACAGAAGGGCCATCTGAGATGATCTAATAGTGATGTGCACGGTCCGGAGAAGTGCGGACCGGCACCGAAGGGGGGCCTTGTTTTTAGGGCGGGGAGGGCTTGCTTAGACCTCCCACCTCCTTGCCCCCACCAGCGCCCGTATTTAACAGTATAGGGGCGCTGGAAACCAGCCGCCCCCCCCCCGCCGCTGCCGCCTCCGCGGCGAAATAACCCCCAAAGCCAGCCAGCCCTCCCTCCCTCCCAGCTAGCTGCCCGCCCGCCCGCCCGCCCGCTCACCCGCTCACTGGATAAGAAACGAGAGGAGCTCCGGCACAGAGCTTCTCTCGTTCGGAAGGCCTCCTGCAGAATGGTGGCTTGCGCGCGCCGCAAAGCACGCCGTTCTCCGGAGGCCCGGTCTACCCGCCGGGAAAGGGCCGGGTAGACCGGGCCTCCGATCGCTGGGTAGACCGGGCCTCCGATCCCCTTTCCCGGCGGGTAGACCGGGCCTCCGATCGCTGGGTAGACCAGGCCTCCGGCGATCGGAGGCCCGGTCTACCCAGCGATCGGAGGCCCGGTCTACCCGGCCCTTTCCCGGCGGGTAGACCGGGCCTCCGGAGAACGGCGTGCTTTGCGGTGTGCGCATGCGCGCGCACGCAAGCCGCCATTCTGCAGGAGGCCTTCCGAACAAGAGGAGCTCTGTGCCGGAGCTCCTCTCGTTTCTTATCCAGTGGGCGGGCGGGCGGGCAGCTAGCTGGGAAGGAGGGAGGGCTGGCTGGCTTTGGGGGTTATTTCGCCGCGGAGGTGGCGGCGGCGGGGGGGGGCAGCTGGTTTCCAGCGCCCCTATACTGTTAAATACGGGCGCTGGCGGGGGCAAGGAGGCGGGAGGGCTAAGCAAGCCCTCCCGCCCTTAAAGGCATACCCCCCACCCGGACCCGAACCAGGCAGGGCCGGACCGGTCCGGCAGTTCGGCCATTCTTTGGAATGGCCGCCGGACCGGTTCGGGCACACCACTATGATCTAACCGGATGGGATGTAACTGGATGGGAGGGATGGGTCTGTAGGTAGTTGTCAGGACTCAGTCAGGTAGCAGAGTATAATCAGGAAAAACCTGGGTCTCTAGAAGCCAAACACGAAGCTGGGGGTTCCTCTGAGAGACTAAGGCTCGGCTGCAGCAGACTCAAAAGAGATTTGTTGCTTTCAGCAGCATTCACTGCCTGCTGGCCTTGATTTATAGTGCTTTGACTAACTGAGTTCCTCCTCCAATCAGCTGCCATCAATTCAGCATTTATCTTGCTTGTTAAGCAGTCCCTTGCTCCATTTAAGTGTTTCCAGCTGTCACCGCTTATATCTCCTTTGTTGGGGTGTTATTGTTTGCATGCTCTCCGACTCCGGGCTTGGCTCTGCACCCCCCTTTCTCCTGTGCAGCCTCTGATGGCCCCCTGGGAGCTGCAGTCTCAACTTGGCCTGCCTCTGTTTCTTCCTGTGGCCCGACAGGTGAACTCTCCTCCTGTTGCTCTGTTGGAGGGTTGCCTCTTCAATATCCAAAGGTAGGGGCATGACAGAGGGAGGGTTTCACTTACCTTTCTTGCAGACAATCGCCATGGCTTCCCTGGGGGGGGCAAATTGCCTGCCCAGATGACCAGCATCTCATCCAGCAGCTCCCGGGTTTGGGGTGCCAGGATGCCCTGCTGCACGTCTCTCCATCCCCCCTCCAGAGCCCAAATAATGTACTACGCAAGTGTATGGTACATTACTCCCCCCCCCCGCCCAAGCAAGCAGCTGACACACTATTAGAAAAATGAAGTTAAGGGAGTGCTTGCTCCCTTATCCTCATTTAGCAAGGAGGCTACCTAGGTGGATTTGCCACCGTGTAGCCACCGGGATCAGGCACAATCCTGGTGGTTCACATGAGAATGCAAAACTGGGCTGGGATTAGCCCAGTTTTGCACACTCGTTTGAATAGCCTCATTGTATAATAGCTCCCTTCAATCTATACATTTTGGGTACAAATATGGACACCACCTGCCAAGTGCTAATGCATCGCACCATTACCTATATTTGCTTTTTATGAATTGTCCCCTATTCGATGCTGATTCCAGGCATTATGTAATAATGTCTGAAAGCATGCTCAGGCTGCAATCCAATATCTACTTACCTACAAGTTGTCTCGTTGATATTTTCTTTTGTAAATGTTGCCACTCTTTACAATGTCACCCAAAGGGTTTATCTAACATTAATCAATAATACATGGAAATAGTGCATTTATTTTAGAAGACTAATGCAAAACATAATTAGTGTGGACATAAGATAAACAGGTTCTTTGAAATCGTCAGACTTATAATTGATTTTAAAAGCGTCCTTCCATTATTTTTCTAATGTAAGACACCTAGGATGCATTTTAGATTACATTATCCGAGATAGAAAATTCAAAATACAATTTAGTCACCAGTGTGCCAGCATGCATTTTAGAAGAGATGGAGTTGCTCCTTCACTGAACAAATAGCTGCCTACTTAACCAGCTATTAGAGCTGTGTGAACGAATCCACTCAATTGAGAGCTATAAAAGTTTCTCAGTCTGTTACAGCACCAGAGCTGAAAAGAAGATATTTACTGTAAATTCAGGCTTCTTACTTCTGTTTTCAATAAATAGAGATATCTCTCATGGAAGAAAGACATGTCAGAATATAAAGAGCAATATTCATTTTACAATTTATTTTAGATAAATTCCTGATCCCAATTACTCATTCATAAATCTCATCACCAGAATTGCACAGAGCTCTTGTGCAACACACAATTTCCAGCCAATGTTAGTTCTTTGGAATGAAAGCACTATAATGTGGGAGGTGGGAAATCTCAGTTCAAAATGTTCTCTGAGGCAAGGGGGGTCTCCGGAGGTCCCCCCTTCCCCCACCGCCCTTCCAAAACCAGCCCTTTCGGACATTCTTTGGCCTGTTTGGGCCTTTCCCCTCAGTGCGGCAGCCATTTTGGAGGCCACCGCACCTGCACAATGGGTCTCTGTGTGGCCTGGGTCATGCCAGGCCATGCAGAGGCCCATTGTGCAGGTGTGGTCTCCAAAATGGCCACCACACTGGGGGGAAGGCCCAAATGGGCTGAAGAATGACCAAAAGGGCCATTTTGGGAAGGATGGAAAGCCTACGGACAGAGGGAGAACCTCAGCAGACTCCCTGCTGCCACCGCCTTGAAGAACCCCCCCCCACCAGGAGGTGTGTATGTATATATGTGTGTGTATATATATATATATATATATATATATATACACACACACACATACACACACACACACACACACTCACAAACCTCACCCCCCCACACACACACACACATACACCAGACCAGACCAAACTGGCAGCAACAAAGGTGACAGCAGAGCGGAAAAATAAATAAAAAGATAAGCACAGTACCCAGCCACTAGTTAGTAAAGCTACTTCAGACTGGCTACAAGCAAGAAGGAAAAATACACACACACAAGGAACTAAATTCCAAACAGCACCCAATTAAAGCCACTGGGGACTGACTACAAACAAGAATAAGAAGAAATAAAAATAAAATAAAATTCCAAGCAGCACCCAGTTAAAGCCTTGGGGCTGCTGTTATAATTTAAAAAAAAAAAATGGGGGGGAGGTGTCACAGTACCCCAGTCATTAAAGGAGCCCAGCTACAAGCGACGTGTGTGTGTGGAGGGGGTGGGGGACATAAGGAAATAAATTCCAAGTAGCACCCAGTACAAGCAACTTAGGCTGCTGTTTTTTTAAAAACTCAGAAAAAAATAAAAGCAGTTGCTGGCAGCACTGCAAATTAAAGGGATTTTTTTAAAAGAGAGAGTCAGATAATCCTCTGTCTCTCCACTCACTGGACCAGCCAGCCCACCATCACTACCAGTCTCGGCTCTCCTCTCAGTAGTGCTGCTACTGTTCTCTGATCCTTCTCTCTGTCCTTAGCTCTCTGTCTCTCTAACTCCATGCAACTCCTTAAATATTTTTGAAATTCCCTTCTTCGGCCTCCCCTT
Source organism: Hemicordylus capensis (assembly GCF_027244095.1). NCBI lineage: Eukaryota > Metazoa > Chordata > Lepidosauria > Squamata > Cordylidae > Hemicordylus > Hemicordylus capensis. Next base: position 200,927,539 of record NC_069661.1, read on the forward strand.
GCCTGCTTCCTTCCCCCAGCCAATGGCGGCACGATTGCCCATGCCAGCATTTGATTTGAATGATAGCAAGCCAACCAGGGAGCATGAAGACATCAAGCCAATCAGAAGCCAGTGCCACAAAAACCAATCAACTTAGCAGTCATACAATAAGGGGACAGGATCATGTATGGATCAGTAACTGGTTAGAACATACGAACATAAGAACAGACCTGCTCAATCAGGCCCAAGGCCCACCTAGTCCAGCATACTGTTTCACACAGTGACCCACCAGATGCTGCTGGAAGGCACAGGCAGGAGTTGATGGCATGCCCCCTCTCCTGCTGTTACTCCCCTGCAACTGGTAATCAGAGGCATCCTGCCTTTCAGACTGGAGGTGGCCTATTGGCTGATGCCACTATGTAAAGGTGCGGGAATGTCGTATCTTGGTCCATGCTGGCTCGACCTGAGGCATGTTGCCCAACATTTGCTCATGCAAGGGACTTGCTCATGCAAGTGAATCTTTGCCAACCCTGAGCAGGATGAACAGTTCAGAAATGGGACTACAATCCTATAGCCTCACACTGTTCAGTGCAATCCAAACACATAGAGGGGTGCTCTCTGCACTACCCCAAAATCAAGCTGACTGACAACATTAAGTAGGAGGAAAAGCCCTCCTGCTCAGTTGCCACTTAGCAGATGATTACTGCCCATGCCTCCTATCATGTTTTTAATTCATGGGAGAAACAGAAGCAGAAAATGCATCAGAGAGCATAGCTCCTGAACTTGGGTAGGAAACTTCTCCTACCCTATTTATCATTATCTATTGTGTCCTTGAAGCAAATGTATTCTTGGGGATCACTGGACTGAATCATCTCAAAGAATCTTGAATCATATAAACTAGTCCATTGTAACTGGACCATCAGAGCTGTATGACATATATGCAAATCTTGTGAAATTAAAATAGATATAATTAATTATTAAATTGAATCTTTGCCAGGACTTCACATTATGTTGCATTGATTTTTGTTTGAATGTATTGCAAACATGGTTGGAGGGATTAATGGCACAGAAGTGTCAGTAAAGATTTTTGGATAGGCCACCAATTTTGGTTTTTCAAATGATTCTTGGTGCATTTAATGGAAAACAGATTTAACATTATATAGATTTTATATTAACAACATAAGGACATAAGAACAGGCCTGCTGGATCAGTCCCAAGGCCCATCTAGTCCAGCATCCTGTTTCACACAGTGACCCACCAGATGCTGCTGGAAGACACAGGCAGGAGTTGAGGGCATGCACTTTCTCCTGCTGTTACTCCCCTACAACTGGTACTCAGAGGAATCCTGCCTTTGAGAATGGAGGTAGCCTATAGCCCACCAGCTAGTAGCCAATGATAGACCTCTCCTCCATCAAGTTATCCAAACTCCTCTTAAAGCCATCCAGGTTGTTGGCTGTCACCACATCTTGTGGCAGAGAATTCTACAAGTTGATTATGTGTTGTGTAAAAAAGTACCTCAATTTTTTGGTCCTAGATTTCCTGGCAATCAAATTCATGGGATGACCCCTGGTTCTAGTGTTATGGGAGAAAGAGAAGAATTTCTCTCTATCCACTTTCTCCACACCATGCATGATTTTGTAGACCTCTATCATGTCTCCCCACAGTCGCATTTTTTCTAAACTAAATAGCCCCAGGTGTTGTAGCCTTGCCTCATAAGAAAGGCACTCTAGGCCCCTGATCATCTTGGTTGCCTTCTTCTGCACCTTTTCCAGTTCTACCATGTCCTTTTTTAGATGTGGTGACCAGAATTGTACACAGTATTCCAGGTGTGGCCGCACCATAGTTTTGTATAAGGAGAGGAGAGCTGGTCTTGTGGTAGCAAGCATGACTTGTCCCCCTCAGCTAAGCAGTGTCCACCCCTGTTGCATATGGATGGGACGCTTGATGTGTGAGCACTGTAAGATATTCCCCTCAGGGGATGGAGCCACTCTGGGAAGAGCAGAAGGTTTCAAGTTCCCTCCCTGGCATCTCCAAGAGGGCTGAGAGAGATTCCTGCCTGAAACCTTAGAGAAGCTGCTGCCAGTCTGTGAAGACAATACTGAGCTTGACAGACCAATGGTCTGACTCAGTATATGGCAGCTTCCCATGTTCCTTCCTATGTTCCTTCCTATGAGATTATAATATTAGCAGTTTTATTCTCAATCCCCTTCCTAATGATCCCTATCATGGAACTGGCCTTTTTCACAGCTGCCTCACATTGAGTCAACACTTTCCAATCCAATCCAATCTTTATTACGGTCATAGAACAGAGTACAAATTGACACTTTCAACGAGCTGTCCACCACAACCCTAAGATACCTCTCCTGGTCAGTTACGGACAATTCATATCCCATCAGCGTATACTTAGAGTTGGGGTTTTTCATCCCAATGTGCATCATGTTACACTTGCCAACATTGAACCACATTTGCCATTTTGTTGCCCACTCACCCAATTTGGAGAGATCCTTTTGGAGCTCCTCATTTGGAGCGCCACACAATCTGTTTTGGATTTCACTACCCAAAAGAGTTTGGTATCATCTGCAAATGTGGCCACCTCAGTGCTTACCCCTACTTCTGGATCATTTATGAATAAATTAAAAAGCTCCAGCCCCAGTACAGTTGCCTGGAGAACCCCACTTCTTCCTTGCCTCCATTGTGAAAACTCTCCATTTATACCTACCCTCTGTTTCCTGTCTTCCAACAGTTAGCAATCCACACATGTACTTGTCCTCTTCTCCCATAACTGCTAAGATTTCTCAGGAGTCTTTGCTGAGGAACTTTGTCGAAAGCTTTTTGGAAGTCCAGGTATACTATGTCAACTGGATCACCTTGATCCACATACTTGTTGACACTCTCAAAGAACTCCAAAAGGTTGGTGAGGCAAGATTTACCTTTGCAGAAGCCATGCTGGTTCTCTCCCAGCAGGGCCTGCTCTATGTGCTTTACAATTTTATCCTTGAAGATGCTTTCCATCAGTTTGCTTGGAATGGACGTTAAGCTAACTGGCCTGTAATTTTCCAGATCACTCCTAGATCCTTTTTTGAAAATCGGTGTTATATTTGCTACTTTCCAGTCCTCCGGTACAGAGACCAATTGCAGGGATAAGTTATATATTTTAGCAAGGAAGTCAGCAATTTCACATTTGAGTTCTTTGAGGACTCTTGGATGGATGCCATTCGGCCCTGGCGATTTGCTAGTTTCCAGTTTTTCCAGACAGTTTAGAACATCATCTCTTATCACTTCTATCTGACTCAGTTCTTTAGCCTCCATCCCCGAAAAGCCTGTTTCAGGAACATGTATATGCTCAGTATCCTTTGCTGTGAAGACGGATGCAAAGAACTTGTTTAGCTTCTCTGCAACCTCCATATCCTCCTAATTATCCCTTTCACTCCCTCATTGTCTAATGTTCCGACCCAGGCAGGTTTCATGCATCTGATGTATTTAAAGAAGTTTTTGTTATTCCCTTTGATGCTTTTGGCTAAATGTTCCTCAAACTCGCTTTTCGCCTCCCTTATTGTCACCTTGTATTTCTTTTGCCAGAGTTTGTGTTCCTTTCTGTTCTCTTCATTTGGACAGGCCTTCCAATTTCGGAAGGAAGTCTTCTTCCTTTTTATGGCGTATCTATTTATTTATTTATTTTTAACATTTTCTATCCCGCTCTTCTTCCAAGGAGCCCAGAGTACTACATAACTGGGTTTCTCCTCAAAACAACCCTGTGAAGTAGGTTAGGCTGAGAGAGAAGTGACTGTCCCAGAGTCACTCAGCTAGTATCATGGCTGAATGGGGATTTGAACTTGGGTCTCCCTGGTCCTAGTCCAGCACTCTAGCCACTACACCACGCTGGCTCTATCTAATAAAATCTAGAAATTTGACTTCTCTGTCATTACCTGACTGTGAATTTACCCAGTCTATGTGTGGGTAATTGAAGTCACCCATAATTATGCCCCTGCCTCTCCTTGATGCCTCCCTGATTTCCTGCTGCAACTCCTAGTCGTTGTCAGTGTTTTCATCCGGAGGGTGATAGCATGTCCCCAGTAGCATGTTTCTTTACAGGCCTTGTATTGTCACCCACAGGGTTTCTGTGGAGGACTCCAGTCCACCTAGGTTTTCTACCTTGCTAGATTCTATCCCTTCTTTAACATACAGTGCTTCTCCACCTCCAAGGTGCCCCTCCCTGTCCCTTCTATGGAGTTTATATCCAGGGATAACAGTATCCCACTGGTTATCACTGTTCCTCCATGTTTCTGTTATGCCCATGATATCTATTTCTGCGTTAGCAATCAAGCACGCCAGCTCACCCATCATGGTTCAGAGGCTTCTGGCATTGGCGTATAAGCACCTATACTCTGAATCTCTCACCTGGTGTATGCTATCTTTCTTTTGGCTCTTTGACCAGCTGGCACAGGCTTCTGTCTGCTCTTTATGAGGTTCTGCTCAGTCCCCTTCTGTTTTATTTTAATCCTTTGCCCCCTCGCACTTTAAAGGATGGCATTTGCTGAACAGGATACTGCCCAGCTCCTGTTGGCTATTCGCCAGGTGACATTTTAAAAGCTGCTCTGCAACCTTTTTGATTTTAAGTGCCAGCAGTCTGGTTCCATCTTGGTCGTTCAAGTGCCGCCCATCATTTTTGTATAGGCCTTGCTTGTCCCAAAATGAATCCCAGTGCCTAACAAATCTAAATCCCTGCTCCTGGCACCAATGTCTCATTCCTGCATTGAAATCCCTCAGCTCTGACTGTCTCACTGTACCTGCGTGTGGAACAGGTAGCTTTTCTGATAATGCTACCTTGGGGGTCCTGGACTTCAATACGCTACCTATCAACCTAAATTTGACTTCCAGGACCTCCCAACTACATTTCCCCACATCGTTGGTGCCAACGTGCACCACAACACCTGTCTCCTCCTCAGCACTGCCTAAGAGCCTATATAGATGCTGCATGATGTCCGCAAACTTTGCACCAGACAGGCAAGTCACCGTGTGGTCAACACACAGGTCACAAACCCATCTCTCTATACCTCTAATGATCAAATCACTCACTACAAGGAGGCCCCCACCGCCCAAAGGAGTATCCCCTGTGTGAGAGGATATGGGCTCATCTTCCACTGAAGGGGTCCCTTCTAAAAGAGCATTTCCCTCTTCCTCAGACCAATGTCATCCTTGCCTGAGACCTTCATTCTCCCTTATAGCAGAGGAGATAGCCCTGGATTGAGATGCCTCTATCACGTCCCTGAAGGTTTCGTCCACGTGCCTCTCTGTCTCTCTGAGCTTCTCCAGATCCAGATCCGCCACCTTGGTATTAAGAGAACAAATTTGTTCCCTGAGAGCCAGGAGCTCCTTGCAATAAGCACACACCCATGACTTCTACCCATGGAGCAAATAGTCATACATGTGGCACTCTGTGCAATACAATGGAAAGTGCCCCCTCTCCTGCTGACTTTCTGTCTTCATACTGGTTTTGTTGGCTATTTATAGTATTTAGAAATAGTTTATTAGAAGAATAGGTCTCAGCTGTAATGGTCAGCTATTTAACTGTCCAAATAGCCTTTCTCAAGAATATGAGGGAGGGATTTGTACTTATGTTCTCTTCTCCACCGAGCTCCTTGTGATTACAGGGGCTTGTTCCAGGCTCCCACACACACTTCCCACTAAACTCCTACAGAACTCCAATGTCCTGTTCGCTATCCCTGTTTGCTATGCTCTCGGGCCTTCACCTCTTATGTAGAGAGTAGGCTTCCAACTGAGACACAGGATGTGGGTCAAAGCAATGTCAAAGGAATGTGGGGCCTCCCACAGCCCTACCTGACTCCACCCCCTCCAGGCAGGGACAAACAAAAACACTGGAGTTTGCTAGCCCTGGCAAATGCTAGCCCTGGCAAATAACACACACACAGACAGACAAGTACTTATCCCTTAAAGAGAAACCAGCCCCTCAAAATCTCCTCTCCTCCTGTTAGTTAGATTGAAGGGGGGGAAGGCTAGATGTTGTTCTGTTTAAAAAAGCTTGCTCACCTCCTCAAGCTGTGTCTGCTCTTCACAGCTTCCAGGTTGAAGGACAGGAAACAGAGAGTAGGAATAAATGGACAGTTTTCACAATGAAGGTAAGTAGGAAGTGGAGTCCCCCAGGGATCGGTACTGGGAATAGTGCACTTTAACTTGTTCATAAATGATCTAGAAGTTGGGGTGACCAGGGAAGTGGCCAAATTTGCAGATGACACTAAACTATTTAGGGTTGTGAAATCCACAACGGATTGTGAGGAACTCCAAAAAGCTCTCTCCAAACCAGGGTCTGGGCAACAAATGGCAAATGTACTTCAATGTAAGCAAGTTTAAAGTGATGATCACAGGCCTGGAGCATCTTCCTTTTGAGGCTAGGCTACATAATCTGGGGTAACTAAGGGGAGACATGATCAAAGTGTATAAAGTTAAGCATGGAGTGGAGAGGGTAGACAAAGAGAAATTTTTCAGCCTCTCTCACAACACTAGAACCAGAGTTCACCCCATAAAACCAGAGGTTGGGAAATTTAGGACCAACAAAAGGAAGTGCTTTTTCACACAGAGCATAATTAATCTATGGAAATCTTTGCCATGGGATGTGGTGATGACCACCAGCTTGGATGGCTTTAAAAAGAGGCTTAGACAGAATCATAGAGGACAGGTATATCAATGGCTACTATTCTGGAGGCTGTGGGCCATCTCCAGCCTCAAAGGCACGATGCCTCTCAATACTAGTTGCAGGGGTACAACAGCAGGAGAAAAGGCATGTACATACCTCTTGCCTGTGGGCTCCCCAGAGGCATCTGGTGGGCCACTGTATGAAAAAGATGCTGGACTGGGTGGGCCTTGTTCCTGATCCAGCAAGGCTGTTTTTATGTTCTTATGTCCCCAGACAATACTATTTGCCCCCAAAACAATGATTGCAGCAAGACATTGAATGGGGGGAACAGCAGAAGATTTTAAGGAAAAGGATACAATGGGTTATATCTATTCCACTCATGCCAGAATCCTGATAAGGATCAGGCCCTTTGAAGGTTCTTTAAAATGGAAAAAGGAGGTGCTTTTGTCTGCATGTCAAACTAGAATAAGACAAGTTGCACAGGATTGCTCCTTTTATATTATTTCTTTCCATGTTATGTGATTGCAGGGAGGGAAAGCAGAACTGCACTCTCCAGCCATGCACCAAAACCTGAACATCTTCTGGCCATGACAACATAATCAGGATTCCTGCTGGCATGATGTACACAAATACTCCCCACCTTACTAACAAAAGGTGAACCTTGTGGCTGCCAACATTCATGACTAGAGGAACATGGTCCACTTCCCACATAAACATGGGAAATATTCAGTAACAAGAGGATTTCTATAGTTACCCCTGTCATTGCCTACATTCTTCCTTCAGTTTCAATAGCACATTGAATTCTTCATTTCAAATGTTTGGACTGCATCTCTGTATATTAAGCAACCTGCCCTCTCTCTCTGGATGAGGTTTTGTTTCAGCGGTGAAAATTTCAGCTTGTATAATTGTTTAAAACATTTGAAACAAAGCCTTATCCTTCTGAAGTTAACATCAATCGTACCCTTGGGCTGGAATTCATCCCTTTCACAGGAAAAATTCTGTATAAATTGAAGTTATTATTCAACATTATGCTACAATACTTCATTTGGAACTGTACAGACAGCCATTTCCCAGTGCCATAATTTTTCCTTTGACAGTTGTCATCAAAGAAAACTCAGATTTCGTAATTATTTTGCTGCATCATTGATTGAAATGCAAGTAAAACATGTCCCTTGTACTAGAAACTGCCTGCAATGAAAGTTTTGGTTAAATGGTAGGGGAAAATGATTTATAATTCATGCCTACATGTTATAATATTAAAAATAGCATTAAAACCCCATATTTAAATATCTCTTCATAGCTCAGTTTGTTATGATGCTCAAGCCAGCTGAAAATTAAGTCAGTTTTTTTCTTCTAATAAAAGATTGTTTATTTTTAATAGGGATTCCTGTCATTTTACTATGCGAGACTAGGCAATTAAACAGCCTTTATTTTAAATTCTATGAATATTTCCCCTACAAGTCATTAGGGAGTTCATTATGAACCCTTTTGCAAGCTCTAGTGACATCCTTGATGTTGCCTGTATTGGTAAGGAGCTTGAAAACTGCTACCTGGTAATTATTAACTTGGAGTATGACCCCTAGGATTGGTTCAGCATTCAAATGGCTACTAATAGTGCTAGTATTCTTTATCTAGAGTTGCAAACATCATTTCTATATAACAGCAATTCAGTACTTCAGTGTTAGCATCACACACAACACACACAAATTTTTGCAAAGAAAAACAGTGCCAGCACATAACAGGGGTGGGATTTTTAGTATGCTCTCATTATAGTAAAAAGTGCACATCAAAACAGTTGTATGTCAGGGCAATTTTGCGCAGGCTAAAAGGCCCAGAAGCCAATTTCATCCCAAAGGAAAGCACTTTATTCTAAAAGGGCAACACCAGCACGTATGTGAACATGCAGCTATCCTTTCACCAAAAGTTTCAAGAAGTGTGTCCATTTTAGTATGATTGTTGGTGCAAGTGTCTCTTGTGTCCATGTAGATATGCAACATATTTTCCCCTCCTCAATTCTCTGAAATGTTTTGGAACTGTTGTCAAAGACGTCAACAGAATATACCAAGCCTGGTAGCATTGAAGAATTCAGTTAGTAATACTAAATTATTTCCCAGGCTCCCTATCTTACAATGGGTTGCCGATTTTATAAAGCAAGCCTAATAGGTTAAAGTATTTGACATAAATGCTGCCATTTCAGAAGTGAAGGGGGGTTTTAGCACAAGAGCAAGCCAGGAACCAAGACCAAGGCAAAACTGACAAGTCAGTTCAGGAGTCAGGACCAAAACAATGGCCGCATTTGCACATAACACGAAACAGGAGTTCCCTTCATCTCCAATTTTGGGAGCTGTACATCCAAATGTGGACAACCAGAGTTAAGCAAGAAAATGAACCTGCAATTTCCCTCTCCAGACTCCAATCTGTACCTTCAGTGCTGAGAGGAGTTTTGCCGCCTTGAACTCTGGTTGTGTAGTTCCAGAGTTACGTCTAAACCCTGGCATTGCAGTTACCCCTCATGAAACTGGAGTTGAGGGAGCTCCTCCCTCGCTCTGGCTGCTATTGGCTCCCAGGGCTGTCCTTGATTAAAGAAAGAAGCCCCAGCAACCAGTTCCCCCTCCTCTCTGCAATCAGCAAGACTGCAGAGAGGAAGCTCTTCAGTACATCCAAATACGAAAGGGAGAGTGGAGGAAGTGGAACCATGGGTCCATTGGACCCAGTGTTCCGTATTATGTCCGAAGGTGCCCAAAAAACCAGAAGTTAAGCCAGGTGTCAGGGCCAAGAACAAGGCTAGCAATCGCAGACAACACATGAGAGGGGGGGAAAAAAAAAGACTCAGGCAAAGCTCTAGCTCAAACAAAGAATCCTTCATAGTCCTTCCTGTTCAGAGGGATCCAGTTGCCAGCCTAGGTGGGCAAAGCCAGTCCAGAACCTGAGAGCCTTTACTGTGATAGTCCCACGGAGGGCAGCTGATCACAGCACCCAAGACTCTAAGCTCCAGTCCAGAATGTTCCTGGCATGTTATTAAATTGTTCCTGTTGCTCCATAGAAATAATCCTCTATGCAAAGTCACGTTGCTCAGCCTGGAGAGATATGTCATGCACTCCAGTTTTATAATGGAAGAGAATAGTCAACAGTTTCTTAGGTGTATTTGAGCATAACTCCACATGTCCTTGTGTAGGGTTGGACTGGATGTTTAACATTGTGTAAGTGATTCCCGTGTCATTGGACACACAGCTCAACTGGTGATACACTGAACCAGCTCCTGCATAAAAACACGGCTGTCTGGGGTTTCAGCTTCGGAGTGGATGACTATTTGTTCCTTCTAACAGTAAGTCAGTCACTGGAGAAGAACTGAAGAACAACCTGCTGCTTGGCCTTAAACCTGCCACTGTGAGTTTATCCTAGTTAATAGTTGCATCTGAAAAGGTTTTTTCTCAGAATGTGCTTGCAAGCTTATGCTTCTTCACATGTTTTAGAACTGCTGCACAACTGGACAAATTGCAATGGCCAGATATAAATCCTACACACAGATAAATGTTTATACAAATCCCAGCTCAGTAGCCCTCTGCACTCCTTGACAGCATTTTTTGTCACCCTCTGCTCCTGTGCCTTTAATAGCCATCAACAGAAACTGATGCTTATCTATACAATGAATAGCTTTACCTGCTGTCTTCAACAGATAAAGTTGCAGTTAAAGATACTGAGCATTTCAAGTCAGCCTTTTCTGGTTAGTTGGTGATCTTATGTTTTCATAGTGCTCATACAGAGGCTGCAATGAAGTCATATTCACCACAGCTATTATTCTATAGTCCTTCGGTTGACCTTATTAGGACTAGTCTGGATGAAGGCATCAGTGTACCTTTTCTGACTGATTTCACACAATAATATATATAGTTCTCCAGGAAGAGAAATGAGCAAAAGTATTTAGATAGCCTGTTTGCTGAAGTGTGGAGATTAAAGTTAGAAGTGGAAGTTGGAGGGTGGGGAACGAATCCAGCATTACAGTCATTAATTCCACCATGAGACTAATCTCAACTTCAATGAAATTTCACTAGGTCTATCAATAGGTCTGTTCAGCAGGTATTAAATGGCTAAGATTATACTCCTGGATAAACTGACTTTTCCCATGCTTAAAATAAGCAACTGTTTAGCAGCCATTCTACACTGCTTGCATTAAAATGGGGCCCAACAACCATGTGAAGAAACAAGTTAATTTCTTAAGTATGTGGTACTAGGAACCCGTGGGTTAGGAAAATGGCTCAAAAGTAGTAGCTGCAGTTCTATTGTTTCAGCCAAAGACAAGAAAAAATGAGTGACACTAAATCTCAATGTTTGAATGCATTAGCCAAGGCATATATTATTATTCCATTAAATGATTAATTTAATGGCACAGAATCTTGAATCAATGCAAGCAAATTACAAGTATGAAAACTGCTGTGAATATTCTATAATGGGGATGTGCATGAAACAAAGTTTACATTTCATTTTGAGCTTAAAACAAAACACAGGTGGCCAAAACGTTACAAGTTTGTTCTGTCAAAACAGCTGGCTTTGACGGAACAAACTTGAAATCTTTCAAGAGTTCCGGTCATAGGGAACAATGGGGAACTCAAAACACCCCATTGTTCTCCATGGGTAGCTCCTGGGGACACCAAAGTGGGTTGTGTCATAGGGTATGATGGGTGCTACCTACCACCTAACCCTCAAAAGAAATGGGCAAGCAAGTGATTTTTAAACAAATTTTTAATCTTTCCTCCAAACCACCCAGAAAAGACGTTAAGCTAACTGGACTATAACTTCCTGGATCCCCTCTGGATCCCTTTTTGAAAACTGGTGTTACATTGGTGTTAGTATTAGAGCTAGTTTTATAATTCAAAGTATTCTCCCCCAAATCGCCTTCTTATATGGCATGGCAGTATAAGGGGAATTTATTTTTATTTGATTTTTCTCTGTCATTAAAAATGGTGGAGAAGCAATTGTGCACATAAGGGAGTCAACAGTGCCTATTTCCTGCTGCCTTTGCCTTTTGCCCTAGAAACAGCTGCAAGAATTTCTGTCAGGACTGGTGAAATCTGCCCCTCTCTCCAGGAAAGATAAATCTCCTTAAAATAAAGGGCAACCCTTATTACATTCGAACGGTATTTAACTAATGTCTCTGAAGTAGATTGGACTTGTTCTATCACATAGGCTGCAAATGCTTAGCAGTGTTAGTGTAGCTCCTTATTAGGGATGTGCAAACATGTTCAAATGTGAACCGGTTCAGTTTGAACATTAGAACGTGAACCAAACAGGGCACTGAATTGGCAATGCCGGTCTGAGTTCGAACCAAACAGAGCCTGGTTCTATTGAACCAGTTCAAAGAGCCTCAAAGGCTCAAGCCTCCATTTTAGGTACTGGTGGACATTTTGTGAATGTTCTGTCACTGCTCTGATCGGCCGAGGTCTTAGAACATAAGAACATAAGAACAGCCCTGCTGGATCAGGCCCATGGCCCATCTAGTCCAGCATCCTGTTTCACACAGTGGCCCACCAGATGCCGGTGGAAGCCACAGACAGGAGTTGAGGGCGTGCCCTCTATCCTGCCATTACTCCCCTGCAACTGGTACTCAGAGGCACCCTGCCCTTGAGGCTGGAGGTGGCCCACAGCCCTCTGACTAGTAGGCATTGATAGACCTCTCCTCCATGAAGTCATCCAAACCCCTCTTAAAGCCATCCAGGTTGTTGGATGTCACCACATCCTGTGGCAGAGAGTCCCACAAGTGGATCACGCGTTGTGTGAAAAAGTACTTCCGTTTGTTGGTCCTAGACCTCCTGGCAATCAATTTCATGGAGTGACCCCTGGTTCTAGTGTTGTGTGAGAGGGAAAAGAATCTCTCTCTCTCCACTTTCTCCATGCCATGCATGATTTTATAGACCTCTATCATGTCTCCCCGCAGTCGTCTTTTTTTCTAAACTAAAAAGCCCCAGGTGTTGTAGTCTTGCCTCATAAGAAAGGTGCTCTAGGCCCCTGATCATCTTGATTGCCCTCTTCTGTACCTTCTCTAGTTTAACAATGTCCTTTTAAAGATGTGGTGACCAGAATTGTACGCAGTACTCCAAGTGTGGTCACACCATAGTTTTGTATAAGGGCATTATAATGGTAGCCGTTTTATTTTCAATCCCCTTTCTAATGATCCCTAGCATGGAATTGGCCTTTTTCACAGCTGCCGCACATTGAGTCGACACTTTCAACGAGCTGTCAACCATAACCCCAAGATCCCTCTCCTGGTCTGTCACCGACAGCTCGGATCCCATCAGCTTATACTTGAAGTTGGGGTTTTTTGTCCCAATGTGCATCACTTTACACTTGCTAACATTGAACCGCATTTGCCATTTTGTCGCCCACTCCCCCAGTTTGGAGAGATCCTTTTGGAGCTGCTCACAATCTGTTTCGGATTTCACTACCCGGAAGAGTTTGGTATCATCTGCAAATTTGGCCACATCGCTGCTTACCCCTGCTTCTAGATCATTTATGAATAAGTTAAAAAGCACCGGTCCCAGTACATATCCCTGGGGGACCCCACTTCTTACTACCCTCCATTGTGAAAACTCTCCATTTATACCTACCCTCTGTTTCCTGTCTTTCAACCAGTTAGCAATCCACACATGTACTTGTCCCCTTATCCCGTGACCGCTAAGTTTCCTCAGGAGTCTTTGATGAGGAACTTTGTCAAAAGCTTTTTGGAAGTCCAGGTAGACTATGTCAACTGGATCACCTTGATCCACACACTCGTTGACACCCTCAAAGAAATCCAAAAGTTTGATGAGGCAAGATTTACCTTTGCGGAAGCCATGCTGAGCCACCCTGGCTCAGCAGGGCCTGTTCTTCTAGGTGCTTTACAATTTTATCCTTGAGGATGCTTTCCATCAATTTGCCCGGAACGGACGTTAGGCTAATCGGCCTGTAATTTCCCGGATCGCCCCTGGATCCCTTTTTGAAAATCGGTGTTACATTTGCTACTCTCCAGACCTCTGGTACAGAACCCAATTTCAGGGATAAGTTAAATATTTTAGCAAGGAGGTCGGCAATTTCACATTTGAGTTCTTTGAGAACTCTTGGATGGTTGCCATCCGGCCCTGGTGATTTGTTAGCTTTCAGTTTTTCCAGACAGTTTAGAACATCATCCCTTGTCACTTCTATCTGACTCACCTCTCTAGCCTCCATCCCTAAAAAGCCTGGTTCAGGAGCAGGTATGTGCTCAGTATCCTCTGCCGTGAAGACATATGCAAAGAACTCATTCAGCTTCTCTGCAACCTCCATATCCTCCTTAATAATCCCTTTCACTCCCTCATTGTCTAATGGTCCAACTGACTCCCTGGCAGGTTTCCTGCTTCTGATGTACTTAAAGAAGTTTTTGTTTTTCCCCTTGATACTTTTGGTTAAATGTTCCTCAAACTCTCTTTTTGCCTCCCTTATTGTCACCTTGCATTTCTTTTGCCAGAGTTTGTGTTCCTTTCTGTTCTCTTCGTTTGGACAGGCCTTCCAATTTCAGAAGGAAGTCTTCTTCCCTTTTATGGCTACTTTGACAGCACCCATTAGCCATGCTGGCATCCTTCTGGACTTAGTGGTACCTTTCCTCCTTTTGGGTATACAAGCTGACTTGGCTTCTAGTATTGTGGTTTTGAGTAAACTCCATGCATTCTGGAGCGAAGTGACTCTCCTGATTTCCCCCCTCAGCTTTCTTTTCACCATACTCCTCATTTTGGAGAAGTTTCATCTTCTGAAATTCAAAATGTCTGTGTTTGACATCCTTGGTGATTCTCTCCCCGCATGTATGCTGTCTTGCTTCCTTCATTGGCCAGATGTGTCTGGCCCTCTGGTAGGCTTTGCAGTGGTGCCATTCCTGGAGAACTGGCATCCCACTGGCCCTGGGGGAGGGCAAGGGTGGGGACTCCAAAAGGAGGGAGATTCAACTTCTACTTAAAAGCAGCCCCTGGGCTTGCAAAATCACTCTTTGCTAAGGTGTGTGAGAGAGAGCTGTGGCGGTTGCTGCTGCTTTTCTGGCTCCTGGCTCCACTGTGCTGGTGAGGTCTGTCCTGCCTGCTTCTTGTTGTTGTTGTTGTTGTTGTTGTTGCTGCTGCTGCTGCTGCTCTTTTGGCTGCCCCCACACACACAACTCACCTTCTTTTTAAAAGTGATTTTTGATGGCTGTAGCTGCTGTGTGTTTTCCCTTTTGGATTTTTTTCCTGCAGTATGAGTGACCCCCCACCCCTTCCTTTTTGCTGTCTGACTGACTGCTTTTATTTTTTCTAGGCTGGGTTGACTCAGTCCATTTTGATCTATTTTAGATTGGGGGCAGAGATCTTTTTGCTGTTATTATTCCCCACACCCTATTTTGCTTCAGTGTTTAATTTTATTTTACTCAGTGTTTATTTTAATTTGTTTGTTTTGTGTGGGTGGGTAGCCCACAGCTACCCATCTGCCCTCCCTCCACTTGACATTATTGTGCTGCACTGGTCAGGTTTTATTTTTCTGGCCTGTGTGTCTGTGCTGCGTATGGGGCAGAAGACTTCAGGACAACGAGGGGGTAAGTGATTGTTTTTTGGTGCCCCTTTTGTCCTTTGTTTTTATTAAATAGGGCCTCCTTGGTTGGGTTTGGGGGAGGTATTTTCTGTGCTTTGTTTTATAGGTTCTCTCTTGTTTTTTCAGGTTCCCCTTATCTGCCCACCATTGTATTGTGGGTGGAGTGGGTGGGTAGGTGTTTTGGTTAAGGTTTTTTTGGTTTGAGGTTTTTTAGGTGTCATAATAATAATAATAATAATAATAAGAAGAAGAAGAAGAAGAAGAAGAAGAAGAAGA
Source organism: Hemicordylus capensis (assembly GCF_027244095.1). Classification (NCBI taxonomy): domain Eukaryota; kingdom Metazoa; phylum Chordata; class Lepidosauria; order Squamata; family Cordylidae; genus Hemicordylus; species Hemicordylus capensis. Next base: position 200,943,005 of record NC_069661.1, read on the forward strand.
AGAAGAAGAAGAAGAAGAAGTGCCCAGTGAGGCACTACCTTGCCTTACTGTAGTCGAGAAGAAAGAAAAACAAGTTAAAATAATCAACATAGAAATACCAGGGGATAGCAGAATAGAAGAAAAAGAAATAGAAAAAATAACAAAATACAAAGATCTACAAAATGTAATTGAAAGGCTGTGGCATAAGAAGACTAAAATAATCCCAGTAGTAATTGGTGCCCTGGGTGCAGTTCCAAAAGACCTTGAAGAGCACCTCAACACCATAGGGGCCACAGAAATCACCATCAGCCAATTACAAAAAGCAGCTTTACTGGGAACAGCCTATATTCTGTGACGATATCTGTAACAACTGACAATAAAATTCTTGCATCCCAGGTCCTTGGGAAGGACTCGATGTCTGGATAAAACAAACCAGTCAATAACACCTGTCTGACTGTGTAAACAAGAAATAATATTAATTTTCTAAAAGCCCCTGGGGATTTGGGAAGATGTCTGAGTGCCATGGTGTGAGCAGGACTCATCGCAGGGTGGCAGGCAGAGGAGGGAGGGGTGTCCCAGTTGGTAGAGGAGGGCAGGGGAGTCAGAGAACACAGCACAGGGTCCCACAGGTCCCCAATGGCAAATTCTTTGCCCCAGGCAAGGTGGTGGCATGAGGCCGCATATCTGGAGGAGCCTGCTGCAGCCGAGCCAGATCCAGGTGCCAGTGCTGCCATCCCATGCTGCCGTCCCACGTGGATCCTGGTAGTGAAGCTGCTTCTGTGGCAGGGGTGGAGGGAAGGGGCTCGATGGCTGGGAGTGTAGCCAGACTGTCCCACTCTCTTGTGCCCCCCCATGGCTCTTGCCACTCAGTGGGCTCCCCTGATGATGACCAGTTTGTGGTGGAGTCCAGTTCGGGGTCCTCCGGGGCCAAATCTGGCTCTGAGGAGGAAGAATCTGCTACTGAGACTTAGGCGCCCCCTCAGCCGAAGCCGGGCACTTCTTCTGACGCATAGCGTGGAAGGGGGCTGGGTGATGGTGGTGGGCAACGAATGGATGGATGATCTTCACTGAGAAACAGTATCCATGAGTTCACACACAGGTCACTAGGTCAGGTCACACAGTTTGGATTTCTTAATGGAATCCATGCATTCATTGAAGAGAAGGCAAACATTTAAAGAACATAAAAAGAAAAAAAAATGAACCCCACTGGCTTGGGCCTTCCAGGGGAGTTGTGGCCAAACTGCCCAGCCCCCAAACCCACTTTGGGTTATCCAGGCACCCCACAAAGGGGCAGATGGGGCAGCCTCAAATCCCCATTATTCCCTATAGGGGGAATGCAAAAAATTAGACATCTTTAAAAATTAATTAAATATCGCAGGAATGTCTGATTGCTTTGGGGTTTTGTTGGTTGTTGTCACCCATGAGTGCCTACCATCCACCCCAGTTTTGTGCCCCTAGGTGCACAAATACTGGGCCAGTTTGAGACCCCATTATACTCTATGTAGAACCTTTTAGAACTTGTTTGAGTTGGGCTCAAATTCGAACTAAACTCGGGGGGGAGGGGTTTGAGCAAAACCAAAACCATACCTACCCAACCCAGTTTGAGGTCCTTTTGAATTCAAACCGAACCTCCAAAACCGGTTTTGTGCACATCCCTACTCCTTGTATCTGACAGTGGCCTCTTCCTTCATTTTGTTTCATTCTACCTTCCTTGTATGGTAGGTAAATTTGCACCAGTTGGATGTCTGCCTATCATGCTCAAACATCAACTTGATAGGCATGCATCAAGTCAGATGTCTGCCTATCATGCTAAGTCCTCACAAGGGACTTAGAATCCCCTTCTGCTTATGAGATACAAGGTTGAAGGGTTATAAAAGCCAAATAGGAGTACTGCGACCCAGCACTTATGAGGTAAAATGAAGGAAGAGGCCACTGTCAGATTGAAGGAATGAAGGAAGAGGCCACTGTCACAGCTAGGGAGCCAAGGCCTATATGATTGAGCATGTTTCCCTATTTACCTCAGAAACATAAGTTAAATCATTCAAGTATAAAAATGGTTGCCATTTATTTTCAAGAGATTTCTCATTCCCTGGAGACATATTTCACCAGATTTCACCAGCCCAGACCTTGTGGTCTTCACTCCCCTCATCATCTCTGCCCCAGTGTAATCTTCATTGCTAGCAAAGAAATTTGTGATCATGCAGGAATATAAAAATGGCAGATTTCCTGATTTTCCTTTTACAAACCCCTTTCCAGTCATTTTCAGTAATCAGAACAAAACAAATCCACACTCACTCAGTCTTCCCACACATCAGAAAGCTGTAGAGAGGTTTGGCAGCACTGATGTCATAATCACCTCAACCAATGGGAGAGTGTTTTTGCTCTGCCAGGGATGTGAATCTTTAAACAGGTTTTTAAAACAAACTACTTCTCAAAGGATGAAAAAATCACAACAGTATCTATGACTATGACAATGTAGTAGTAGTAGTAGTAACAGTATCTAATGGAGAGCTGCTTAATGGATGTTATATGAGATTTAGGAGACACCCTCATTCTTTCTTGGTGCTCTAATACTCAGACGCAGTTATTATACTAAAGATCAAAATCTGAAAAAAGTATTCCCCAACAGGCATATGGATATTCACCCAAAACTCCAAATCAGATCAGAAAGCTATCCTACTTATCTCATGTTACATGAATTCATTTCACTCTGCATCTTGAAATAATCCACGGTAATTATTCCCATTACGTGTATGCAAATGGCAATCAGTGAATTGTTTTTGTATGAATGTCATGTATTTGTGTGCTTTTTAATAAGCTTGTAGAGCAAAATCACATTCCCAAAATATTGCCACACCATTTGTATGGGACTATCGCCTCGCTCTAGTTGTAGTGTGTATGTAGTAAGATGTAGTATACTCATGAACAGTTATGTTGGACTGTTACGTTGGCCCCTATGAGGCACATATTGCTTCTATTTTTATTGCCCATTTAATTTTTATTTATCATGAAAAATGCTAGAGACTAATGAGAACACAGAAATCATACAGTCCCACCCACTTGCTTTCATGCATTTATACACTTTTAAAAGAGGGCATGTTATTTGAAAACTAATGAAATGTGAATGTTGAGTTCATGTCTTATTTATTGTATTTAAACCACAGTTTCAGAATAAAAGTGAACACACAGATAACTCCGGTTTCTCCACTGCTTGCAATAACTTTCAGTCTGTTCTTGCTTCTGGCTGTACTTTCCTTCTAAGCACTGTTGAAAACCCATTTGATATCTTCCCTGGCCCTGCAGCCATCTATTTTCAGCTGGTTTCTTTCTACAGAAAAGTCTTGGTTTCTCCAGCTAGTACCAAGCATACACCCACTGATGCTCAACAATTTCTTTTTCACTGACTCTGATCAGGAATACAATTTTCAAGGCTTAAATGGGAACTCAGTAGTTGATTCCATTGGCAATAATTTTACTGCCAAGTTCTTTACCATTTTATACATCACACACAGAAAAACCCAGGTTTGCCACTAGTACACTCAACCATGGCTCCTTAATCAGTCTGCCTGTATGATATACCATCTGTTGCATTAAGTCTTTGCATATCTTCAACCAGTTATCAAAGCAATTTTCATAGAAAAATAAATAAGATGGTCCCCTGTCCCCAAAGGGCTCATGTGGTGATCAAGGGGGAAATCCTTTCCTTAACTGCAGAGAGTTCTCAAGTAGGCTGCCACTATCCACTTTTCCAGGCAGGAAGATTCGTCCTTCTAAGGGGATATCCTGGGAGAGTAAAGTGGAAAGCCCCTCCCTTACAAGAAGTATTTAGTGGTCTTAGCCCTTCAATGACATGTGACTAAACAGGACCCAATGAGGAGTGACACTCAATAACAACAAGGATTTATTTAACTGATCCTATCTATGCCAGCACAGTACTTCCAGTGACTGTTGCTGGTGTCTATCTTATGTTTCTTTTAGATTGTGAGCCCTTTGGGGACAGGGATCCATCTTATTTATTATTTCTCTGTGTAAACCGCCATGTGCCATTTTTGGAAGGGCATATAGAAATTGAATTATTATTATTATTATTATTAATATTAATATTAATAATAATAATAATTTAAACCAAAATAATCCCAGTAGTAATTGGCGCCCTGGGTGCAGTTCCAAAAGACCTTGAAGAGTACCTCAACACCATAGGGGCCACAGAAATCACCATCAGCCAATTACAAAAAGCAGCTTTACTGGGAACAGCCTATATTCTGCGACGATATCTATAACAATTGACAATAAAATTCTTGCATCCCAGGTCCTTGGGAAGGACTCGATGTCTGGATAAAACAAACTAGTCAGTAACACCTGTCTGACTGTGTAAACAAGAAATAATTTAAAAATATTATGGTAAGGAAAAATGTAGAAGGCTTCACCAACCCAGCTTCCTGTCAGACAAACCCCCAAAGAATTATAATAAAGCTACAACACAGATCCAAGGACTTGAACAAAATTCTTTGATGTGTCTGGTTAAACTGGTCCCTATCTTTCCTACTTACTCCTAGGGAAGGAACTCCCAGTTGATTCCCAGCTAAGGCTGTTGGGACTCCCTTTCCCCTCAGCAGCTTCTGAACCTGCTGTTCCCTGAGAGGACTCCAAGGAAGAACTGACTCAAGAACAGAAACTCTTCCAACTCCTTTATCGACTGTTGTCCAGTAAACCCTTCCCCTCAATCTAAATTGGTCCTTTAGTTTTGATTTTCCTGGGCTTTCCTCCTTAGTAGGAAAGGCCCAGCCTCCAAGTAGTTACTCTAAGTGAGGGCTAGTCCTCCCCTAAAGCATCACTATCACTACAGCACATAATCTAAAAAGAAACATAATGTACTGTATACATCACCAGCAGCCACTGGAGGGATGCTATATTGGGGTTGGACAGGACTTTTCAGGTGTATAGCAAAAAATACTTTGTGTGAAGTAGGCCATGGATAAACATGAAGAAATAACTAGATGGTGTACATGGTTGTATTCAGAATTTCTTGCCCAAAATGCATATCAGCAGAGGACATTTGTCTCTTGTGAAGTGGCCTTTAGGTGAGCTAGGTTCTCCCCTCATGTTCAGTTCTTACGTTATTAAACTAAGAAGAGCACAGTAACGAACAGTCATAGTGCAGGGCTTCTCAAACTTGTGTTCCCAGATGTTGGCCAAACCACGGTGGCTAAGGATTATGGTAGCTGTTGTCCAACAATATCTAGCCTCTTCTGTATCCAAGAGTGTGGGTTTAAGCAATGGAGACATCAAATCTTCAGATACCCACTACTCCCATTTTCAAACACGAGAGTTGATTTCATGAGTTTTCAGTGCACAAGAGTTTTGTGCTTTTAGGATTTGTTCACGGGTTACTGTCCAATGTGGGAGAACTTTACCCCTTTATCTATGCAATTAACTTTGCTGCAGTGCAATCTTCATTAAACAGCAGCTGTAGCCAAAGCTGTAGACAGTAATCGACACAAACAAATGGACACATTCAAACACAAATGAAGTGTCTGTTGGAGAAACAATGAATTAATACGTGTCTGCAAAATTAGATGTTTTTTAGCCTACTTTCCAGTAGGCTTATGAGATCACCCGGCTTTCTGTGTGTGTGTCCATATGCCCCTCCCCTCAACTTTGTAACTCTGGACCAATGTGAACCAAATTGGGTACAGTTGTAGGGACACATAGGGACACCTCAACAGCATAGTTTGTGATGAGGTCATCCACCCCAGTCCAAGATGGCGGATGCATGAACTTTTGAGGCACAAGTGCACTAACTTGTGTACAGTCTAACCGATTTGAACCAAATTTGCTACAGCTGTATGGACACATAAGGATGCCCCAATGGTGTAGTTTGTGATGATGTCATCCCCCCGATCCAAGATGGTGGATGTGTGAAGTTTTAAGGTGCAAGTGCACTAACTTGAGGACTGTCTAACTGATTTGAACCAAATTTGGTACAGTTGTAGAGAGTGACGCACAGGAGCAACTCAGTTGTGTCGTTTGTGTAATGGTGTCATCCACCCCAATCCAAGATGGCAGACACATGAACATTTGAGGTGCAAGAGATCTAACCTGTGGACCTCGATTTACCTAGAGCAACTTGTTTTTTAATGTGATAATGGAGGAAGAGAACTGAATGAGTGGTCAAACTCTTGGTTTCTTGGTTCACTCTAAGAAAACTTAGCACTGCTAAGAACAAGTTGTGTGACAAAATGTAAATTGTGTGAGCAAGTTGGAAGTATTTCCAGAGAGAGAGATCACATGAAAGGTAGATAATCTAAACAGTACCCAGGAAAGCTTTGAAGGATCTGCACTGTTGGTCACTTCTCCTCTCCTTGGTAGCTCTTCCTTGAGGTTTGTAACCTAGGAATATGGTGCCCCAAATTGCCCAACTTCTTTTGTAGAAGTGAAGAACTTCAAAACAATTTGTGATGATTCTATGCAATGTTCAATAAAATTTAATCGATTACTCAGGTGCTTTTTCATTACTCCAACTCTTTTATCTACTACACCACCTTAACAACTTCAAAGAGATTTTTAGGACTATTTGTAACACTTGATGGACACAAAGAACATAGGAAAATAGGAAGCTGCCATATACCAAGTCAGACCATTGGTCCATCTAGCTCAATATTGTCTATACAAATTGGCAACTGTTTATCCAAAATTACAAGCAGGAGTCTCTCAGCCCTATCTTGGAGATGCCATGGAGGAAACTTGGAACCTCAGATGCTCTTCCTAGAGCGGCATCATCCCCTAAGCAGAGTATCTTACAGTGCTCACATGTAGTCACCCATTAAAATGCAAACCAAGGTGGGCCCTGCTTAGCAAAGGGACAATGCTTGAACTGTTCTCTCCCAAAGCATCCTTAATAGATAACATTAAGAAGTGTGAGGTGGTGGTAGAATTGTTGCCCAATGCCTATGTTTCAGCTAGACACTGAAGCGGGTCTCACAATCGGTGAGACCTGCCATAACAGGGTTAGCGGGGAGAGCGGGTCTGGTGGTTTACATGAACAGCAAAAATCGGGCTAGGCTCTTCTAGCCCGATTTTTGCTGGTTGTGAGAATAGCCTCACTTTCTTTTTAATAATGTGGAAATGAAAAAAAAAACTACAAGGAGCTTTCAATGCTCAAAACACGTCTAGAAACATACACAAAGAACCATCTAGACACACTTCTTGCTTCTGTAGCCTGTCTGAGCAAGAAAGCAAGATCTGTGACCTTTCTGCAGCTTCGCACTGTGGATAATTTCTACTGAATAGGACTAAAAGTAATCAGGATCCAAAAGTCTACAGCAGGGACATCTGATCTCATTTCATCATTACAGTACAAGGAGTGAATCATATGAAGATTATGCTTTGATTTTAATTTAAATGGATTTTACTGGTAAATCGGATTTTGTTATGCTTCATAAGAATATATTTCATGAAGCAAGCTGAATTGCCTACCTTTACAAATAGATATGGATCAGAGGAGAAACTTCATTTCATGCAACCTTTGAAATATCCATACAGAAATGTAAAATTTACTCTTGCAAATCATCTGAAGTTCTAATGCCTTAAGAGTTATTTTTGTCAGAGCAAATATAAAAGCTTAGCCCTTAGTGCAGGGGTGTCAAACTCAACTGGGTGGTGAGCTGGATTTGATCCCAGTACACCACCAGAGTGTGCCTATGTGCACATTGTATCCACCGTTGTACCCACATTGTTCCACCTTCTGTGTTCATCATTCTTTCTCTCACTCTCTTGCTTTCTTCCTGCTTCCTCCCTTGCCCTACCACTTAAATTAGGCAAATGCACTACTTTTACACCAGAATATGCTCAGGGGAAATTTAAATATTTTTTGGTAATTTTAAAAAGAAATCCTGAATATCATACTTCCCTATGATCTACAGATACAATTTTTTCATACACTATTATTGCATTGAAATTGTTTTTTACACCAGAATATGCTCAAGGAAATTTATTTGTATTTTTAGAAGAAATTCTGAACATAACCATCATATTTTAAATGTTATTGTTCTCAAGAGATTTTTAATACTCAACACTTAGATCAATAATTTCAAAACATCATCCCCTCCCCAAAGCAGGATCCCCCCTTACCCTTCACTCACCCTTATTCATTTTTCTTCCTTGTCCCTCTTTCTCTCACTCACTCTTTCTTTCACTTCCCTCCATCTCACTGCGCCTCACTTCCTTGCCCAGAGGGGGAAATGCCATCTTCTGATTTGGTCTTCTTTCCTCCACCTCCTCCCTCTTTATCTCACCTCCTCAGTGCTAGTGACTGGTGGGAAGAAGGAAGCTAGTTGGATGGGAAGATGGCATCCAGCCCTTGGTTTTTCCCCACCAGCTGCAGTGTCCCCCTTCTTTTCCCCACCAACCCTGCTGTCAGCCTTGCACTGAGCTTGCATTGAAGATGTGGCCTCACTTGCTACCAGTGTCAACATCCAGCCTTTCTCCCCCCCCCACCCCATTGCCAGCCCCACCACATGTTGAAGGTGTGGCCTCACTTGTTGCCGGTGCCACTTCTTGGCCACAGCAGTGGCAGCAATAGCTGTTTCTTGGCGGCAGCAGCAATGGCCACTACTCAGCCACTGACCACTTCTTGGCAGCAATGACCACTTCTTGACTTGTTGGCGGTGGCAGTAGCAATGACTAGAGAGCCAGACAGGGTTACACAGGAAGCCAGACAGGGGTTACACAGGCCAAATCTGACCCGCGGGCTGGGAGTTTGACTCCTCAGCCTTAGGTTCATTTTTTAAGATACCCATCACCTAGCATCAAATGATATACAATCAATATAAAAGCTATATAATATTAAATCTGCTTAACATTAAATGCATCAAGAATCACTTACAAAACCAAAATGTTGCCTAGCCAAAAACCTTTACTGACACTTCTATGCCATTAATTCCTCCAACCATATTTGCAATACTTTCAAACAAAAATTAATGCAACATAATGTGAAGTCCTGGCAAAGATTCAATTTAATAATTAAATATATATTTGAATATCACAAGATCTGCATATATGTTGTATGGCTCTGATGGTCCAGTTACAATGGACTAGTTTATATGATTAAATATTCTTTGAGATGATTCAATCCAATGATCCCCAAGAATACAGTTGCCTCAAGGACACAATAGATAATGATAAATAGGGTAGGAGAAGTGTCCTACTCAAGTTCAGGAGCTATGCACTCTCCCATTTTCTGCTTCTGTTTCTCCTATGAATAAAAAACAAGATAGGAGGCATGGGCAGTAATCATCTGCTAAGCAGCAGCTGGGTTGGAGGGAAGGCATCATAGACTGAGATAGGATGTTCCCGCCCCTTTACAGAGTGGCATCAGCCTGCAAGCAGATCTCTCATTTCAAAGGTAAACTGCTTGGAAAAGAGATCCTCTCTTTTGCAAAGATAAAAAACTTGAAGCACTTTTTAGGAATGGCATAGATAGTGGCACATTCCCACCGCCTTATAAGTTAACAAATTGCCTAACAGGGACCCAGGGCAGAGACCAGCTCATTAAAAATTATTGGTGTGTATCTTTTGCACCTGGAAGACATCTCAGTTCTGATAACACTCAAGTACCACTATTCAGCACACACGCACATTTGCATAGCTTACCCATGCCATTTTGTCTGGCAAGTTACACCCAAAATTGACTAAGTTCATGAAGCAATGAAGTTCTATGTTTTGCATGAGTTTCCACCCCACCCTCCAGGGAGGGAGCATGGCTTGGAAACTACCTCCAGGCATGTTTGGGGGTATATTTACCCCTAGCCAAAGCACTTGGCCTCAGAGTCCTGCACCCATCATCTCGGAATCAGCTTGGATCCCAACATCATACAGGCTCTCAGAAACATGAGTCATAGCCCTTAGCTCCTTCCTCCTCTTCCTCCCCACTTTCTCTGCTTACTACTCATGAGGAGACCAACATGCAATGAATGCACCAACTTTACCCAGGAAGGATAGATAAAAGTAACCTTTCTTTCTCCTAAGTCTCTTCACCAATTCTAGCCCTTCTTTGCCTCCCTCTCCACTTTCCCGGCACTTGTTATGGCAAGGCTCTAGTCAGGCTCTCATTTAGAACCTTAGCCAAATAGTATTTCAACTAAGACTTCCATTCAGAATGTTAGCCACATTTATTACATTTGCCTAACCAAACCTCTTCTTCTGTATCCCCGATTTCATCCTTAATAATGCTTTTAAACTGTACCTATGTCTCATTTTCCCAAATATACCAAACTTGCTTAAATTGATACTGAAGCCAAACTGCTCCCCAAGCCAAGCTGTTCCCCACTTTAAGCCAAAAGGATAGTTGGCTTAAATCTAGTCTAGCCAGCACCTCAGTGCAGTTCTGGTAACATTTATTAAAGAGCTAGGTACAACTGCTGTGAAGGACTAAGCCCTCCAACCCAGCTGCCGCTTAGCAGATGAACAGTTTCTGTGCCTCCTACCTTTTTTTAAATCGCACACGAGCAGAAAACAGGAGTGTGCACAGCTCCCAGACTTGGGCAGGATGCTTCTCCTACCCTATTTATCATTGTGTGAACAAGCCTAAGATGTGATTGGATGTGTCCTTTTATAAAACTGCAACCTCCCTGCTATGATTTCTGCAATTGTAACACCTTAACAAGTGCAACCTGAATCAGGAAAATTGAAGCAAGGAAGCTATGCTGATATCCGGGGTTGTGCCAAATCACACTTTATGTCCCATACACAATTCTGGTCACATGTGTCTCTCAAAACATCTTGGGCGACATCACATAGGCAAGGTTTAATCCATGTGTATCAGGCCAGATAAGACTAACCTGAGATAGCAATTTCTGTGGTATATAACTATATATATATACATACAAATATTTGCTCTGGGAAACTGTCAAGTGTACTTCTGGAAGACGGGAGTTTCAGAACAAGGATTGTTTTGTTGTTGACTTAGGAAATGCACCATCAAACGTGTGTGATACTGCCATTTCCCTGTTAATGTGTAAGTTCTGAACACTGTTCCTTTTCTCTATATATATTTTAACAGGGGTGCATAAGGAACGTAGGCTCACATCTTCTTTATATATAGTTCTCTAAGGCAAACCTGTTGCTAATCCCATGCATGGCAGCTTTTGCGAGAGTACGTGAGCAGCTGCCAGGATAGCGATGGGGGAAGAAAAGAGTGATGTTGGCCGGCAGCAGGCCAGTCAACTGGCAGGAGGAGGTGCAGTGGCTGGCCAGTGGGAGGAAGCATGGTGGTGAGCTGGAGGAGGTGGTGGTGGACCAGCTGGCCGCCAGGAAGAAGTGTGGTGGTGGGCCGCCAGGAGGAAGCAGCCAGCTGGCAAGTAGGGATGTTCGAAACGTTTCGGGTACAGAACGATCTGTACCCAAAACAGCGAATTTCGGGTGATTCGGAGCCGAACCAAATCACCCTCAAAGAAATCCGAATAATTTTGGATCCGAAATGAATCACCCCTGTTTCGGATCTGAAATATTCAGATGTTTCGGAGCTCCATTTTTTGGCCTTCTTCCCCCCCCCCCTACATTTTGAGCAATGACGTCTATTTGAATTTCCCGCCTTTTTGCATCCCATTGACTTCAATGCAAAAAGGTCTGATGTGACGTCTGCTCAAATTTCGGGTCCCAGGGGAAAAAGAGTGGGGGCGGGTTGGTAGTGCCTAATGGGTGGAGGCTACCACCCCAATTGCAGAGGGATTGGGCAAAGGGCTGATTTTTGGTCAATTTTTGAAGTTTTAGTGTCTTTGGGGCAGATTGGGGGCATAATGTGGGATCTGGGCCAAAAGAGTGGGGTGGGGTGGGGTGGTAGTGACAAAGGGGTGGAGGCTACCACCCCAATTGCAGAGTGCTTGGGCAGAGGGCTGATTTTTTGGTGAATTTCTGAAGTTTACGCGTTTTTAAGGTTTCCCCCCATTAGGTATAATGAAGGGTGTATCGCTTCATGTTGAGGGGAAAGGGGTGACCTAGAGCGGTGTGGGGTTGGTGGTAGTGCCGGGTAGGGGCAAGGAAGCTACCTGAATTTTTTTCAAAGAATTTGGGCAGAGGGCTGATTTGTGGTGAATTGTTGAAATTTACGCATCTTTAAGGTTTTTTCCTCATAAGGTGGTATAATGGAGCTTTCAGCAGTCCCATAAGTGCACTTGGGGGGTGCTGGGGTGGCCCAGAGCGAGTGGTGGTGTAGTGCACATAGGGTGCCAGCCACCCCCATGGGTTGCTAACCCATGGGGTACAGGGTTCTGTTGTTTCTGAGGTATTCTGAGTGTGGATTCTATGATAGTAAATTAGGGTGGATTTATGGTGTCTCATAGAAAATCTCATTTGCTATCATAGAATCCACACTCAGAATACCTCTGAAACAACAGAACCCTGTACCCCATGGGTTAGAAACCCATGGGGGTGGTTGGCACCCTATGTGCACTACACCACCACTCGCTCTGGGCCACCCCAGCACCCCCCAAGTGCACTTATGGGGCTGCTGAAAGCTCCATTATATTATAACTTATGAGGAGAAACCTTAAAGACACGTAAACATCAACAATTCACCAAAAATCAGCCCTCTGCCCAAATCCTTTGAAAAAATTCAGGTAGCTTCCTTGCCCCTACCCGGCACTACCACCAGCCCCACACCGCTCTGGGCCACCCCTTTCCCCCCGAAGTGAAGCGATACACCCTTCATTATACCTAATGGGGGAAAACCTTAAAAATGCGTAAACTTCAGAAATTCACCAAAAATCAGCCCTCTGACCAATCACTCTGAAATTGGGGTGGTAGCCTCGACCCATTAGGCACTACCACCCCACCCCACTCTTTTGGTACAGATCCCACTTTATGCCCACAATCTGCCCCAAAGACACAAAAACTTCAAAAATTGACCAAAAATCAGCCCTTTGCCCAATCCCTCTGCAATTGGGGTGGTAGCCTCCACCCATTGGGCACTACTACCCCACCCCACTCCTTTGCCCCCAGGACCCATTTTTTAATCCGAATCAATTCAGATTCTGATTCGGATTATTTCGGATCCGAATCGAATCAGGGGTGATTCAGGTGGGCCATATTCAGAAACAAAACAGAACGGGGGTGTTTCGGTTCGGATCCGAATCGAAACACCAGAAATCCGAATTGCACACCCCTACTGGCAAGAACAGACAGCCACCGACAGGAGGTGCTGGGCTGGCGGGCAGAAGGAGGTGTTGGGCCGAGGCAGCCAGTGGGAGGGCAGGTGGCCAGGTGGCTGGCTGACTGGCCAGCCAGCTGCTGGCCAGGAAAATTAGCATCAGTGGAGGGCCAGAGGAAGCAGCAGGCTGGCCGGTGGGAGGAGTGTCAGCTGGCCAGAGGATGTAGTGGGCCGGCAGGAGCAAGCATGGCAGCAGGCCAGAGGAGGAAGCAGGCCAGCCGGCTGGTGGGAAAAAGTGTGGTGGCATGCCAGTGGGCCACCAAGAGGAAGCAGCTGGCCGGCAAGAACAGGAGGCTGCTGGCAAGAGGTGCCAGGTCGGTGGGCTGAGGCAGCCAGCAGGAGAGTAAGTGGCCAGGTGGCTGGGTGAAATGCTTGACTAACAAGCAGAAGGTTGCCAGTTCAAATCCCTGCTGGTAGGTTTCCCAGACTATGGGAAACAGCTATATTGGGCAGCAGCGATATAGGAAGATGCTGAAAGGCATCATCTCACACTGTGCGGGAGAAGGCAATGGTAAACTCCTCCTGTATTCTACCAAAGAAAACCACGTGGCTCTGTGGGCACCAGGAGTCGAAATGGACTTGATGGCACATTTTACCTTTACCTTACTGACTGTGGGGGGACAGGACTCGAGAGATGGTTTAGATCTGCCTGTTCTGGAATGCAGTTAAACTCCCCCTGAAAGATCAGGTACATAGCTTGGGACTCAAAGCTCTCCCTGGTTGAGGTGGTGACCAGGAGTGCTTTTTAACAGCTTCGGATGATATGTCAGCTACGTCCATTTCTTAAATATGACAGTGGTACATATTTATGTTTTACTTTATTTTTTTGTTAAACACATTTGTATACCGCCCAAAACGCAAGTCTCTGGGAGGATTATGCTGGTAACCTCCAGGCTTCAGTACTGTAATGCACTCTGTGTGGGGCTGCCTTTGTACGTAGTCCAGAAACTACAATTGGTACAGAATGAGGCAGCCAGATTGGTCTCTGGAACAACATGAAGGGACCGCAAAACACCGGTTTTAATAGAACTGCGCTGGCTGCCGATATGTTTCCGGGTGAAATACAAAGTGCTGGTTCTTACCTATAAAGCCCTTAACGGCTTAGGTCCGGGCTATTTAAGAGAGCACCTCCTTTGTCATAAAACCTGCCGCCTGTTACAAACTTCTGAAGAGGTCCCCTTACAGTTACCACTGGCTTGTTTGGTGGTGACCCATGACCGGACTTTCTCTGTGGCTGCCACATGGCTTTGGAATATGCTCCCTATTGAAATAAGAGCATCTCCTTCTCTGTTTGTTTTCAGGAAGAACCTCAAGACTCTCCTGTTTTTGCAGGCTTTTAATTAGAATTAATTTTAATAATTGTAAAACCTTGTTTTAATATCTGTTTTATTTTATTGTTTTTATTGCCATGTATTTTAATTTGTAACTTGTGTTTTACATTTTGTTCACCGCCTAGAGATGTACATATCAGGCAGTATAGAAATATGATAAAATAAATAAAGAAATATTTACTTGAGGGTAAATCCAATTGTTTTCACTAGGACTGATTTCTGAGTAAACATGCAAGATCACACTGCATTGTTCTATATTATTCTTTAAGTCGATATAAGTCAACTGGTTCATATTCTTCCTCCATCTGAAGTCACTTACAATTTTGTCATAGACCCTCACAGGAAATGAGCTCAAGGGGTAGTAACAGTCTGATGGGTCTCTCCCCCCCCCCCCCACCACCACCACTAAACACAGGTATATATAGATAATAGATTTCACTGAAAATTTCTCTGGAATTGCATAGGTAGAAAAATATCAACTCTCCTGACAATGAGCTATGCAGCCACATTGTTCCTCCAACGTATTCCAGTCCCATCCCTAGATTTCAGGGCTCTTTCTCCCTCTTACAAATTATCTGTGTATCATGGACATCTCTTGTGCAATGTGTAAGTAAAGTTAGTTAAAATATGAGCTTGTTTTGCTTGTACTTTAAAATAGCGTCCACTCTAAAATGACATTTAATCTCTTTCTCTGCTCTTCCTCCGAGAAGGAAAAAACAACACCCTGAAATACTGAAGAGTGTATTAAATCTATAGAAAGCCCTGTCCAAATTATATTAATGCTCTATAATTTATGAAGCATCTTTGTTTATCCAATTAGGATACTAATGTTCACTGCTGGCATGTTTATCAAAAGAAAATTATGCAGAATAAATGGAAGTGGGCTAATAAAATATTAGTTTCTTTTTTTCCCAGATCACTATTTCCATTTACAAGAATGATAGAACCAAAATAAATATTTGTATACCTTCCAACATGGAAAATGTTTTCTTCCCCCCCCCCCCCCTTTGTAAAGACCACATAGATGTATGTTTGTGGTCAACAGGAAATATTTTGAACTCTTGTTGCCTAGCAACTAGATGAGAGGAAAATTATATTCCTACAACACAGTTTTCAGAATACACTTTTCTAAAATGCTTATAAAATGAGGTAAGCTACAGTGTGAGTTCTATTAGTGAAATCTGACAAAAAAAAGAACAGTTTTATGACTAATTAATTAGGATGTAAGTTAGAATTTAATTTTTTGCATGAAGGTTCAGGGAAAAAAGAAAATCTTTCAAATGCAAACAGCCATGTCATTAAACCTCAGGAGAAATAATCTGAAATCATTATTGCTGATAGATTGTTGTTCATCCTCCTTGCTCTGCAGTGATTTTGAAATAAATATGGTTGTCTCTGTGAAATGTTTTTTCTTAAGCTCAGTGAGTGAAATTTTCATTCACTTGAAAACAATCCTCATTCTAGCAACATTGGATACTTAGACGTTTCCATGTGTATGTGCAGTTCTTGTGATCCTAAGCAAGTTAGGCATAATTAAGTTTCATTTAAACCAATGGTCCAGCTTAGTTATGACTAGCTTAATAGTCCTATGCACACTGGGCCAAAAAAGCCAAACTTCAGATATACATTGATGGGGGTCTTAGCTGTCCACGACTAATCAAGAAAGATATAGTTGGGTCATTGGTAGATAGCTCAATAAAAATGTCAGCCCGGTGTGTGGAAGTACTGAAATAGGCAAATGCTATGCTAGAGAGGATTATAAATGGGAACAAAACTAAAACTCTGAATATTATAAGCCTCGTACACAAATCCATAATGTGGCCACATTTGGAATACTGTGTGCACTGCAGTTCTGGCCATCAAATCTCAAAAATATTATAAAACTGGAAACATTCCAGAAGTCAACAGGGCATCCAAAATGATCCAGGGGATGAAGTACCTTTACACGGAAAGGCAAAAACATTTGGGGCTTTTTAGTTTAGAAAAAAGGCAACTAAGACCTCATAAAATTATGTATAGTGTGGAGAAAGTGAAGAGACAAATTTGTGTGCCTTACACCCCAGAGCCAGGGGTCATCTAATGAAACTGATTGGCAAAATATTTAGGATGAACAAAAGAAAATACTTCTCCACACTGTTCATAATTAATCTATGGAAGTCATTTATCAAGTGTGGTGATGGCCACTAGCCCAGATGATTTTAAAAGTGGATTAGGCAGGTTTGTAGGGGACAAGTCTATCAATGGCTACTAGTTTGATGACTCTATGCTACTTCCAGGTTCAGAGGCAACATGCCTTTCAATACTAGGCTTGAGCCCGAATGGCTCCGTCACGTTTCGGCGGCAGCAAGGTTGTTCCCTTAAGGGTGGGGGAGGATGAACTCACCTCTCCCGCCACATTTCCCCCACCGACGCTCCGTTGTTTCAAAGCCCTTTGGGCAGCAGCATTCCTCCCTGCCACCCAGAAGTGGCTGCCGAAAGGGGCTTCAAAACAATGGAGTGCCGGCAGGGGAAATATGGCAGGAGGGGTGAGTGCACCCTTCCCCACCCATAAGGGAACATCCCTGCTGCCACTGAAATGCTGAAATGGCCTCAGCTGCTGCAACATTTCGGAGGCCTCTACAATGGCCTCTGGAACGTTTGGGGTAAAGCTTATTGAATACTAGTTGGGGGGGGCAACACTTATAGTGGGATTATGCCTTCATTTCCTGCTGTGAAGTTCCCAGAGGCTTTTGGTTGGCCACTGTGGAAAACAGAATGCTGGACTAGATATGCTCCAGCCTGATACAGCAGGGTTCTTCTTATTTTCTTATGGAAACCTGCATGCAATTTCAACTTGAAGTGGAGGGGCAGATTTGTGTGCATCAGAGTGCTCACAGTTCTCTGGATGAAAAGCTTTGGAGAAGTTAATGATATCAGAAATGTATTATTGACTTCAGCTGTAATTACTTCTTACATGACCTTCCAAAACTTTAGCTGTTATAGTAGGGAATTGTAACAGCACCTGTCTCCTCCTTGCTTTAGCTCCACAGTTCCAGCCTCATAAAAAACAATGAATCCCAGAGCAGTGGTGACTGGTGGTACCTAGGATTGGGGATTGTGGGGCGGGGGCACTAGGCAGGGCAGGTAATGGATGGAGCCACAGGTAGTGAGTGGTGGAGCCAATTGTGGGCAGCTGCAGAGGTAGAACCAGGACTAGGCAAGTGCCTTAGCAATTACTGGCAAAGTGAACATATGTAGCTAATGAGTGGGATCAAAATATAAACACACAAGCAAACAAGGTTCAATTGCTCATCAGCAGAGATACAGAGAAATATGAAAAACGTCAGCTGCTGTATAGTGTTTAACAGGATTATAGTTGTGTGTAGATTTGTATCTAACACAGCAGGATCAAACACAAGCACATATAAACATAGGAAAAGAACTGTAGAAGCCACAAGTACAGCACAGGCCAGCTATTAAAGGCTGCTTTTGTGGAGAGTAAATTAATTCTGAAGTCACCAGTTCTGTCTGCCTGATTATTTCAAAAATGAATAGTAATGAATAACAAGGAAGAAGTGAGCCAGAGTGGTACAGTGGTTAGTGTGCTGGGGAAATACAGGTTCAAATCTCCATTCATCCATGAAACTCACTGGGTGACTTTGGGACAGTCACTTATCTCTCAGCATAACCTACCTCATAGGGCTGTTAATAGGATAAACGTAACAATGTGCACCCAACCCCGGGCTTCTTGGAGGAAGCACAGTCTATACATGTAAAAGTAAATAAATCTATATAAGCCACAGGTAAAGCAGGGATCAGCTACAAAAGTGGAGACAAATGCATTCTGAAGTTACAAGGGCAGCTCTGCCTGCCTATTGCAAAATGCATCAGTAAATAATAGAAAAATCACAGGTTTTTAAATTATGCTTGCTGCAGCTATAAACCACCTTCTGTAACTTAGAGGGCACTATGGGAAGCAAAGGTGCATGGGGGCACCCTCTCCCTACTCCATGTCTGCTGAATAGCTGGGTGCCACTCTGCCCACCTTGGGTTCCCACCACTTAACTTGGGTGTCCATCCTAGCAAGCAACATTTTTTAAAAAATAGAGAACACTTTCTTAATTCTTGCCCAATGAACCATAACCACAAGTGGACATATTGTTGTGAACTATACCTGGTTTCGCACCCTGTACATGCTCAGAGGGAAAGAGGCAAAGTCACATCATACACAAACTGAGTTGGTTCTTGGAGATGGTGACCATGTAGGATCTGGGCGCGCAAACAGAGATAGAGAGAGACACACTCAGAAAGTTCAATGGGCTTTATTATAAAAAGTTGCTAATCAGGACAAAATAATCCACATTAAGAACATGTTTCCGATTCAAGGTGTAGTGTAATGTGCCTAACTAACATATGTGTGTGCATTAAATCTTCCTAAAGCCTAATACAATTCAGATACAGGCAGAAAAGCGGGGGGGGGGGTAGACTGAGGGCTGGCATGGTTTGGGGGAGATCAGGAATTAGTAGGGGGACAAGGGGAAGGGAGCAGGAGAAGGGGGGGGATGAAGGGATTCCAGGCTTGTAGGAGCAGCATATTTACCAGGATCAGAGGCTTGAGAGCTGTGGATCTCTTCAGCTGAGACAAGAGGCTTCTTGGCTGGAGACAGGAGCGTTTTGCAGCTGCTCAGATCACGGCTGAGAGCACCATAGCTGGGGAGTCCTGGCTTCTCACTGCACAGTAGAAGTCACAGACATGTAGTGTGTCTGCCCGTAGGCACAAGACTGCTGCCTCTCTGTCTAGTGGCCTCACTCTTATAGTGTATTTTCCTTTGGTCTGTTCAGAGATCTATTCAAATCTCATCTTTTCCTGGGTTCCCCAGAAGGGGTGACAAAGCTGTTACTTTATGGACAATGTCTTTTAATTATTCAGGATATTGGCCAGTTCAGAGAAATCTGAATCTCATCTTCTGCAAACTGTGCACTTGGAAGGGAGCGGGAGGGGGAGCAAGTGTTAGTAGAAAGACTAAATCTACAGGTGTTCTCCTAGGGTGGAATTTCTATAGACAGCAACTGAGTAATCCCCCTTGGGCATAGGAGAGCCAATCATTGACAATGATTAACATAGATTTCTTGCAACAGAAAAGAGGAGTTCAGCCCCTGGCCTTTTCCACAGACATTATCTGGTGGTCAGTTGCATTTTAGCATATTGATATAGCTCCGGCCCAGCCCTTTGTGTTTTCTTCAGTATCCAGTTCACAATGCAATCCTGGAATGCCTCTCCCTTCGCAGAGCAGGCAGTTCACCCAGAGTTCAGGTGTGATTTCATTTCTTAATATAAAATGAAATCAGACACAGGCCTATATTCCAGGCCTATATTCCACAAACTTCTGAGTGGTACATTGCAATATTAATGTTACAGATAGTGGCAACAATCCAGAGAAAAACCTGGTTTGCTCACTGCATAGCAAATAGATTTTTAAAATTATTTTCCTTCCAACAGAATCAATTCCTTCTCTAAACCACACCCACATGGAAAGCACTTCTGCAATTATTTGAAAAGCAGCTTGGACTCAGAAATCCATGTATATGCCCTAATAGAGCTTTCTGGCTTTTTATACCAGTTTCTAATCTAATTAGTCCAGTCTTACAGTTTCGTTCCAATGTTTTATGGCAAGTCATTTTGGGAATAGACCATAGTGCTTTTCATACAGATCGGAGAGCAAGCAAGAGAAAGCAGAGGTTGCATTCCACCCCTACAAACACAAACAAAGAAGCCTGCATAAGATCAGAGTTATGGGGCCACTGAAACCCCCATTATTCCCTGGGAGGGGACCCTTAAAGATGCACAAACTTCAAAAATAAACCTTAAAGACACACAAACATTAAAAATTAGTTTTAAAAAATCACGCCTTTGGCCAATTGCTTTGAAATCTGGCTGGTAGCTTCCACCCATTGGTCACCACCACCCACCCCACTCTCCTGTCCCAGAACCCCCTTTTTGCCCAAAATCTATTCAGATTAATTCAGATCCAGATTGAATCAAAGGTGATTCAGGGGCAGATTTGGACCCAAAACAAATTGGGGGGTGATTTGATTCAGGTACAAATAGATTTTAAAAAAATTGTGCACATCCATATAGCCAAGTTTCAAAACTGGTTCCATCATGTTTTGAGGAAATAAATATATGCCACATTCTCATGACCAGAACAATCATGGTTAAATCACAATTCATGAGCCCCATGTGTCACACTTTCTCATGTAGAGTGTCATGAGAACGCAAAATTTCCTGGCAGTCCCGATTCAATTGTTGCAGTTAACCAGCATTTAACTAGGATTGCTAACCAGGATCACATTTGAGAATAAGGACATTGTATGACTGTAAACAAAATGATCTCATGTTTGTGGGTTAAAAAAATAGTTGAGAAGTAATATAATTTCTTTCTGAGTCCAACAAATGAATAATGAAGCTGTGTGTTCTGAAATCAAAAGCAGGAAGCAAAAAATCACTACATGGTATCTTTCGAGCCAAGGATACAACCTCCTATTCATTTTCCTGTGTACGAGTGAGGTAGCTTTCAAAATCTTTGCATCAGAAAAGAGTTATTTTTGTTGACTGCAAATAAACCTTTCCTTCTAACACTTGTGCTCTGCCCTAAATGTTGCCAGAAGGCAGAGTCCTTATGGTATTCACACTTCAGAATCTGTTACAAGGTTTTTGTGAATACTGTATTTCAGCACATGTTTCGCTGTACATGTAGGTAAAATTCAAAGCAGATTTCTGTAAATTTAGACTGTTGTCTTTTAAAAGCAATACAAATTAAACTCCCTGTCCTTTTCACACACATCACAGTACAATGCCATTACCACTTCCATTGCAACAATAGTTTTATTCTAATAACATGTTCATGGTGGTTTACAGCCAAGGAAAGCTTTCTATGGAACAATAAAAAGTATGTTTGGTAAAAATCTGGTTTTAAAATGTGCTTTTCCTATTGTGCATTTCATATTATATATCGGAAATTGTGCATTGTATTCGATGTATGCCATAGTTCTCTAATTTCTATATGGAAGGGGGGCAATCACATTTGTCCATATCTAGCATCCTTGTCTTGTTCAAGAAACCTCTCTTATTCCAATTAATGTTCGTAATCTTATTTCACCCATTGTGAGTTCCTGCCCTTTAATATAGCAGTGCCTTGCCACTCACCCAGGTGGGCTAACATTTCACCAGCTTGGAATAGATTCTAATAAAAAGATGTATATGGAGCAATATATTCGCATAATCTTCCCCATGAGCCCTGGACGTCAAGGTATCTTTGTCAATCTTGCATCACTTTTACATGGAAACGAGAAAGTTTTTTTGTTTTTTTTAAAGGAGTTAAAATTCAGTTCATTAAAATACAACAGCAGGACATCAATTGTGCATCAAGAGGATTTTTCCATACGAATGAAGTAGTGTTGAACTTATCCAACATTAAGAGTTCTATTCATCTAAATTTCCTAGTTCCCTGTGTGTCTGTTCTGGAAGTTTCTCAATTTAGCTGACTAGAGCTGTATCACATTTAAAACTTTTTAGAAGTATCTATGGTCAGGAAGGGCTGTTCTTACATATAGTGAATAATGGAAAAAGTGGAATAAAGGTGAATAGGTCACATTGCTCTCACAAGGCTGTTCAAGCAACCTGTTCAAATTGGGCACCCATTTAATAATCCCTATTCAGTAGTTACTGAAAGCATAGATGAAATATGCAGGCCCAGTATCCAGATATTGTGCAGCAAGCCATGACATTTCCTGTAGCAACTCTCCATGCTATCCAAGAATATAGTGTTTGTAGTGACAGCATGAGAGTGGGGATAAAGAGTATATCATCATGGTGGCAGAGCTTTCTGGGGCATTCTGGTGGATGTTGTCCCTGGGTAAATTGTCATGCTTTCTATAACCACTTTGTAAACCACTTTGATATTATTGTTCAAAAGCAGTATATAAAATGTTCATTATTGTCATCGTCATTGTATAACTCCTAAATAGAGCTTAAATAGGGCCAGTAATAGTTCAGGATCAACATGCATAAATCAGATTTGTATTTGATTTTCAAAACAGATCAGATAATAATAGAGTTCTTTCTCATGATCTGTGAGAAGGGCTTGGCAGTTGGCATGGAGGAAGGTTCACTAAGCTTACCTTCCCCACAGATGATCTGTCAAAGGAGTTGGGTGCATGGATCATGCACCCAGACTATCTTCCGCTGCCCCAGGCAATCAGAGGGTCAGGAGCCAGGGCACTTCGTCCCAGCCCCCAGAAATCCCATGATGCACCATGCAAGTGTGTGATGCATTCTGGGTATCTCCTCAGTGACTGGCAGGAGCCCCATAGTCTCCCAGCCCTGGCTGTGAGCAGCCGGTGCTGGCAGACAATTGAAAAAAGAGGGCTAAAGGAGCGCTCGCTCCCTTAACCCCGTTTAAGAGGCTGGCCACTTTGATGGGTTTGCTGCTGAAGTGCTGCCAGGATCAGGCATGATCCCAATGGTTCTTACGATCAGCCAAGACCAGGCTTGGCTTCTTTAGTCTGGTTTTGGCTGACTGTAACAACAGCCTTATATTCCTATTTATGAGACAATGAGCCGGGTCTCACGATCAGTGAGACCCAGTTTCAGGAGCTCAGCGGGGAACATAGGAACATAGGAAGCTGCCATATACTAAGTCAGACCATAGGTCCATCTCGCTCAGTATTGTCTACACAGACTGGCAGCGGCTTCTCCAAGGTTGCAGGCAGGAATCTCTCTCAGCCCTATCTTGGAGAAGCCAGGGAAGGAACTTGGAGCCTAGATGCTCTTCCCAGAGTGACTCCATCCCCTAAGGGGAATATCTTACAGTGCTCGCACTTCTAGTCTCCCTTTTGTATGCAACCAGGGCGGATCCTGCTTAGCTTAAGGGGACAAGTCATGCTTGCTACCACAAGACCAGCTCTCTTCCCTTTATAAGCCTAAGCCTGCTCTCCTCGCACACGAGCAGGACGAGAGCCCTGGCCAGACAGATCAGACATCCACATGATTGCTGGCTCCGTGATGGAGCTGGCGGGGGCTGGGGGGCGATCAGCCCCTGGAAGCTCCAGCATGCCCTGTGCGAACATGCGAGTGCGCAGGGCATGCTGACGAGACCCCCGGAGCCGGGAGGCAGCTTTTCGCCTCCCCTCCAGGGGTCTCCTCATGAGTAGCCATGGCACGGAGCAACACTGCGGCTACTCATGATTTTAAAAAAGTGTTTGCAGAGCACTCGCTCTGCAAACCCGGTTTTAGGGGAGGGGTACTTAGGAGGTTTAACCACCTGGCAGCCACTGGGCTTGCCTGGGAGCCTGGTGACTCCCACAATCAGGCAAAATTGGACTAGGCTCCCCTAGCCCGATTTTGCTTGATCGTGGGTATAGCCCCTTTGTGAAGAAGTACTTCCTTTTGCCTTTTAGATCACCTTTTTTAGATCACCAAACAGTTTCACCTCTGGTTCTAATGTTGTCAGAGAAAGAAAGAAAAAAACTTTACCCACTTTCTCCATAATCCTATAAAAATATAAATGTTCTCCCTTAGTTGCCTTTTTCTAAACTAAAAAGCCCAAACACTAGAGATGTGCAAATGGACTCAAGCTTGAGTTGCCTCGAAATGGGCCATTTTGAGCTTGAAACAAAACACCCTTAAAATAAAGAGCCTGTTTTGAGCTTGAAACAGCCCCATTTCGACTCAAAACATTTTGAGTGTTTCGAGCACTATTTTGAGGCCTGTTTTTCCAAGGATCTACTAATTGGGGTCAGTGGGTAGACTAGTCTTCTGAGACTGCCCAACACGCTGAGCCTGGGCAGAAGCCAGCTCTCCCCATAAAAACAGGCCTCAAAATGGCGCTTGAAACACTCAAAACCTTTCATGTGTTTCAAGGTTGATTCCCTGAAACAGCCGGTTTGGGCAGCTGTTTCGATGAATCGATTTGAGGATTTTGCTATTCATTTCAAGCTCAAAACAAATAGCAAACCTGTTTTGTGAACATCCTTACCAAACACTCAACATTTTCTTGTAAGGAAAGTGCTCCAGCATCATGATCATTTTCATTGCCTTCTTCTGCACCTTTTCCAGAACTTTCTGAGATGCAGTAACCAGACCTGTACACTGTGTTCTAAATGTGACCACACCATAGATTTGTATAAGGGCATTATAATATTAGAAGTTTTATTTTCAGACCTTTTCCTAATCTCAGAAGCATAGAATTTGCCTTTTTTTCCCCACGTAGTCATTTTCACTGAGCTATCCACCATGAACCCAAGATCTCTCTTCTCCTTAATTGCTGACAGCAAAGATTACATCAGTTTATTTGTGAAGGCTTTTTTTTTTTTTTTGCCCCAATGTGCATCACTTTATGTCATCAAGACTGAACTCCATATTTGCCCACTCATCCAGCTTAGAAAGAACCTTTTGGAACTCTTCACAATCCTTTCTGGCTTTCACTTTCCTTTCATTACCCTGAATAGTTTGATGTCATTGACAAACTTGGCCACCATGTGCTAAACCATACAGATGGTCTGTGAACAAACTGAAAAACACCACAGACCCTGCTTCTTATTTCCCTTTGTGTTGAAAATTGTCCATTTATTCTTAGGGAGATTGTTCTTTAACACTATTCCTACTTGGTTTCCTGTTACAAATGCAAAAGACCTCCCCGGTTACCCAATGAGTGCTAAGTTTATTCAAGAGCCATTGGTGAAGGACACTGAATACACTAACAAAATGTTCACCATAATATGTGGCAGGAATGGAACCAATTATTAATAATAGAAGTCCATGATAAAAATGTGGAGCTTCTTTTCAATGTGTGTTGCTACAGCAAACTCATTCAGAAATAGGTCCAGTGAAACTTTATTCATTCTGTCACCATGACTGAAAAATGTTACCTCCTACAAAAGTAGGTAATTGTGCTTAATGTAGTAGCACAAGCATTTATCAACATGGCAGTCTTCAGTGTGCAAGGCTTGACAACATGACGTGGTCTTTGTATTCCAAACCTAGCGGCCATCATCACAAAATTGAATTAACTTCTAATTCACACTTGTCAATAAGACTAGTGATACATAATAGTAATTAAAATAGAGATTCTTCCTCATTATCGTAAACAAGTAAACTTTCTAACAGAGATTAAAATGTTGGGAGCTTTTTTTCCTTTAGTTATTTGGGGTGTGATACTAATGGCATATGAAGAGAATGAGAATGGTAAATCATTCAATGAGAGATCAATTTATTAATTCACACTTGCCACAACAGATTTCTTCTTCAGAGGACAAAAGATAAAAAGGTCCCCTCATCTCCATATCATTCATTAAAAGAACAAAAAAAAACCCCTGTAGATTAGTAATTGCACCATTTCAAATAGCAGATTTTTTCTTCTTCACTCCTAACAAGTGATACCACTGTAATGTGTCTTTCCTGAGGAGTAATCCTGTCATTAAGAGCATCAGTTCTTTCCGTTGTGCCAAACATAAAGCCTATTGCATCCAGACCCAATGAAAACAGAAGACAGATAATTGAAGTTAAAGGGCCACAATTGTATTCAAATTATTCAGACATAAAGAAGGAGGATTGGTGCTCCACCCCCCCCCCCCCCACACAGGAAACTAAAGATTCACTTACCACAGTGAATCAACCTAATCATGAACAGGCTATACACCTTGGCTCTGGCCAACACCTTGGCTCTGGCCCTGTGGTTAATGCTGCCATCTTAGCTGACCTATTATCAAAACTACCTGCCTCAAGATCACCACCCTCAAGCTGTAAAGTCCTTTAAGGTGGGTGATCTCTCAGCAGTGATTCCTTACTTTTTGAATAAGTCCTAAGCCAGCACTCTCTGGTGCATGCTTTAAGGTGCTCACCACCCTACACAACCCAATTACGCCACACTGTGCCTGCCATTGTGACCAGGAAGTCTAGCTAACTAAGGGCAGCAGTACAGGGTAGGTGAAAAAGACCCACGGCAGAAGCCAATCAGCAGAGGGACAAAAAATTCCTTCCCGGCCCCCGCAAAGGGCAACCAGCCGAAGCCCACACTACACCCAGGGATGGGAGGAGGGTTTGCTTGCTAAATCCAGACTGAGTGGTGTGGAGGATGAGCCAGCAGAAGGAACTCACTGGCTCTACCCACTCTTCACCCTCCTCCAATCTGAAAGCCCCAAAGCCTCGTGCCTCATTTCAAAAGAGGCTGTGACAAAGAAGCTGTGCCTTGTACAAGCTGGGGTGACTGGCTACATTCTCATATGGCTATTTTCAATAAATATTGACCAAAAGGCAGGGGGCTGGGTCATATCTTCTCAGATTTGTAACATTACTTTTGCAACCCCTGATTCATTTACATAGATTCCACAGAGTCTTACCCATGCATCATTTCTGACACAAATATTTTATCACATGGACAAGTAGACAGGTATTTCATATGAGGAAGTGCTTCAGATCAAGGCATCTATTGATGACTCTATTTTGAAAATACTTCAACTTAGAAGAGGCAGATATACCCATCACAGGGGAAATGACCCTGTTTTATGCCCGTTTCTAGCAAAACCTTGCTGTGCATTTTATAAGATAAGCATAACAATAAATAAATCAATATACTTAAACAACATATATATTTGAAAAACTCAGCATATATATTGAAAATTTTATATAAAATAAACTTGTGAACAATCATTGAACAATACAATATTTACTCTGCTTAGCTCCATTCAAACACTTTTATGCATTTAAATATTTTGCTATTTTTATGGATAAAAATTATGAGTCGCTACATTAATTTGATTGATGAGTATTTGCAAGGGAGCCATGTATAACTTGTATTCACTAAGTAATAATCCTGCATACATTGACTGCATTGGGAAATGTTGATATTTAGACTATAGTGCAAGAAAGAAAATTCTAGTGGGATAAAGTCTGACAAGTTCTTATAGCTAGACTCTGACTAAGCATTACAGCTATGCTTATTGAAACCGGTGCAATGCAACCCTTATCAGGCAAATTTATTAGATACAATCTGATGAAAAAATTGTCCATTTAAAATGAGACAGTTTGCTACAATACAATACCATGCAGCATTAAATTGTGTCAGGGAGGTCTGTGGGCTTCCCTGAATTGAATCCCTTCTATCTCCTAATTAGAAGTACAATTGTAGGGAATGGCTATTTCCCCCCAGTAATGCCCTGGGAAAGGGACACAAGATTTGCTTCCTTCCCCAGGAAATTGTGGGGAAATGTCAGAGTCAAAATCAGTATTTTAAAATGTCGCCACTGCAGCTCAGCTTTCCAGAAGACATCTGATTTCCAATTCAAAGATAAAAGGAAGCTTGGTTTTTGAATTCAGGTAAGATCCCACCACCCTGGTGCATCGAACTGATCCAATATACCAGCTTAATTTTTTTTTTACATAATTTGCATTATGTCGCTGATGCACAGAGCTGTAATCGTTATTGGATCAAACCAAGACCGGTAACTTGTGCAATGCACACCCCTTCTATGAATCCCCTATAAGTCTGTGGAGGTATACAAAAAATAAACCAGTTCATATTCAGAAACCCTCACATTGTTCTCAGATGAACTGATCTTGGTTCTAGACAAGCCGTTATATTCATTTCAAAGCTGTTTCCTAGATTTTCATATACAGTATGTACTCTTGTGTGTGTGTGTGTGTGTGTGTGTTTTAATTAATTAAATGTGGTCTAACCACAATATTACTGAGAGCTCAACTTTTCTTTTCTTTTACAAAAGCTGGTGTGTCAGAGGCCTCTTAACAGGTTTGTAGGACAAGAATAAAACTCAGGGCTTACCATCCGCAGTCTTGGAATTTAACTTCAGAGGCAAGTATTTGTTTAGCCATGGAACATGTAAAGTAATCAAAAAGGCTTTCTGGTGTCCGAGTAACTCATACCCTCTATAAACAGGGGCAGTAGCCCAATTCTCATACCAAAGATCACTGTCCAAGCCCCCCTACCCCACCCCTCAACACATACACAATTATACATTGCCAAAGGCTTTACTTCACTTTTTCTATTGATGATACTCAGCAACTACCTGTCTACCATTTTCCTAAAAGCCAGGAGGATGATTGTATGGGGTTGGGCTGTAACTCCAGGATAGAGTACAAGTTTCAGCCCAGCACATGTTTATCCGCAACATGTTATTTTACTTAAAGAAATTATTAACCACTGATTGTAAGGCAACATAGAAGAGGCTAACCAAAAGGAATGCAGGGATACATAGAGACAACCAGGGTGGATTCTGTTTGATTTAGATATAGAACATTAGCTGTTATCAATATTGGACTGGGGTCACCATAATTATATTACTAAAATCCCTTTTTAAACAATTTGAAAAGGACCTAAGTTCACACATGCATATTATTCATCATTTGACTGTAAAATCCACTAAGTAGTACCTTTAATATAAGAATGTAGACCTACTCTGATATTACATTGTATGTGCATTCAGATGCCTGTACACATGCACATGTGTTTGTGTGAATGGCTGTACACGCATGCATTTTAGATGTGAACCTGAGTACAGAGCCTCCCAAAGGCAGGTGCAGATAGGAAGTATACTCCTGTATGTATGATGAACATAACTTGTGAATAACTGTATACACTGTGCACAGCTTGTGCACGCACTGAACATAATATGTGAATTTGTGAGTCTGTAAGCCATCATATATGGCTATCTGATTCAGTACCATGTGTATGGTACTGAATCTACATACAGGAATGATATGTACTTTCATATGACCCAATGTTACTCAAATACAACATAATGCATTTTAGCAGAGATAACTCACTGAGGGGCTATTCTCATGATCAGCAAAAATCGGGCTAGGAGAGCCTAGCCTGATTTTTGCTAATCATGTAAACCACCGGGCTTGCAGGTGAGCCCGGTGGCTTACAAGCGGCTAGCCCGCTTTTGTAGCCCTCCCCAAAGCCCGGGTTTGCGGAGCGCGTGCTCCGCAAAGCCAGGCTTCCCGATCGTGAGTAGCTGCGGTGCGGCTCCATGACCACTCATGAGTAGACCCCCAGAGGGAAGGGCATATGGGAGCCTCATGCAGGGCATACAGGAGCTTCCGAGGGCCACATGGCCCCTGAGCTCCCCAGCCCACACCGGCTCTGTCATGGAGCCAGCAATCGTGTGGGCGCCCAGATCAATCTGGCCACCCAGAGCTCCCTCCCTGCTCATGTGCAGGAGAGTGGGCTTAGCCCGCTCTCGCCATGCACTCTCAAGAACCGGTTCTCAATGATCGTGAGACCCAGCAATAAGAGTCATAAGAGTCTGATTAATACATTTTCTGAATGGTGTGGAAACCTGGGGATGTATGCTCATACATACCTCCTCACACGGTGTTTGAACATTTGTACATACTCCAGGTAAATTCTCAGTACTCAAGTTTTTGCTCTTGAGCAAAACAGATCTAGAAACAGCTTGCAGCTTCTGTCATCTTCCAGAAAAATAGTGGGGAATTAAACTGACCTTCCCAAAATTAGCTAGACAGGAGAGGGTTACATTATGTGGAATGGAGGAGTGTGCACAAATGGTTCAGTGCAAAATCAGTTTGCCTCAAACCAGGATGGTTCAATCATGGACCAAACCAGGGGCTGTTTGACCCACAATTGAACTGAACCAAGCCAGGTTCAGGTAGATCAGTTCAGCGCCTAACAGGTGGGGTGGCAGTGAGAGAAGTACTTAAAGGGTCTTCTTACCTGCCAAGTGCACTGCCCATACCACTGCTAGACCTCCTGGCACAGCCCACAGCTAGAGCATGCATATCTGCTTGTGCTGAGGCCAGAACCGAGCCACTGCTAAGTGCGCAGTTTGGTAAAAAAAAGGGATGATTGTGCACATTTTAGTATGGGCTGTGCCAGGTGGGATGAGCGGTGGAGCGGGCAGTATGCTTGGAAGGTAAGGAGACCCTTTAAGTAGGGATGTTCACAAAATCGGTTTGCCCAGTTCAGTTTGAATCCAAACTGGATTTGAACCAGAATGGGCATATTTGGTTTGGGCGCCCTCAAACAAGGGCCTGGTTGGGTTCAAATTAGAACCAGTTTGGGCCCAGTTCTAGGGTGGGGTGTGTTCCATTTTCAGATTTTAAAAATTACTTACTGCCTGGTGAGGATAAAGGTGGCCTTCAAGGGTTGCTGCAGCTGCTGCTGCGGGGGTCACAGACATCTCCCTCTCCCCCCCCTGCCACCAGCCTCCCCTGATCTCCCACAGGCTGTTTTGGCCTGTTTCAGGGCAGTTTCAGCTCTCTGTGAGTGCTCAGTGGTGATTTTGAAGGCTGCCGTGCATGCATATGGGCCATTTGTGTGGCCAGGTGCACATCTTTTCAAACCTGAAAATGGAACACACACGCCCAACTTCGAACCAGGCTCGAACTGGCCCAAGAGGTTCTGCCCAGTCTCACACCCAACTGGGACTGGTTCAAGGTTGAACCACTCAAACCAAGCCAGTTTGAATGCAAACCAGTTCTAATTAGAACTGGTTCGCAGATCCATACCTTTAAGTAGCAGTGTGCACAAAACTGGTTTGCCCAGTTTGGTTCAAGTCCAAACTGTACTCAAACAGAAGTGGGCATGTTAAGTTTTGCAGACCCCTGAACACCCCCTGCTTGGCTCAAATTCAAGCTGGTTCAGACTAAGTTCTAACTTTAAAGACTTAACTTTTTTAAAAAAAATAAGGAATCACCAGTTCTGGGGGTGCTGTTTGTGGCCACTGAGAGCAGGGTCTCCAGTGGTTCCCTATGCCAGCCTCCCCCGGTCTCCAAAGAGCCTGGTTCGGGTAGTTTTCAGCCCGTTCTGGTCCTCTGTATAGTAGCAGTGGCCATTTTGGAGGCTGCTGCATATGCACAATGGACACCTGTGTGACCCTGGTTGTGTGAGCCCTCAACCCGAACCAGTTCGAAGTCGAACTGGTTTGAGGTCGAGTCAGTTCGCACATTCCTAGAAGGTGCAAGAATCAGAAGACCTCTTAAATTATATATGAGCCTCAGTGTTAGATTCATCTAAACCACATTTATTTTGCCCCAGATACTCAACGGAATCATACCCCATTGCTCTCAGTAGGAATGTACACAAAACTGGTTTGGCCTGTTTGGTTTGAATTCAAACCCAATTCAAACTAGGATGGGTAGGTTCAGTTTTGGTTTTGCTTGAAACCACCCCCCCCCCGGTTCAGTTTGAATTCGAACCCAACTTGAACCGGTTCTAAAAGGTTCTACATTTGGTATTACGGGGACTTGAACTGGCCCATTATTCCCTATGCAGAGCACCTAGGGGCACAAAACTGGGGTGGGATGTAGGCACCCAGGGGTGTCTGCCACCCACCAACCCCCAAAGCAATCGGAGAATTCTGCAATATTTAATGTTTTTGTTTTTGTTTTTTAAAAAAAAGATTTTTCCATTTTTTGCATTTTTCCATTATTCCCTATGCAGAGCACTTAGGGAAACAAACACAGAGTGGGTGGTAGGCACCCAGGGGTGCCTACAAGTTTCTACAGGAGTGCCTACACCCATAAAACACCAAAGCAATCAGACACTTCTGCGATTTTAGATTATTTTTTGAAGATTTTTCAAATGTTTGCATTTTCCCCATAGGGAATAATGGAGATTTGAGGATGCCCCAGCTGCACCCCTGGGGGGTGCCTGGGCACCATAGTGGGTTTGAACAGTGTGTGATCTTTATGTAATTAGGGCCCCAAAGTGGGTTTGAACAGTGTAATGAACAGTGCGTGACCTTAATTGCTGTGAACTCTAAGTTCAGAATTGACAGCAATTAAGGTCACACACTGTTCTACTTATGAATGGGGGAGGGATTCCTATTCATTGCATTGAAACAGGCAAAAATCTTTTTAAAATATATTTAAAAATAAACCGTGAACCCCACCAGCTTGGGACTCCCGGGGGGAGTTATGGCCGTACCTGCCTTGCACCCAAACCCAGGGGGGAAGTTGGGGCATCCTCAAGGCATTTGCCTTGCACTCAAACCCAGGGGGAAGTTGGGGCATCCTCAAATTTCCATTATTCATTATGGCAGAAATGCGAAAAATTGAAAAATCTTCAAAAATCAATACAAATTGCTGGAGTGTCCAATTGCTTTGAGGTTCGGTGGGTTCCTACCACCTACCCCAGGTTTGTGCCCCTAGGTTCTCTGCATTGGGAACAATGGGCTGGTTTGATTCTACATTATTCCCTATGGGAAAATGCATAAAATTGAAAAAAAATGCAAAAAATAATCTAAAATCGCAGGAGTGTCCGATTGCTTTCAGGTTCAGTTGGTGGAAGGCAATCCTGGGTGTTTACCACCCACCCCAGATTTGGGCCCCTAGGTGCTCTGAATAGGAGATAATGGGCCAGTTTGTGTCCCCATTATACCCTATAGGGAAAATGAAAAAATCTTTTTCAAAAAATCATTAAAAATTGCAAGACTGTCTGATTGCTTTGGGGTTTGGGTGGTAGTTGTAACCCATGGATGCCTACCATGCCAACCCAGTTTTGAAGGCTTAAACCTTCAAACCAGTTCAAATAGAATCACGCTCTGGTTCGAACTCAGACTGGCATTGTCAATTCTATGCCCTGTTTGGTTCAAGTCTGAACCTTCAAACTGTACCAGTTCAAATTCAAACCAGTTTGAATTTGAACCTGTTTGCACATCCCTAGCACTCATTTTTCATTTGAACCAAAAATTTGGAAAAAATTGAATTTACTAATTGAGGGAGCTTCCTAGAAATTACTGTACCGAAATGGACAAAAGACCTTGGACATCACCTAAAACCTCAAACCCTACACTTAGCATGAAAATCTGTAGAACCTAAAGGCATCAAATCTGATTTACCCCAATTTATGGAGTAACCGGGAAAATTACCAAGCTTTTGACCTAAATTAATAAAATTAGGAATTGAGACTTCTGGTTTATCAATAAACATAAAATGTCATATGCATATAAAATCAACGTGTGCTCAGTCCCACCTAGTTTAATAAAGTGGGTCTCATGGTGTGGCAGGACTTGTAATCTCCTCAAATTATATTAAGTAGAGCAACCTTTTTCAGAGCAGGAAGAAGATAAGTTCCTTCCACACATGTGAAGAAAAATAGGGGGAACCATGAGTGCTCCACGGAAGGCTGGGGTAGTGAGAAAAGAGGGCTCGGAGTTTTCCACAATGGCAACCTGAAAATCCCTGTGCTTCTGAGATGAATGTAATTCTTTACAGAGCAAGATATATTGATCTATATTGTAATCAATGCAATGCAAAAGAGCCTCATCCATGCATTTTCTAACACTGCATTTTGAAATAGAATTCCATGCAACACAGTATTCATATTATTCCATACTCTTATTTATGATCTCACAACCTACATAAATAATACATATTGCAAAATATATGTCTGAGTGATCTAAATAAGAGAAGATAAAAACATGATATAGTGTCATATAGCTTATCTCCCTGACATATATAAAAACACTTCAACAAAACATTGTTTATATGGATGATTGCATCTGTTATGAGCATTTTTAATTTTTGAAGTTGGATTGCTTTAAGAATATCAGGATCTGATTGCCAAAAATGAGCTAGCTTCTTTTTTAAAAAATTATCTTATCCTAAAAGTTTAATGTCTGTTGCCTGGTACCACTAAAGCCTTGAGTTATATAGCATTCCAAAGAGAGTTACTCTACAGTCATACTAATATTCATGGACTAACAAGCACAAAAGGTCAAGGATAAAACACAGGTAATTGCTGCATTTACAGGTGAGAGCTAGTGAAAGCATAATTATACTTCCTGATCCTTGTGCTCAGCTAACTGGCTATTCTGTATATATAGAAAGAAGATTCACAGAATAATTTACATGATAAGGTCTTGCACTACTGGAGAAGTTATTAAAGAACCTCATAAACTTCCTCTCTGAAAGATCTATGGAGCAGTCTATCTTTGATAAAGAGTAGCTGGGATTGAATTATCTGCATGCATTCTAGATCCTTGATCTTTGGACAAGCTGTTAGTTGTAATGTGTAGCTAATATTTCTTCCAACTAGCTCCACTATGCAAGTTGTTAAATAAGAAGCATATTGCCTACTGACAGTTTTTGAATAGGTTATAAAAAATTATACAAATCTTTGGAGAATTATGCCAAAGAGAAAACACAACGATTGATTTGCTGGTCCCATAGGTCCATAAGACAGCTGATTTTACCTTTAGTCTTTTAATCAAAGCAGGGGAGTTGTTTCACCAACCAAAGCTGCACCTGTTAATGCAACCATTACCTGTGCTTTATCCTTGAACTTTAGTGCTTGTTAGTCTCTCAGCACATATATACTGATCGGGACTGAGCTGTCAGTGAGTGACCAGGAGAGAGATCTTGGGGTCGTGGTGGACAGCTCACTGAAAGTATTGACTCAGTGCATGGCAGCTGTGAAAAAGGCAAATTCCATGCTAGAGAGCATTAGGAAGGAGACTGAAAATAGAAATATGAATGCAACAAATATTTATATATTTGTTTATAAATGCCCCTCAACAAAAGTTCCCAAAGCAGGGGTGTAACAAGGCTGGAGTGGGCCCAGAGACAAAATTTTAAAATGGGCCCCTCACTGATGCACACACACACACACACACACACACTTCACAATATAGTCATGTGACTTGCCTCTGGGGGGGGCCTCGAGGCGTGGGGGCCCCCAGGCAGCCGCCTCCCCTTGCCTAATGGTAGTTACGCCCCTGTCCCAAAGTGGTTCACACAGATATAAATAAATAAATAAAATGGCTCCCTGTCCCCAAAGGTCTCACAGACTAAAATTATAATGCCCTTATACAAATCTATTGTGCGGTCACATTTGGAATACTGTGAACAGTTCTGGTCACCGTATCTTAAGAAGGACATTGGAAACTGGAAAAGGTGCAGAAGAGGGCAACCAAGATGATCAGGGGCCAGGAGCACCTTCCTTATGAAGCAAGGCTACAGCATCTGAGGCTTTTTAGTATGGAAAAAAGGAGACTACAGAGAGACATGATAAAGATGTATAAAATTATTCATGGAGTAGAGAGAGAGGACAGAGAGACATTTTTCTTCCTCTCTCCCCACATTAGAACCAGGAGTCATTCCATGAAACTGAAAGCCAGGAAATTTAGAACCAACAAAAGGAAGTACTTTTTCACACAACACATAATTAATTTATGGAATTCTTTGTCACAGGATATGGTGAGAGCCACTAGCTTGGATGGCTTTAAAGGGGACTTAGAAAAATACATGGAGGACAGGTCTGTTGATGGCTACTAGTCTGGTGGCTATAGGCCACCTCCAGCCCCAGAGGCAAGATGCCTCTACATACCAGTTGCAGGGGAATAAAAGCAGGAGAGAGGGGGTATGCCCTCAGCTCTTGCCTGTGGGCTTCTCAGGGGCACCTGGTGGACCACTGTGTGAAACAGGATGCTGGAGTAGATAGGCCTTGGGCCTGATCCAGAAGGGCTGTTCTTATGGGAGGTGTCCTCTAACCAAATGATTATACATTTTCATATATAGCCCTGTACACATCCTTAAAGAATAGGCAAATGAAGGGAGAGCTGATTTCTGCATATGAATGGATTTTTTGCAACTTTGCAGACCTTTGAGTCCTTTGTGTGGTTAAACATGTAATAATTCAAACTTTCTTTGTAATGGATTACAAAAATGTAAATGAGGAGCAGCATAGAAAAGGAGAAAAATGCAGCTTTAGACTTCTACATTTCAAATTTATGATAATTTTTATGTTTATGTTAAATACATAATCATATATTTGGCAAATGCTGAAAATATTCCTCATTATGAAAAGCAATGTAAAACATGACAACTGGGTAGCATATTGTGCCGGATTGTTTATAAAATAAGCCAGTGACAATATTAATTGAGATCTGGCAGTTAAAATAGCATGTTCCAAATTACTTTCAATTATTTTAAAAGACTTATTCTTGGATTTAATCAGTCGTAAATTATTGTAGCTATTTGATGTATCAAAAACGGCCTGTTACTACAAACCATATAGTACCTGCAGAAATCACCAACCTTAGTAACAGACAGTCTGTTGCTAAGGGTGGGGATTTACAAAGTGTTCCAATTTTTAAAAAAGCATTGTTAGGGATCCATTGCATTAGAGGGTCCTTGTAGCATTCTGGTCTTCCAAATTAAATATATTATTCCACATATGCTCTTATAATGGCCAAATTTCATGTATGTTAAAATGCAGCCTTTGCTCTGGATCTTTTAAAGTGAAATAGCAGCTAGAGGTGCTGATACAGAATGGGAACATGTGTAGCAAGGCTGAAGTGGACACTGGAATAAAAGTGAAGGTCTATGCTGAAGAAGAAATGTAAGGACATGGTGAAAAACAAAACATTCACTACATACTCTCATTAGTATGTGAATAATATCACACACTTCACCTGCACACAAGACACTTTTACACACACACTTGCACATATGCATTCCCCTGATGAAAAAAATATATTTTTGACATAGGAACCTAGGAAGCAGCCATATACTGAGTCAGACCATTGGTCTATCTAGCTCAGTATTATCTTCACAGACTGGCACTGGCTTTTCCAAGGTTGCAGGCAGGAATCTCTCTCAGCCCTATCTTGGAGATGCCAGGGAGGAAACTTGGAAGTTTCTGCTCTTCCCAGAGCAGCTTCATCCCCTGAGTGGAATATCTTGCAGTGCTCACACATCAAGTCTCCCATTCATATGCAACTAGGGCGGACCCTGCTTAGCTATGGGGACAAGTCATGCTTGCTACCGCAAGACCAGCCCAGTAGGCATATATGACATATATACCTACTACCTGCGTATATCTCTCCTGGAGATGCTCATCTTTTTTGAAGCCAAGAGGAGTCCTCTATCAGGAGCCAACAGTGTGCCAGTGAGTCAGGAAGGTAGGTGGGGGAGAGTGAAGAATGAGCTGTCGCCCAGCCTCAGAGGCCCAGGGACATTTATCCCTTCCTTGTCCAATTATAGATATACCCTTGTGGGGCATGGCATACAGGAAGGGAGTATTTAACCCTTTCCCGCCACATCATGGTCCTGATGAAAATCATGCCTGAGAAGCTGCTATTAGCTGTGGGAGGGATGCTTCCATTCACAACTGTAGCTAATAACAGCTTGGAGGCAAGATTTCCATTGAGACTATGGTATGGCAGAAAAGGGTTAAATGTGCCGTGGTCCTGCTCTTGATCATATATACATACCATGGCTGCTGTTTTTGAAAAAATAAAACACAGGACCAAATTGAATATAATGTTATGTGTTGTTTGATTCTGACAGTCACTATAATTACCTCTTTCCAAAATGAGGCTGTTCTCATGAGTAGCCTAGCCAGACTAGTGCAGCATAGCCTAGTAGGGGTGTGCACGGAACTGTCTGGCCCGGTTCGGTTAGAGGCTACAGGTACTTGTTTTACGTTAAAAAAATTTAAAAAAAAATTGCAGACCTGCCGGACCGGACACAGTGGTCCGGTTCTGGTCCAACGGAACCGGGGCGGGGGGCGGGGTTCAGTTCAATCACACACCCACGAACCCCCGGACCAAACTGTCGGACTGTGGACTGCCGGACCATTTCTGCACAGCCCTATAGCCTAGCCTAGGCTGCCTGTGTGGAGCGCTGAGGGATTGGCCTGGATCCCAGTTCTCCCTCCCAGCCTAACCTCGCTCCCGTAGGGATGTGCGAAAAACTTGAGCCACTTTGTGTTTTTTGGGGGGGAAGGTTTATGTTTGTTTGTTTTTACAATTCTTGGCAAGGGCGGTTTCGTGTGGGTGGGTGTTTTTTTGTAAGGTGGAGAACAGAGGGCTGCTGAACCTCCCGACTGATGTATGAGATGTTTAAGAACTGCTAATTGTAAATTTACTTTTATCTTTCTTTCTTTCTTTCTATGTTTCTTTTCTATTTCTGTTACCTAGTTGAAAAACAATTAAAAGATTTTTTAAAAAATTTAAAAAGAGAGAGAATAGCCACCATGCCCATAGCACGGGGCCCCACCCGGGCTTGCAGGAGGGGGGAAGCCCTCCCACTCCCAGATCCTGCCACTGCCGTGCTGCTGCTCGTGTGGGTGCTCAGAGGAGCAGAATGGAGGGTGGCTGCTGCTCGTCTGCCAGGGAAGGCAGACAAGCTCCTGCCTTCCCCTGAGTTCCTCACAGCGGCCACCAGTGGTCATGTGGAAGACCTCAGAATATTAGTTCCTTCCAATCCTCACAACTATGTAACTATGTTACATCCATCTCCACTCATGCATATTGTGGGTTATGGGTTAGAGCTATTGTGGGTTAGGGTCAGTGTCAGGAGTCGGCATCTTTGGACACCTGCTGAGCTGAGCACCTTGGCCCTCAGGACGCCCTGACTCTTAAGACCAGCTCTGTGCAATAACCTTTATGTGGTGGGGAGGCAGCTTGCTCAAGCATCATCCAAGTAGAAGGGTACCCATAGAAAGCAGTTTGTCTGGGGCACCCTGAAGCTTAGAACTTCAATTTAAAATTTAAAATTTTTAAATTTTTTAATTTTAATGTGTTTTTATCTATTATTTTTATCTTTTTATGAATTTTAAACATTTTGTATTTTATATCATTTTAATTCTGCACACTGCCTAGAGATGTCTATATGAGGCACTATATAAATTCAATAAACAAGCAAACAAACCAACAAACTGGTCCTATTAAGGGTGGCACAGGCCACATGTAGGAATATGGTTGCTTTATTTTTATATTTGCTGTCCTGACAACTGTGGATGGCATCACTAACTTAACAATAAACCAGTCAATGGAAACAGGTATAAAAACCTAATTAACCTATAAACACTTAATAATGATTTTTTTAAACCTTTTTGCTTTATACCTTCCTCTTTCTTAATATGCTAGATATGGTATGCAAAATATTGTGACTTTTAAAAATAATTCTGGAGGATTTTAGGGTTAATTTTATTTATTAAAAATATTATTTGTATTTTTTAGTTAGCTGTCTAGTTCAGGGAGGGAGGGAGGGAGAGGGAGAGAGAGGGAGGGAGTCCGGTTCAGTTAATCAAAACGGGATAGTCATTGCATGGAGAACCAATCAGGATCTTTTTTCCTGGTCCAGTCCTGCCCTGCCCTCTGAACGTTGATCTACCTCTTCTTCATAGACAGTTCTATATATTCTTTGTGTAATATATATATGCAGTCTAAGGACATATATAGGCATTGTGCAGAAAAGTTGGGTCAATGCATGGAAATCAGGTGCAAGGGCAGAGGGCAGAATCCTAACACTTCTCTCCATCCCCAGGTTTTTGGACAACTGAACAGCAGTAGAGAGTAGGGGTGTGCACAGAACTGGGAATCCCAGTTCGGTTAGAACCGAACTTGAACCGAACCAGGCCTGGTTTGGTTCCGTGCATGTCAAGCTCGACCACAGTTCGATTCGAGTCGGGCATGCAAATAGCCAGTGCACACATGTGGCAGTCTTCTAAGTGGCCACTGCGGGCAGGCAGAGGGCCGAAAAGGCCCATAAATGGGCTGAACCAGCCTAAAATGACTGGGGGGAGGACGGGGGAGGGAGTGGGGACCATTGGAGTCCCCCCTGCAGCATCCCCTGGAGGCTGCTGGATCAGGTGGTAAGATTTATTTTCTAAAAAATGTTTTTTTTAAATTCCCGAGCTGGCCCAGGAAGTTCAGCTTGAGGTTGAACCAAACCAAACTGGGACGAGTTTGGCTTGAGGGCAAGCCATCAAACAGGCCCAGTTTGATGGTGAACCAGCTCAACCTCGCAACGGTTCGCACATCTCTAGTAGAGAGAAATAGATGCATTCGGAAATCATCAGAATTTTTCTTTTCTACCGTTATGAATCTGTGAATTTACTTATCCAGTCTTCAAGATCTGGATCTTTAAATTGGACAGCGGACCATCCACACAGGGCATACCAATTTTTTAAATTGTTTTTTATTTAGTTAATCTGATTAATCCAACAATAGCATGAATAAGCAAAGGAGAAGGCCTACAAGGGGGAAATAATTTACCACATATTCCAAGTAGTTTGCCTTTCCTTCTCCCTGTCCAACAGCCTGATTCTCTGAGGAATCAGGCGTTTAACTTTCTGCTATCTTCTCTTCACCTAGAGTGCTAATAGATTTCATCTGTTCTCTCTTTTTAGGTAATTGGTTCTGACTTTGGCCTCCCATAGCAAGGCTAACTCTTTTTCAAACAAATGGTTTCTCACACATTAAAATCATACAAACCATAGACACAGACACAAATCTAACACTCCCCTAATCTCTTCACTTTAAAAATCTTATCTATGACAGACTCAGATAAATAAATAATTACTATGGAGACTGGAAAATAACTCTAAATCAATAAGACAATATATTTATTCTCATAGTTAAGTCCATTTACAATAGAGTTATTCAAGTATTATCTAAGCCCAAGTGCCAACAGATATAAATGATTAACATACAGTATATCTATCTGTATAAAATTCACTTTCATATGCCTATCATTCTGTAAGTCAACAAGGCTTTACATCTTCATGAACCACTTTGCCAGAAAAGCAAGAAAGGTAGAACTGGAAAACTGACATAGAAAACTGTTACCAGACCATACTTTGCTTGGTGGTTCTTCTGCCTGGGTGAGTTATATTCAGCCTGTTTTAGAAGGGGTTGCATTCCCTCTGAAGGACCAGGTTCACAGTCTGGGGTAAGGGTGTGCACAAAACCAGTTTGCCCAGGTTGATTTGAGTCAAAAGCGGACTTGAACAGAATTGGGCATGTTCGGTTTTGCCTACCCCCAAACACCCCTGGCTTGGCTCAAATTCAAGCCAGTTCAGCGTTCTAACTTTAAAAAAAAATTTTTTTTAAAGGACTCAACACCTCCAGCAGGGCACTGCTGTGGCCACAAGGGTTCTCTGGCAGTTTTCTTTTTCCCCACCAGCCTCCCCCTGGTCTTCAAATGGCCAGGTTTGGGCAGTTTTCAACCCATTCCAGCCTTCTGTATAGTGGCAATGGTCATTTTGGAGGCTGCTGCACATGCACAATGGACACCTGCATGATTTTGGTCACACAGGTATCCATTGTGCATGTGCAGTGGCCTTCAAAATGGCCACAACCACCAGAGGCGTAACTATAGGGGGGGCAGGGGGGCACGTGCCCCGGGCGCCATCTTTTCTGGTCACATGGGGGGCGCCGCCATGACCAATTTTTTTTTTTAAAAAAATTAATTTTTTGTTAATACAAATGTCAGTGCAGCAGCGCTGCAGCAGTCAAGGGAGCGCGTTGGTGCCTCCTTCCCCACGAGCGGTCCCTTCCGCACCACCTGTGCCCCCCCCCCATTGCTTTGCTGGCACCTGGTGGCCAGTCAGTGGCCTGGCTTGGCGGCGGCGGCGGGCGCTTGTGAGGAAAAACCTAAGTATAATGTAGTATGTTGGGGGGGCGACGGGGGGGCGGGGGGTGCCATTTCAGTGCTTGCCCCGGGTTCCATTTTCCCTAGTTACGCCTCTGACAACCACTACACAAAGGCCCAGAACAGACCAAAGACTACCTGAACCGGATCATTTCGAGGCTGATGGGAGGCCAGCAGGGGGAGGGGAACCCCTCATGGCCACAGCAGCACCCTGTTGAAGGCGGTGAGTCCTTAAAAAAAAAAAGTTAGAAGCCCCAAACTGGCTGTGGGGAGGGGTTGACTCGACTTCGAGCTGAACCAGGGCCAGTCCAGCTCGAGGCCACTTTGATGTTGAGCCCTTGAGCTGTGCCAGTACAATGTTGAACCAACTTAAGGTCCAGACAGACCACACATGTCTCATTTGGGGGTACTCATCGATCCAGCACTGCCACTAGAGGCTCAAGACACCTTTGTGGCTTTTATCAGCTTCAGCTGATACACCAACTACTACCTTACCTGGGTGGAGATAGATTGGCCACAGTAATCTGTGCTTGCCTTTGAAAACGGATCAGAAGCTGTAGTCGGTTAAAATTAGGGCTGCAAGATTATTAACTGGGGCTGGGCATTTTGATCATATCATTCCAGTGCTTCGTCAGCAGCACTGGCTCTTATTCCATTTCTGGGCCCAGTTCAAAGTGCTGGTTTTAACTTTAAAGCCCTAAACAGCTTGGGGGCAAGTTACCCGAGAGAGCGCTTTGCCCCATATGATGCAGTTTGGACCTTAGGATCTTCTCCAGAAGTTCTGCTCTGAATGCCTCTGCCAAAAGAGGTGAGGTGGGTGGCTACTAGGGAGAGGGCTTTTCAGTGATGGCACCCCATTTATGGAATAGCATCCCAATGAGGCTTGCCCGGCGACAAAACTTTGTCCTTTTAGATGCCAGATGAAGACATTTCTGTTCAATCCTGCTTTTTAAAATGGATTATAAATGATTTTTTTAAATTAAAAAACAGTTTTAGAAGTGTTTTGCATTGTATTTTGTATTTTATTTGTGTATGTTGTGATTTGTTTGTTGTGTTTTTATTGGATGCTTTTTTAACATTGTGTTAAATCTCAGAGAGCCACTCAAAGAAAATTTGTTATGGAGCAGCTAACAAATACAGTTGTGGTATTTGTTTGTTTGTTTGTTTGTTTGTTTGTTTGTTGTTACCATATTTCCTATCTAAGGTGAAGGTCTCAGTTTGAATTAGTTCAGTAAATACATATGAATTTGTAGTGGGGTTTACAAAATGAAAACAGATGTGAGGTGACAGAGTATACCAATGTGATCAAGAATAGTAGGAGATGGAGATTGTGGTGCTAAAATGGCGTGGATATTTTACAGGTTTTGATATAAGACAATATACCAATGATGAAATACACATTGCACTGCTCCAAAGACAAACTTCAAATGATCTCTTTAATACATAAAAGATATTAAAATAACAAGTGTTTTTTTAACAAAATGTTTTTACACAAAACATGTAAGCTAAAACAAAACCAAGCAAATGTTTTGATGTAATACCGAATGGTATTTCACTGAGACATTTGCTCAGTTATGTTTTAGGTACATGTTTTGTGTAAAAACCTGTATATTTTACACATAAAAGAGGTCATTTGAAGTTTGGTTTTAATATAACCACAATCATTTCATTTACCAACTTAGAATATAGATATGTAAAATATAGGTATGTGAGTCATGGTACCAAGGGACTCAAGGAGAGATGAACGAATTGGGATGGCTCATTCCATCACAACTGCTTCTCATGTCATTGTGAATATAAAGGGCTACCAGCCAGCATTATGATGTAATTCCTTCTAGATCCCCCTGAGCTGACAGGTTATCTCCTCTGCAGGCCCTTAATACACTGAGTATCTTGTGATGGATGGAGTTTCCATGATCAAGAGGCTGGGACACCCCAGTCTCCCAATCTTGAAAATGACAGCCATGGATACAACATTAACCTCTTCAGATGAATGCTGCTGTAACTGTGAGCAGTGTGCTGATGGGGGTGAATGACTTTCAGCCCAGTATAATATTTATATGCTGTATCTGAGTACAGCATCTTCTCAAGCTGGTCTTGTGGCAGCAAGCATGACTTGTCCCCTTAGCTAAGCAGGGTCTGCCCTGGTTGCATATGAAAGAGAGACTGGAAGTGTGAGCACTATAAGATATTCCGCTTAGGGGATGGAGCCGCTCTGGAAAGAGCAGAAGCTTCCAAGTTCCCTTCCTGGCTTCTCCAAGATAGGGCTGAGAGAGATTCCTGCCTGCAACCTTGGAGAAGTCTCTGCCAGTCTGTGAAGATAATACTGAGCTAGAT
Source organism: Hemicordylus capensis (assembly GCF_027244095.1). Taxonomy (NCBI): domain Eukaryota; kingdom Metazoa; phylum Chordata; class Lepidosauria; order Squamata; family Cordylidae; genus Hemicordylus; species Hemicordylus capensis. Next base: position 200,987,259 of record NC_069661.1, read on the forward strand.
AGACCAATGGTCTGACTCAGTATATGGCAGCTTCCTATGTTCCTATGAATAGGGATCATACTATATTATTACAGAGGGCTTTAGAACCCTCAGGAGCAGATTTTGGGAATAGGCAAGCCAGCTCACATCATGCCAGGCTTGCCATCAAGCCAGCCCCTTTCAGTTTCAGTTTCAATTGCATATAGAGAGTCAGTTGGTGGGGATTACCTGCAGGTAAGTCACATAGCTTGTAGAAGGGGCCAAATTCCTGTAGTGGCTCAGTTTGGAAGCTGCACTTGAGAAGAGGAGGCTTAGACCAGGAGAGCTTTGCTACCCAGAGCTTTGTGAACAGGAGTTTGCTAGTAGATATCAAAGGAGTTTTGTGTGGAATTTAGCAGGGAAGTGTGCATGGAGGCACACAAGTAGCCCCGCTTCATCATAAAGAAGAAACCCAGCATGAGGATAAGGTACTACTCCAGTTTTGTAATTCTCTTGGAGGACAGGGCTTGAAACCTTTAATTAGCTGGCACCTGCAACTAAAACCTAGCTTTCAAGTAAACAAGCACTATATATTCTAAATAGCCAAAAAACTCAGTTATGAAAGTAGAAAGTCAGCAGGACAGGGGGTACTTCCCAGTGTATTACAGTGTTGCATGTATTACTGTTTGCCTGAGGGGCAGAACATGGGTCTTCACTGGGAGAAAGAGGTCCTGACTCTCAGGGAACTAGATTGTTCCCTTGAAGCCAAGGTGACTGACATGGAGAGGCTCGGGAGTTGAGGGCCTCCTCCTCTGGGGGTTGAGGGGCTCCTAGTAGTAGGCGATTCAGTCGTCAGGGGCATAGAGAGATGGGTTTGTGTCCTGCGTAAACCACACAGTGACTTGCCTGACTGGTGCAAAGGTTGTGAATATGATGTAGTGTCTAGAAATGCTGTTAGACAGTGGTGTGGAGGAGTCAGCTGTTGTGGTGCACACCGGCACCAAAAAATGTTGACAAATGCAGTCAGGATGTCCTGGAAGTTAAATTTATGCTGCTAGGTAGCATATTGAAGTCCAAGACTCCCAGGGTAGCATTCTCTGAAGTGCTAACTGTTCCACACAGGGCCAGAGAAACAGGCAGAGCTGAGGGTTCTCAATGTGTGGATGAGACGGTGGAGCCAGGAGGAGGAGTTTAAATTTGTTAGGCTCTGGGATATAGGCCACCTCCAGCCTCAACTGGATGATTTATGAACCATGAAACTGATTGCCAAGAAATTTAAGACTGACTAAAGGAAGCACTTCTTCACACAACACATAATTAACCTATGGAATTCTCTGCCACAAGATCTGGTGACAGCCACCAGCCTGGATGGTTTTAAGAAAGGTTTAGATAAATTCTTGGAGGATAATTCTATCAATGGCTACTAGTCTGATGGCGATAGACCACCTCCAGCAAAAGAAGCAAGATGCCTCTCAATACCAGTTGCAGGGGAGCAATAACAGGAGAGCGGGCATGCCTTCACCACGCCTGTGGGTTTCTCAGAGGCATGTGGTGGGCCATTGTGTGAAACAGGATGCTGGACTAGATAGGCCTTGGGCCTGATCCAGCAGGGCTGTTTTCTTAACCTTCTGTCAGTGGAAACCTCTTCATCAGATAAAGGAAACCATTGGATCCAACCTCATGTTACAGAAGTTTTCTTTTCCCTTAAAAAAAAAAAGTATATATGTTTTTCTTATTTTCCCCTCCCCAACTATTTGTAATATAACCAAATATTTGAATTAAAAATAGAGAAGGGATCAATCTACTGGCTGTTGAACTTTCAAAGCCACATAAGTCTGTCTGCTCTGACAGTTACTAGTTGCTGAACCCACTCCTGGGCCAAAGTTACAGGTTCCCTCCCTTACTGAAACATACATATGCATCACATTCACTGGTTTTACTTGTTACTTCACAAAATGCTATATGCTTATGCAACTGTGAGAACAATGCAAGTGTGCAGGACCTACCATCTCTAAAGCTGTGCTGCTTTAAAGCTACAAGCCCATGATGTATGTGTCTGTGAGCAATAGGGATGAGCATTTCATTCTGTTCATTCATCCACACTAAACACCATGGCCACACAGCAGTCCTGAGGACCTAGCTATCAGTTTTGATGGAGTCTGTTTTATTCCCCATGTTCTGTTCCTGCACACCTAGCTGCAGCTGGGACAGGGAAAGGGAGAGACCAGGGGGAAATTGCCAATGTGAACTTTCCAACAGTGAATTCAATACATTCTTGCAAAATGACCAAGAATATTCTGGGTTTCAAAGGTGATCTCCACATTGAATCCTCCTCCTCTGGGATGTTTTGGTCACAAGCCTTGCTCTTCTCTGGGAGTCCAAGCTTCACATCTCTTCTTGCTCACCATCAACACTCTCCATCACCCCCTTAACCCCATTCTGCCCATGCAGTCCCATGGCAGACTTCCGACTTTTCTCAAGACCTGCCCCTGCTCTTGCAAGTGCCCCATTTAACATTCCATTCCTCGACAGCCACGCTTCTGCCTACCCTGTGCCTGCTGACATCTTCTTCCAGCTGTACTTCCTTGCTGACTCTCTCTGCATGTGTCTAGAGAAACGCAGTGAGACTTCCACTGTACACTGCCTACCTGCCTTCACAATCTGCACCAGCAGGTTTTCAAATGCCATAGAGCAGTGAGCCTGCCTGTTGCTTAGGCAGGTGGCTCACTACGTGGTATGCAAGCCAGGGGATGGAGGATAAAAAGATAGCAAGGAAGACAGCAATCACATGCATCACTCCTTTCCAGGTTTATAAACTGCACATTATGACTAACAATCTCTACCGAGTCTTATTTGAATGAATTATATTAATTTGCAGAGGTTGCTGATTGAATTTAGATAATTAAATCACCCGGTAATTAAATCAGCTTAATAACATTAATTATGCAATATGCATATCCATTTTTATAGTTTGTTTTTAAAAAATCTGGATAGTTTAATTGAAAAAAGTGATTCAATTAGTCTGATGCTGAATGTGTCACTCAAATTCCCAGTAATGATTAAAATGCATTAAAACAAGTTGAAAAATGGAGAATAAAAATTGATCTATGGAAATGTCATTTTTATATATTGTTTTTGTAGAATGGTGGTTATAGTTTGTTGACAAGAATTAATGACATTGGGGAAGGCCAATGCAGAGATATTTTGCATTCGTCTCTTTATTTCCTGCTCAGGATAAGCTTTGCTAAGTCTTGCAAGACGTTATAATACATTCCTAAATCTACTTGCTTAAGATAACCATCATGAATCACATTTATGTACTTGTATTGTCCTTTAAAATATCCCTTTAATCTCTATTCCTTCTAGTATTGTTAATTACATCCTATAATTGGCAGTGTTAATCAAAAGAAAATGATTAATCTGTTAACTAAGTTTAATTAATGTAACTTTATGAAAAAGATAAAGTGCCACATAAGTATGAAGCCATTGCCTGATCATGGTTCCAAAACCCTTTAATATGACTGTTTACAAGGGTACAGAATTATTAAAATCATAGGAAAATAGACATTGATATTAATTAATTAAAACAAAACAAAAAGCAAATAAGTGGAATTCATTATGTTGCCATGCCCACCTGTTCTCATTATCCTCCAGTGCACCCCAGATTGAATCTTGGCTGTATCACTGTTTCTAGTAAGGATAAAGCCTCTGCCTTAGTGCATTCCTCTGATTCAAGGAAATGGGTGATTCTGGCCAAGCTTTTCTGAAATGCTCTCAGGTCATTAGTGTGAGCACAGAGGTTTAGGAAATGGCACTCTGATAGGAAATGCCACTCTAATAGCCACTGCCCTGAGCATGGACAGGTGACAGAATAGACCAAGGATCAGAGAACTGAGATTGGAACGCAGTTTCTCTCTCTTAACAAGCTAAACAAACAAACCAGATATGCCAAGGAATCAAGGACAGATTCCCTCCTACCTATAAGGCTTTTAGATTCAATCAAGTGAGTCATGTTGAAAATCAGCACCCTCTTCCTGCTACAATTTGCCTGTCTTGGGAGAGCACCTGTTCAGCCTTTTGTTTTAAGAGAAATGTCATACAGCCTGGCCATCCTCAACACTTTTTGTCTAAATATCTTCCCATCCACAGAACAATGTACTCATCCCGCACCAGGCTATTTTGAAGTTATGAAAAACATCCTCTTGCCATCCCATGTTGGAGGTGATGGTAGAGCCAACACTTGAGGTGATGGACACTATACTGAAGGTTTTGGAGGAAAGCACATTGCTTGCTTTGCCATTCCCAAAGGCATCTCACCTTTTTGCCAGTGCACATAGAAATTGGTCTCTTGTACTGGGGCATCTTTTGATTTTGATTTTGTTTCTCTTCCCTGGGATAGACTTTGGACCCTGCCTGCCTCCACCCACCCCCTGGTGATCAGAGCTCAGTTCTTGCTAGGCACACTGCTTTGATCTTCTGACCCAGAGTTATTCCTACTCAGCACCTAGTAACACATGGTCTCAATCTACAACCATGAAGAAAGCCTGCAAGTGCAACCCCTTGGAATCCATGCCCATGGCCTGGGATATGTAACTGTAGATAATTCTATCCTTCTCTTTCTTTCTCTCTGTCTATCCCCATTCCCTAACCAGCCAAGAGGTCAAATTTGGAGATGACACTAAACTATTTAGGATAGTGAAATCCAAAACAGATTGTGAAGAGCTCTAAAAGTATCTCTCCAAATCGGAACTATTTCAAACTGGAGTGGGCAACAAAATGGCAGATGTGGTCCAATGTAAGTAAGTATAAAGTGATGCTTTTGTGGTAAAAACAAAACAAAACAAACCACATATTCACTCACGGAGGCTCTTCTCGTGATCATGGAGAACAGCCTCTATGGGGTTTGTGAGGAGAATGGGCTAAGCCCATTCTCCTCACAGACGACCAGCCAGTCTGCTCTGGGCAGCCGCAGTGGCCGCCCACATGACTGCCAGCTCCGTGGCTACTTGTGATTAAAACAACCAGGTCTGCAGAGTGCTTGCTCTGCAAACCCGGTTTAAGGGGAGGGGTTGTTTGGCGGGTTAACTGTTGGGAGGCAACTGGGCTCGCCTGCGAGCCCAGTGGCTCCCACAATTTCAGCTGATTGTGAAATAGCCTCATGGGATCAGAGCTGTCCGTGACTAACTGGGAGAGGGATCTTGTGGTCATGGTGTATAGCTCATTGAAAGAGTCGAAGAATCCCATGCTAGGATTAAGAAGGGGATTCAAAACACAATGCTAATATTTTAAAGCCATTATACAAATCTATGATGTGGCCACATCTGGAGTATTGCATACAGTTCTGGTCACCGTATCTTAAGAAGGACATTTTAGAACTGGGAAGGGTGCAGAAGAGGGCAACCAGGGGCACCTTACTTATGATGCAAGGCTACATCATCTGGGGCTTTTTAGTTTAGAAAGAAGTGACTATGGGGAGACATGATAGAGCTGTATAAAACTATGCATGGAGTAGAGAGAGAGGACAGAGATAAAATTTCCTCCCTCTCTCACAACACTAGAACCAGGGATCATTCCATGAAATCGAAGTCCAGGAATCATCATCATCTCAGAGCTGCCCCCTTGGTCAGGCATGGCATTTATGAATCCAGAATAAATTGACAGGGATTGAAAATAAAACTGCTAATATTATAATGCTCATATGAAAATCTATGCTGCAGCCATAATTGGAGTGCTGTGTCACTGTATCTCAAAAAGGATATAGAACAGGTAAAGGTGCAGAAGAGGGCAACCAAGATTATCACGGGATTAGAACACCTTCCTTACAAGGCAGGGCTACAATATCTGGAGCTTTTTAGTTTAGAAAAAAGGCACCTGAGGGGATATATCATAGAGGGCTATAAAATTATGCATAGTGTGGAGTGAGTGGAGAAGGATAAAATTTTATCCCTTTCTTACAACACCGGAACCAGGGGTCATCCCATAAAACTGTAGGCCAGGAAATTTAGTAGTGACAAAAAGAATAACTATTTCAAACAGGAAATAATTAGTCTATGGAATTCTCTGCCAAAGGATGTGGTAATGGACACTAGCTTGGATGGCTTTTAAAGGGGCTTAGACAAATTCATGGAGGCTATTAGTCTGGTGGTGATAGGCCACCTCCAGCTCAGAGGCAAGATGCCTCTAAATACCAGTTGCAGGGCAGCAACAGCAAGAGATTGGGGATGCCCTCACATATTACCTGTAGTCTTCTCAAAGGCATCTGGTGGGCCACTGTGTGAAACAGGATGCTGGACTAGATAGGCCTTGGGACTGATCCAGCAGGGCTGTTCTTATATTCTTAAATGTGTACTGGGGGCTATTCAGTGCCATTCTAAAAACATTAATCCATTAAATGAAGTTGCTTACCAGCAACCTTGGTGAGGTGCTCACCATTTCCTTTGTAAATCTTTGCTCTTCAATAAAATGTAATCATGCTTTCAAGCTATTTGTCTATACTTTATTGTGCTCTTCTGAGCATTTTAACACAGGTGTATCCTACCCACAGTCAGCTTTCCCGATACCGCAATGTACAATTTGGCTATATGCAGATTTGCACATAGTTGAGTTGGATTCCCCACATTAAGCCAAGCATAGTCATGAAGGGTAGTGACTACCACACTTCAGATCAAACCTGATAATAGATGTATTGATGGAAAAGATGTGTGCAGCTGTACAATTCCTTTTTACCTCATCTTGGAACAAGCAAGATGCTATAATATTTATCAGTCATTAGAACACATTTCCCTGGTACACTATGATCTCCTCTTAACACTTGCAAAACTTCTATAGTTCCATCACTCATCAGCCATGTTTCATTAAAATAGGCAGACTCTTTCTCATTGCATCAGTCTTTTCATCCTGGGATTATTACAATGAGTTTGCTAGCTCTTCTGGTCTTTCTTTAAAAGTCAGTATAGATCAAAGTGTATTGAAAATTAGAAGTGGACAGAGAGAAAACTCTGTAATGGAATGTCCCAAGCCTTCTGCCTTCTCTGTACAGAAAGATCTATTATTATTATTAACAACAACAACTTTATTTATATGGCCACCCCATTACAAATTGTTCTCTGGGTTGCTTACAAACTAGTAAAAACAAGTATTTAATTAAAAACACATTAAGACAGTAAAATTACCAATGAATGCAGCTATAAATACATTCTTTTATGCTAAAAATACCTCATAGGAAACATAGGAAACTGCCATATACTGAGTCAGACCATTGGTCTATCTAGCTCAGTATTGTCTTCACAGACTGGCAGCGGCTTCTCCAAGGTTGCAGGCAGGAGTCTCTCTCAGCCCTATCTTGGAGAAGCCAGGGAGGGAACTTGAAACCTTCTGCTCTTCCCAGAGCGGCTTCATCCCCTGAGGGGAATATCTTGCAGTGCTCACACATCAAGTCTCCCATTCATATGCAGCCAGGGCAGACCCTGCTTACCTAAGGTGACAAGTCATGCTTGCTACCACAAGACCAGCAATCCTTTCCAAGATAAAACCTCATGAAAGATAAAAAGACTACACTAACAAAGATTTCTTCCAACATCCTGTAAAGGCAGAAGTGTGGAAAGCCACTGCTCATGGGTCCTAACAAGCCAGTTTGGAGGAGTCAGAGAGGGCATCCCATAGCAGCTTACCCTGACTCAAGAGGTAATCTAGGCGTACCTAGTGAGTGGGGTTCAGTAGAAGACCTCAATACAAGATAACAAATACAGACATGAAAACCTAACAAAGGACAGAGCAGAGAAAGGACACAGCCTTGGTTCCTAATGGAGAGCTGTGGGCCTTGTAGTGTGAGTTTGGAGAAAGAGGGTGTCCTTACGGGAGACAGATACAGAAATCTGATGCAGAACGCTACAGACATGGGGATCCACCAGAGCATAGTCAGTCATTGCTTGATATCACACATTAGTAGTTTGGTTCCAATGATAACTTGATCTGCAGGCATAGTAGATGATTTTGCTAATTTTCATGGCATGACAAGATTCACATGCTGGAAGCCAGGCCAGATTTGTTTGGCTGTTTTTTTGTTTGTTTTTTTTGTTTTTGTTTTTTTGGCTAATGAAGGTTTCATAGTATGCAGTTCTCAGCCATTTAGGACCAATCTCTGCATTCATTTGATCTCTCTCTCTCTTTACATTTTATAGTATTTAGAGTAGCTTTCTTATAGTCCATTTTGTTTTTAACTTATTATGACAAAATTAAATTATAAATAAAATAAATGTTTCCAGTCATTATTTTTGGCAATTGTCTCTACTTGTTGTTCAGCACCAAGCTTAGTAGGGAATATCAAATCTCCTCAAGGAGCTTTAAGTGAATTTTGATTAAATAGAAGAACCAAACAAAGTCTAATTACAGGAAGGTTTTTTTTAAAAGAAAAAAAAAGATGTACTATCATCCAAGAAGAATCCAAAGCTTGCTTCATTTAATTGCCTTTAAATTATTTCTGCTATCCTATTGCTATAGGGATTTATATGCCTGGTTCTAAATTAAAAAGTAATTAAAACAGTTATCTAGTAGCAGCATGTCACATTGTGTTGCAGAGAATGCAAAATAAAATAGATAGGGCAGAATTCCAAACCAGGAAGATACACATGCAAAAATCTCAGTCTTCCTCTAAAATGCTTTTTGAATGAAATTAGAGAGCTCCAGGAATTGGCAGTATGAATGAAAAATCCCAGGAAATGGAGAAAATCCTTCATTTAGCATGATCGTAGTTTGTGCCATTACTATAACTGAAGAAGGCCAGTATGGCAGTTCAGTCCCAAAATAGCAAAGGAAAACCAGTTTTGTGAGAAAGCAGCAAAGCAAGAGGTCTTGAGACAGTTCTTTAGTAATGAAGAACTACGAGGATTATTTAAAGAAAAGGTTACAAACAAATGTGAAAAAGACTGCAGCTTAATTTCAGTTGTAGCTCATGGTTGAAGAGGGAGACCAAAAACAAATGGCTGTCTCTGGAGAGATAAAATGGAGACCAACACTGGAAGAATAAAGAGGGGAGGATTCCCGCAATTTTATCCATGATTTTACCTCCCCCCACAGTGTTCACTAGGAGACATTGCAGCTGAGAACCGATGCTGCCAGGGTCCTAGCTCCAACAAGATGTCTGACCAAAGTTCATTGAAGTTAAGGTTATGTGAAACATTGGTTGCCAATTTGCTCTGGGAGAGATTTGGCCTGATAGGACCAACATTTTGATTTAGATCAGTACAAGCAGACTGCCTGTTCAGTCTGATTTAAAGCAAAAAATGGCTGAATCAGGTAAATCATTTCCAAAGAGAATAGGCTGCTTTGGTCCTCTCCCTGCCTTGCCACCCTTCCCTGAACCCTTAATATACTTACTGGGCACAGGCAGGAGATAGGCTGGCTTTATTAGCCTACTTTCCTCATGGAAAGTAATCTTATGAGATCACCTTGCTGTCTGTGTGTCTGTGTCCCCCTAACATCTTCGTACTGCCTAGTCCAATTTGGTTCAAATTTGGTACAATTGTAGTGCCACTTAGGGACACCTTGATGGCATATTTGTGATGACATCATCCATCCCAATTCAAGTTGGCAGATGCATGAACCTTTAAGGTGGAAGTGAATGTAAACCACCTAACCCAGGGTTTCCCAACCTGTGGCACTCCAGATGTTGCTTAACTACAACTCCCATCAACCCCAGCCTCAATAAATTAGAGTTGGAGACAATGTTCCCTCTAAGAGAGGTTCCCAAATTTTGTTGATTACAACTCCCATAACCTCCAAGCAAAAGTCACTGCAGCTGGGGATTCTGGGAGTTGTAGTCAACAACATCTGGGAATTTCTCTTAGAGGGAACAGTGGTTGGGGATGATGAGAGCTGTAGTTCAGCAACATCTGGAGTACCACAGGTTGGCAACTCCAGGCATAACCAATTTAAGCCAAACTTGTTATACATTTTAAGATTACAGAGGACATTAAACCTTGATATTCCATACATGAATTCCAGAAGACATTTCAAGATTGCAGCTGTGTGTGCTCCCCTCTACCAACTTTGCAATGACTGGACCAATTTGGATCAAACTTAGTACAACTGTAGTGTCCTATAGGGACATGTTAATTGCGAGCTTTATAATGACATCGTTATCTCATTGCCATCTTCGGCCTTTGCATGGTGCACTCTGTTGTTACAAGCAAGGCTTTGGCAACTACTGTACCCTACATATCATATTCGGGGATTAATAACTAAAAGTGCATGGACTGAAGATAGTAATTATCAATTAAAGTTATAATGAAAGGAAAACAGGCAAATTAGTTCTTACTAGAATTTTTTGTTTTTATCTGAACACAGGAAGGAGGCTATTTTAAAAATTAATTTATTATTGTTGTTGTTTAGACAGTCAGACAGGTGTTATTGACTGGTTTGTTTTATCCAGGCATCGAGTCCTTCCCAAGGACCTGGGATGGCTGAATTTTATTATCAATATTGTTGTTATTATTATAGATATTGTTGCAAAATATAGGCTGTTCCCAGTAAAGCTGCTTTTTGTAATTGGCTGGTGGTGATTTCTGTGGCCCCTATGGTGTTCTCTTCAAGGTCTTTTGGAACTGCACCCAGGGCGCCAATTACCACTGGGATTATTTGGGTCTTTTTCTGCCACAGCCTTTCAATTTCAATTTGTAGATCTTTGTATTTGGTGATTTTTTCTATTTCTTTTTCTTCTATTCTGCTATCCCCTGGTATTGCTATGTCGATTATTTTGACTTGTTTTTCTTTCTTCTCGACTACAGTTATATCTGGTGTATTGTGTGGTAGATGTTTGTCTGTTTGTAGTCGGAAGTCCCATAATATTTTTACATCTTCATTTTCTACAACCTTTTCCATTTTATGGTCCCACCAGTTTTTGGCTACAGGTAGCTTGTATTTTTTGCAGATGTTCCAGTGTATCATCCCTGCTACCTTGTCATGCCTTTGTTTGTAGTCAGTCTGTGTGATCTTTTCACAACAGCTGATTAGGTGGTCCACTGTTTCATCTGCTTCTTTACAAAGGCGGCACTTACTGTTTGTTGTGGATTTTTCTACTTTTGCTCTTATTGCATTTGTTCTTACTGCCTGTTCTTGTGCAGCCAGTATTAAACCCTCTGTTTCTTTCTTCAAGGTGCCATTCTTAAGCCATTGCCAGGTCTTGGTGATGTCTGATTTTCCACTTATATTGTGCAAATATTGACCATGCAGTGTCTTATTTTTCCATTTTTCTGCTCGGTTCTTGACTTGTTCTTTCTTCTATCCCCTCTACTCGAGGGGTTAGACAAGGCTGCGTCTTGGCCCCAACATTGTTTAATCTCTTTATTAATGATTTGGCTCCATTTCTGGAGAGTGTGGATTCCCATGCCCTGAAGCTGGCTAACAAACGAGTGCCCATTTTACTCTATGCTGATGACGCAGCTGTGCTATCTCAGTCCCGATTAGGTCTGCAAAGACTGTTGTGTGCTTTTGCTGGCTACTGTAATGATAACAAACTAACAGTTAACTACAAAAAAGCAAAGGTCCTGGTTTGCTCTAAATCCAGGAAATTATATAAATGGGTAATAAATCAGAACCACATTGAGCAGATTTACAACTATAAATATTTAGGCATATTATTTCAATATAATCTAAATTGAAAAACCCAAAGGCTGTCTTCAATTCATAAAGCCTGCAATACTCTCAGTGCCTTTTTGCGATTTTACTACTCTAAAGGGGGCCAGTTTGTTCCCATGGCACTCCAGGTATTTCTTGCTAAGATCTTGGCCAACTACTTTTTGGAGTCCCGCTATGGATCCAGGGAGTAACAGCTGAAATGGAGAGAGTACAGTCTATTTTTCTAAGAGCAATCTTTGCAGTGCCTAGGTGTGTGCCTTATTCTGCTCTATGCTTGGAATCTGGGTCTTTCTCTATTGTCTGTAAAGCCTGGGAGCTTACTTTTGCTAGAGGGAGTAAACTCTGTTCAGAGATTCAGGAATTTTCTTTTTTCCAATATTTATGGGTGGATTCTTATCCCAACCCTTGGCTAACATATGTAAATTATAAAATTATTCAACTGGGCCTTTTTCCTTCAGAACTTCTTACTTGGGAATATAATAAGGTGAAGGAAATATTAGTTCTCCGGTTGCACAATATTGAGTGGCAGGAACTTATGTCTTCGGCCAATAGGACTTGCTCCCCTTTACATTTTGGGATTTTGCCACCTTGGGGAGATAGAGGTGCTAATTACTTAACAACACTGCATTTTTCTAAATTTCGGGATTCATTTGCTCGGGCCCGGTTGAATGTGTTGCCCTCTTCTCTTTTGGAACGGAGGTTTGCTAAAGATCATCCTGTTGCGGTTTTCTGCCCTTGCGGCGTCGGCCTCCTGGAAACTGTCACCCATGTATTGCTGTATTGCTCTTTATATCGGGATGCTAGAGAAGAACTTATTTCCCCTCTGTTACTCAAATTTCCCAGAAGGTGTGAGCTCTTTTATACATATTACTGCTTCGCGGATTCAAGCCCCGGGATTACAACAATTGTAGCTAAATTTTTCTACATTGCAATCAGGTTAAGGTCCCTATTAAGTGCTTAATTGCGAGAGCTGTCTATTGTTTTTAAGTAATTTATTATGAGTGATTGTATTCTGTTTTATTGTGTTTTAGCACTGTTTTATTGATCGTTGTATTGAGTATATTTGTTACTCCTGTTTCTGCTGGCCAATGGCCGTAATAAAATTGATGATGATGACTTGTTCTTCCTTGTAGGCCTGCTTTGTTTCATTGGTGTTGAATAGTTTCTCGTTATTGACCATTTGAAGTGCATCTTCTTCAATGTCCTTTATATATTCTTCAAGGCCTCTTTTTTCCTTCTCTACTGTTTGATGGACTTGCAGCATTCCTCTTCCACCTGAGCTGTGAGGGAGGTATAGCCTATCTACATCACTGTGGGGGTGCAAAGCATGATTGATGGTAATTATTTTCCTTTTCTTACGATCTAGTGTCTCTAGCTCTGCCTGGGTCCAGTCTATTATTCCTGCAGTGTATCTGATGATAGGTACAGCCCAGGTGTTTATGGCTTGTATTGTGTTCCTGCCATTGAGTTTGGACTTCAGAATTTTTCTAACTCTCCTGATGTATTCACTTCCATTTTTTTTTAACTTCAGTGTGTGTGATGTTATCAGCCTGATGATGATAATGATGATGATTTTATTATTAATGTTTCTATACCACCACATCCAAAATGGGCAGTTCACAAACTAAAAAACCATTAAAACATTGACATCTTATCATTAAGATATGGTATCATTATAAAATGACACATGGAAGTAATTTGTTTTGTTTTGTTTTGTTTTTAAAACCAGGCTCAACATTTGCTTGTAATTTTTCTGTAGATTTTCTGGGGCTGCAGCCCTGGAAGGGGTTACAGTCACCAGGAAATGCTCTGCCTTGCCCAGGACTGCAGGGAAAGAAGTTATTTTTTAAAAAAGCTTCCAGGCATTTTAAAATGACACGGTGGAAGACACTAGTACTTTAGCAGACTTTGATAAAATACAAATAGAGTCAGCCAGTTTCCTGACCTAGCTAAGTACTAAAGGGTTCAGGGGATAGTGAGGCAGAGGGAGCAGGGAGGAACTAAGCTTCAGCCCTGAATCAAAGCAAAGCTTCAAATCAGAATGAAATGAAGCAGGACCACCCTTAAACCCCAAACCAGATGGTGAGGGGGAAGCACCGAGGAAGCCTTAGATCAAAGCAAAAGTGCTTCAAATAGCCCTTACTGAAATATTCCACTTGACATCAACTAAAACATGCTCCATTTCCATATTATGGCAACGTCCAACAGTAAGTTGTGAGATGGATCACAAGTTTTTTTCTAAGTTTGGTTGTCTGGGGAATAACTTAGATTTGCTCTAATTAGAATTCAGTGGATTGAAAGTTGCCTGATTACCCTTGAACTAGTCTATAGCGTGGCAGTAAAAGAAAAAATTATCTCTGTAGTTCTTGCATTATAATTCCAGTGGTATGAGAAAGGAACACATTTTCTAATATGACCTTGCCTTTTGTTAGCTGTAAAACAATTAGATCAAAGCAGCCCAGTTTGGTGAGAATAATAAAGTAAAATAATTGTACGTAAAGGCAATTCAATTACTTAATGTTTAGACGCTTACCCTTTATTAAGGAAAAGGTCATTAGTCTATCACATCAGATCATGGTTAAACACATTTTTATTCATAGGTTCCAGATGAATGGAGAACCAAAGGCAGCACTAGAACTTGTGATGGAGCCTTTACAACAGCTAGGCTGTCAAATTCTTTCTGAATGCCTTCTGGGCTATTAGCAGCTAAATGACAGGCAGGAATATAACAGGTAGAATTCATCCCTGTCATATAGATTCAGTGAAAAATTCCAACCAGTTGAATTTTATGCAACTTAGGCAAGCACAGGGACCCTGACAAAAAAGGAAACACTACTTATTACAACAAACATATGGCATGTCACTCCTAAGGTGCTTTCCCCACTCAGTCATAAGAACCAAAAACCTGTATTCAAAACTTTGCACTGTAAAAACACAAATTGGTCCCCAGAATAAATTCTGCAAATCTATTTGGATTGTGATTGCTTGGGTAAGAAAGGCCATAAAGGCTTGGGGCAGCCTATCCATCCCCTGCACAGTGTCCATCCAGTGACTGTTGCTGGTGTTGATCTCATGTTCCTTTTTTAGATTGTGAGAGATTCCTGTCCCTCCCTTTGGGGACAGGGAGCCATTTTATTTATTTATTTATTTTTATTTATGTAAACCAATCTGGGAACTTTTGTTGAAAAGTGGTATATAAATATTTGCCATCGTCGTCGTAGTAATAGTAGTAGTAGGCTGACAACTTGACAGTAGCAGCTGGTGGACAGGACCAGGAACAAGGAGTGGTTCAAATGCATCAGTATATCGGAAGTGCAGCTTAAATCTCACTTGGACAGACTTTTAAACCACAATAACAGTTAAAATTTAACTCTCTTTTTTAATTGTTGGGCTATTGTAATGCACTTTTTAAATGACAGTTAAGAGTCGCAGATTGACAAAAGCTGTCTGATATCTGATACACAAAGCTTTTGTTAAAACAGATACAGAGCTGGGATTGGCATAGCACCATGCAGTTCTTCATGAGATATAGGGGTGCTCACAAAACCAGCTGATCTGGTTTGAGGCCAAACCAGCCTCAAACTGGACTGAGCCAGTTCAGTTTTGCCCCCCTCAAACTCCCCCCTAGTTTGATTAGGCTCGGTGGGGGAGTTGTGAATATATATATATATATATATTTTTTTTTTTTTTTTTTACTTGCCCCAGCGGGGTACTTACATCCACAGACTCCCGGGTGTAAAGTTACTTTTTGTACTTACATTTGCGGACACTCCCTTCGGCTTGACATCGAGCTGTCAAACCGAACCGGTTCGACTTCGAACAGGTTTGGATTCAAGCCTGTTTGCACATCCCTAATATATTATAGTAGCAGCTATAGAATACACCAAAGAATCACGAAGTTAAGCCCTATTCACATGTTACATTCAATATATGTACAATCTCAGTACAGTGTATGTTCATCTGTATGCATTTACAGCAGTAAGCTTCCTATCTATAGCTGTATTTGAGAAGGCCTGTACCCAGGCCCTGTACTTTTAAATGAACATATGAACAGTCATTTACACAAAAACATGTACATGTGTACAAACATCTGAATGCACGTACAATGTAACATTTGAATAGAGCATCTACTTTGCATGCAGAAGGTCCCAGGTGCATTCCCTAGCATAACCAGAGAGAGCTGGGAGAGATCCCTGCCTGAAACCTTGGAGAAGCCGCTGCCAGTCAGTGCAAATATTACTGAGCCAGACAGACCAATGGATTGACTCAGTATAAGGCAGCTACCTATGACCTAGATCCAGGACTTCTGTGATACTGTGCTTGAAAAGTATGTCACCATATTGGGTTTTTTAGCACTAAGTTTTAGTACCAGAACCATTACTTTTGGATTTCCACATTGTTTAGGCATGTGTTTCATATGGGAAATTGGTCAGATTACTACAGCATGCCAAATAAAGATCAGATTGACTAGCCTTTGGACAACTTGCCCATGTACTCCTTGAAAGTTTTAAATTACTATTGTACATTTTATTAAATTTAGCTTAATTATATTTCTCTACAATATGAGTTTCTAGTTTGTAATTTCCCTCTTAAAATGTTGAGGAGTGAAAAGGAATTTGTGTTTCATACAGAAGATTAATCCAATAAAGCCTACTTAATATGAAATTCCAGCTTTCCAATTACCATGTGCACTAATTAAATCCACCTTTATAAAAAAATGTAATAATGCCTTAAAGCACAGCCAGAGTTCTCATTGTTTAACTTTGAGATCACCCAGGTGGCAACAGAATAAGAAACCTTAAAAGTGAACCAACACAGGACACAAGGCAATTAACTTTGCTTTATGAAATCTCTTTAATTATAGGTATGGCTATGGTATATAATGTTCTAGCAATGATATGTTCTAGCAATATTTCAACACTGACCATGGTTGGCAATCCAAACACTGGAAGGAGACTCCAGGAGCAGTAAGTTTCACAGTAATGCATATGATGAGCAGATGAGAGAGAAGGGTTTGATCAGTAGAATATGGAGAAATACATTGGATGGATTCACAGATAATGCAGAACCTGAGGTTTCCTGAGCCCTAGATATGAAGGGAACCAAAGTTGGCACTGCAGGCTATCCTATATCTTAGGTTGTTGGAAGCAGCTGAGTTGAGCAAGAAGTACAGAAGGCATCCCAAAGAGTTCCTGGATGCTCTCTCTAGGGATGTGTAGAACCAGTTCAATTAGAACTGTGTTGGATTCAGACGGGGCTGGTTCAACCTGATCGAACTTGGACCAGACCAGCCTCAAAAAGCGGGGGTGGGGGGGCAGTCTGAGATTGAACCAAATGGAGCCCCGTTCAAATTGAACTGGTTTGAACTGGTTCAATGGTTTGAAAGGCATGGTGACTACCATGTTGTCTGCTGTGTTTACAGTTTTTCCCGCTTGCTTATTGGTTTTCTGCCATTGCCTTCCAATTGGCTGGCAATCTCCTTTCTCTCGGTTGACTTGTAATCATTCATATCAGAGTGTTGTCAGGTCAACTCTTTTCCCATCAGCTGGGGGGGATGAGAAAGTGGGAACAAAAAGGGGGGACTTTCAAAGTTTATTTAAAGCCAGGCAGTGCCTTTTATTGTGGTAATTCTTTTTATTTAGCAGGGGGAGAGTAACTGGCCTTATCTATCCCCAGCACAGTACCTCCAGTAACTGTTGCTGGTGTCTATCTAATATTTCTATTGAGATTGTGAGCCCTTGGGGGACAGGGATCCATCTTAATTATTTATTATTTCTCTGTGTAAACCACCTTGAGCCATTATTGGAAGCGCGGTATAGAAATTGAATGAATGAATGAATGAATGAAGTGGCTCCTTGACCTTCTCAGCCCCAGACGGGGGGGGGTGGCAGTGGTGGCCCCCAGCAGCAAATAGCAGGCCCAGTAGTACCACCACCACCAAAATGGTCCAGGACGAGGGATGTGCACAAATCAATTTTTTTCATTTTGATTTGTACCGAAATTGAAACACCCCCAATTTCTTTTGGGTCCGAATCTGACACACACACACACACACACACACCCCGAATCACCCCCAATTTGATTTGTACCTGAATTTTCCAAATCTGAATCGATTCAGATCAAAAAAGGGTCCCAGGGCCAAAAGAGTGGGGGATATGGTAGTGCCCAATGGATGGAAGCTACCACCCAGATTTCAAAGGAATTGGGCAAAGGGCTGTTTTTTAAAGGAGCTTTGAGATTGGCATGTCTTTGTGACAGATTCAGGCAGAAAGGGGGTTTGGGGTTTAGAAGGTGGTAGTGCCCCAATGGGTGCCTGCTACCATCCAGAATTTAAAGAAATTGGTGAAAGGGGTGATTTTTAAAGTATTTCTGAAGTTTGTGCATCTTTGAGCTTTCCCCCTATAGGGAATAATGGGGATTTCAGCAGCCCCAGAACTCAAATTGGGGGGCACTGGGGTGGCCCAGAGAGAGTGGTTGTGTAGTGCACATAGGGTGCCAACCATCCCTATACCGACAAGCCCATAGGGTACTGGGTTTTGTTGTTTCTGAGGTGTTCTGAGAGTAGATTCTCTGGTAGCAAATGAGAGTGAATTCATTTTCAATGACAAACAATGAATCCACTCTCAGCCCTTTGTCCAATCACTCTGAAACCTGGATGGTAGCAGGCACCCATTGGGGCGCTACCACCCGACCCACTGTGGCACTCCCAGGAGGCACTCCCAGGCAGAAATGGGCACTGTCTGTCCCCATTGTCTCATAGGGTGGATGCAGCACACATCAACAACAGCAGAGCATTGCAAAGAACAAGGTTTGTTCCAAAATGCAATTGATCTACACACAACAGTGTGAAACAACAACAATAAAATGCACTGCCCCACATGCCTCCTTCCAATGCAGAGTAACAGCAGCAGCCAGAAGCAAGCAAGCAAGTAAGTGTGATATTACAGAGGCAGCAGACGAGGGCCAACAACAGCATCAAATGTGTCCTGCCCTCCCTCCCCCAAGCATATTTCATCCACAAGCAACAGACACAGCTACATCTGTGGCACCCGGCCATAAAAGTGGGTTAAGTAATGAAGGGTGAAAAACAACATTCTGCCAGTGGAACAACGAGGGTCCCCCCTCCCACCTACACAAGTAAAATAGTGTTGATGACAACAATGGCACACAGTTTTTTGGTGCATTTTTTGACATTTCTGCAATGGATTCCGATTGTGGCACCAGCACAACCTATTGTAGATGCAAGCAATCTAGTTCTAATAAAAATGATGATAATGCTGGTAGGCACAATATGACCCAATCTTCATTGCAAAGAAGACCAGAGAGAGAGAGAGAGAGAGAGAGAGAGAGAGAGAGAGAGAGAGAGAGCCAGCCTGTCCTGTGCACATCCATGAGGTCCCCAAAATACAGGCACAACAACAAACCATCCAAGGCAATTGAATTGCATTATATATATACTGCTGGACTTGAGATTATGTAGCGGGGAAGCATAGTATACGTGTGTGTGTGTGTGTGCGCGCGCGCGCGCGTGCGCTCTGTGAAAGGGTTAGTGGGTTTAGTGTTAATTTTTGCTATGACCTCAAAATGCTGCAGTTGGTGGTGGGAGGGGTAAATGGGCGCAGGCAGGAGGTTAGCGTCTGTGCCTTCCGGCCCACTCAGAGCCTGTAGGCTGCTGGGCAGGGAATATTAATACTGATATATTATGGGCACAGAGGACTGAAGGAGAGGCTTCTGTTTTTTAAAAAAATGCAAAACAAAAAATCTTTGGAATGGGGAAAAAGACAGAATTGTTTTTTAAAAACACAAGACTATGCTACTCTTCTAACCACCTACTAGTACTAGCTAACGGGGATCCCTCCCACAGACAGAACACCTGTTTAAACTTCTTCTAAACTAAACAACAAACAACTTTTTAAAATCAATTGCAACCCAAAACCTCCCTCCAAACAGGAAAATACCCTCAAGAGAACACAGTTCCAGAGGTAGGTGTGTGTGTGTGTGTGTGTGTGTGTGTGTGTGTGTGTGTGTGTGTGTGTGAGAGAGAGAGAGAGAGAGAGAGAGAGAGAGAGAGAGAGAGAGAGAGAGAGAGAATGGGTACTCACTCAGTCTAGGGCTTCACCCACGTTGTGTGTTTAGTTGTCCACTTCTGTGGTCTATGAGTCTACTCTTTCTTCTTCAATCTTCTTTTCCTTCTTCAGTCTTCAGATCTGGGGTCTGGGGTTGGGGCAAAAGCCTTGAAAATGTGGGGGAGGGGAGGGATGGCTGGCCAAGTGGTCAGTGGCCACAGGGGCTGAGGCTGGGCTGGTGGCTGTAACAGACACAGCAGGGACAGGCAGGCAGTGATTCTCTCAGCAGCAGGAAGGGGGTGAAAAAAAAGAATTATCTTCTTCTCAGGAACAAAGAGACAATGCAGCAGATAATCCATTCCCAGGCAGGCATGCAGCAAGGGCAGGCAGGCTGGGTGGCAAGGTAGGCTGGGCTCAGGCTGGCAAGGCAGAAGGCAAGGCAAAGCAAAGAAAGCTCTCTCTCTCCCTCTCTCTCTCCTCCCACAAGGCAGAAAGGCAGAATGGTGGCTGCTGCCTCTTTACATCTCATTGAAAATCCCTTCTTGAACTCCCCCGTCCCTTCTCCCTTCTTCGACCCTTCCCCTGGCCAATGTGGGGTCAGTCAGGAGTGGCAAGAGCCAAAAGAGCCAATCTGTAACTAGGAGGGAATCGTCAGCAGATCAGCCCATGCTTCCGTTCACTGATCTGAAGCTTGGAAGGGCGAGAAATTCAATCAACATCAAACACAAAATGGAGACTACATGGAGATTGTCACAAAATGGAGGTCCGAAACAACAAAACATTCAGCTCTGAAATTCAGGCAATTTGTTTTGGAGCGGAATCTTGCCAGGCTTGCAGAGGGGCTATTTGTTTTGTATACAAATTGCTCGAAACAGGCAGATTTGGGTACAGATCATTCTGTACCTGTAACGTTTCACACATCCCTATCCAAGATTACCAGCAGCATGGTGTGGGACCACTCTGAGAACTGCCAAGTTGATACTCAGGGCACAGGTCCACAGGGGCAAGGATGCTAAGCAACTTGGGTCATCGTCATTGTAGAGGCACCTTGAATGGCATCATGTGGTTATCTTGCTCCTGCTGGCAGTGCTAGGCCACCTGCTGTGCCCTCAACTATTGGCAGCAAAGCATGTGCTCCCGCTTTGAAGCAAGGGACATTGCCAGTTGCACCGTGGGCAGTCAGTAGGCAGGTGGTCAGGTCGCCTAAAGTCAGACCTTGTTACCCAGGCCATTGGAGAGATGATGGCTCTGGTCAACCAGCAATTCCAGATGGTGGAGAACACTGGCTTTCACCATCTGCTCCAGCTGCTTACCCCCAACTACCAGATCCCCTCATACACCACCTTTAGTTGGCGGGTGGTGCCTTCCAGGTACTGGGTGTCCAGGGAGTTTTTTCGGGGCCATTGGAGTCAGCAGGGCCCGATAGCAGTCTGCACTTCACTACAGATCTGTTGACCAGCTGTAATAAGGTGCAGGCTCCTTTCCTGTCCCTCACAGTGCAGTGCTGTTGGCAAGAGAGAGAGGGGGGACATCACCTGCTGCTGGTGTCATGGCCAGCCCCTCCCATGTAGCAAAGCCCAGGTGGGCTGTGCTGCATGTGGAGCTGCTGGACACAGAGCACATGGCAGATGAGCTGTTGGCGGTCATTGGACATCAGGTGGAGGAATGGCTGTCCAGGCAGCCAAACCTTTTCAGAGGCTTCCTGGTCACTGACAATGGTGCCATCATGCTGAGGGCAGCCTGCCAGCTGCAATTTGTGTCTATACGCTATATGGCATACACTCTACATCTGGTCATGACTGATGCATTCAGCCTTAAAGAGGCTAGGGCCTGCTGCTGCCACAGCCGCTCTTGCAGAGAAGTGCCACAAAATAGCAGCCTACTTCCACCACAGCATGAGCTTGGCCTACCTGGACAACTCATCCCTAGGGATGTCGAGGTGCAGTAGACCAATCTGAACCAAATTTGGTACAGTTGTAGTGAGTGACACATACAGACACCTCAATGATGTATTCTGTAATGATGTCATCCACTCTGATTCAAATGGTGGACACTTGAACCATTGAGGCACAAGTAGGCTAATATGCTAACATGTGCAGAAGCCAGGAACAAGTCATCCACTGGTCCATGGTGCGGGGGGTGGCTGGCAGAGCTAAGAGGGGCTACCAGAACTGCCATAGAGCTGCCCCCGACCACCACCACTGGGGATCCGCTGCAACAGATCTCATGCAACATGAGAGCTTGTAAAGTACCCTCTCTCCTGCCCCCCCGAACCCCTTTTTAGAGATAGACAATACCCGCCTTGCTTGTAAAGGAGAATCATTACCAGATTCCCCTTTACAAACAAGTCAATTTAACCAGGCCAAACCGGGCCAAAGTGGTTCAATCCAAACCATGCCTGGTTTGGTTTGAACTTGAACCGTCCCCCTTCTTTTGGCAGGGGGCAGACTAGTTTGAGCTGGAACCAGTAGAACCAGGCTGATTCGAATTAAACAAGGTTCGGTTTGAACTAAATCTGCACATCCCTAGTAGAGGCCCTGTAAAGTACAGATACAGATAGGAACTGCACCACTGTGCTGAACATAAACTGTGAGTGTGTACAGATCTGAATGTGTTTACACTGTTCACAGATTATACGTGTGTTGAACATAATGTGTAAATAATCTATCTAACCTAAATGTGCCTAAAATTGTGTTTCTTTTCACTGAACACTCACACTGGCTGGGGAAGGGGAAAAGAGAGATGAGTCACTATACATCAGCTCCTCCCATCAGCTGAAGGAAACAGTCCACCTTAGCTTAGCAGCTTCCTGACCTATTATTTATTTATTTATTCATGGCATTTCTAACTTTCCAAATCAATTATCTCTAGACAGCTTACAATAATTAACATCAACAATTAAACAAATAGCTAAAATCAATTAGAACAAAACAAAGACAAATTAAATTAAACAGCCAGTGTCCTGTCTCATAAAAGAGGAGGCCAGCTAGTGTGTAGTGATGTACTTTATTATCACAACTGTCGTATTAATAAATACATATGCCACCCAATTCTGAGTACGAAATCGTGCAAAATCGTATTATGGCTTGTCTGCCAGTTGGACTTGACTCCGGTCAATTTGCATATAAGAAGAAGAGATCCACGGAGGATGCTGTGGCTATGGCCCTACACACTGTCCTGACCCACCTGGAGAGACAGGGGAGCTATGCAAGACTGCTTTTTGTAGACTTTAGTTCTGCATTTAATACTATTCTTCCACATAGATTGGTGCCCAAATTATTAGACCTGGGGCTTCCACCGTGCTTATGCAGGTGGATATTAGACTTTTTATTAGATTGTTCTCAACGGGTTAGGATGGGTTCTCATGTCTCGGCGGACCTCAGTATAAATACGGGGACACCGCAGGGGTGCATGTTGAGCCCACTTTTGTACACGCTTTACACATATGACTGTGTTCCCAACTACCCCAGCAATAAGATCATTAAGTTTGCAGATGACACAACTGTGATTGGTCTGATTACTGGAGAAGGGGAGTTGGCCTACAGGAAGGAAGTGGAGTGGCTGACAGAGTGTTGTGGGGAGAATAACTTATTCCTCAATCTAAAAAAAACAAAGGAGATCATTGTGGATTTTAGGAAATGTAAATCGGATATTCAGCCACTCATTATTGAAGGGATTTGTGTGGAATGGGTTTCGGTGTTCAGATTTCTGGGAATGGAGTTGAGAGATGATCTGACATGGGGAGCAAACACCAAAGATCTGGTGAAGAGAGCACAGCAGAGACTATACTTCTTGAGAATTCTCAGGA
The DNA here is from genome assembly GCF_027244095.1 of Hemicordylus capensis. NCBI lineage: Eukaryota > Metazoa > Chordata > Lepidosauria > Squamata > Cordylidae > Hemicordylus > Hemicordylus capensis. Next base: position 201,010,725 of record NC_069661.1, read on the forward strand.
GCAATAATCTCTCAAATAATCTACTGTTGATGTTCTACAGCTGTACCATAGAGTGTGTGTTAACCTATGGAATCTGTGTGTGGTTTGGGAGTTACACAGTTAGGGAAAGAGCATTGCTGCCCAAGGTTGTTAAGACTGCGGAGAGAATAATTGGGTGTACTCTTCCCACTTTAGATCAAATTTATGCCACCAGGAGTTTTAACAAAGCAGTAGAGATAGTGCAGGATCCCACGCACCCTGGAAATGATCTCTTTCAGCTTCTGCCTTCGAGAAGGAGGTATGGGGTCATAAAGGCCAGGACCAACCGCTTGAGAAATAGCTTCTATCCAAAAGCGGTTTTAGCTTTGAATGCAGCAAAATACAGTTTCTGATGGGGTTTTTGTTTTTCAGTTCTCAGAGTTCTTTAGTGTTTCTTTTAGAGTTTTTAGAGTAATGGGTATATGGGGGTGGTATATTGGGATATATTCAGCTATTCTTTGTTAGGTCCTGTAGAGGTTGTTGTAGATTCTTTCAATCTCGTTGTTCTGTACAGGACAATGACAATAAAGATTTATCTTATCGTATCGTATCGTATCGTACACTTATTGGAAGTAAGTGTTACTGTGCTCGACCAAGAGCACATAGAACTGTAGACTTTGATTACTTAATCAGTACGTTGTTTTACAGTTGGAAAAAATAATTTTGTTGTCATTTTTATACTTTTGAAAGTATAAAAGCTATTAATAAGTAGCAGCATGATACACTTTTGCTATTAATAACAGTTCAGACTGTCTAGTTGAACATTTCCATGGGCCATCATGTAGCCTTCTTTCTTCTATAATTATAATTCTCAGTAGGTATGACTTCTAATAGATTCCAGCATTCAAGTAGTCTTCCATTCAGCTACAGGCAATGTATAACAGCAGCAAGAATGATTTCCCCCCTAAAAATATTCTGTAGACAAAGTTAACATAATAGATTACATAAATGGAATCGATTTCTAAAAACTATTTTAGTCTCCAAGAGCGTGATGCCCATTTAATTGTTTTACTTGTTGTGGGGGGAGTGATTCTAGGATACTAAAGTGGTCACATGAGGACTGGATCTGATATAAAATCAAATGGTGTAGGATGTTATTAGTACCATTGATTTTTTTCACCACAGCACAGCTAATACATTGTGAAGCTTTATACTCAATATTAAGATTCTAAGGAGGAAGCTAACGTTAGTTTATAATTGATTGGTTCTTCTTAAATAAGTCATGACAGAATCATATGTATTTGGGGGAAATCATGAAAAAATTCCAGGCCAGCAATAGTACACATAATCTAGGCTTTCAAGAGAAAATGCATCTAGAATAGGCCTCCCATAGCTGCAGTTTTGATTGAGCAAGATTGAGTCAGCTTGCACTCAAACTGGCTCAGCTCGATGACTTGCCCTCGAGCCAGACTGGGCTCGGTTCAGCTTGAGGTTAAGCTGAACTCCTTGGGCCAGTCCAGGGCAGGTGTTTTTTTTTGGGGGGGGGGGGTTTGGTGTGTGGAGGGGCTTTTTTAAATGAAAAAAAATGTGAACTTAACACCATTGCAGGGCCTTGCGGGAGAAAGTCTCCTGATGTTCCCGCTCCCCCAGCCAGCCTCCCGCCTCGGTCTCAAACAACCTGTTCTGGGCATTTCTGTGCTGGCGGCAGCCATTTTGGAGCCCACCATGCATGCACACTGGCCAACTTAGTGGCCAGGTCATGTTGCAAATGGCCAATGTGCATGGGTGGCGGCCTCCAAAATGGCTGCCACGAGCACAAAGAGGTCCAGAACAGGCTGAAATGGGACGTATGAGACCGGGTAGAGGCAGAAGGGGGAGGGGGTACATAAGGAGACACCCCCCATGGCTGCGGCAGCACCCCTGAGGCCCCACAATGGAGGTAAGGAGAGCTGGTCTTGTGGTAGCAAGCATGACTTGTCCCCTTAGCTATGCAGGGTCCACCCTGGTTGCATATGAATGGGAGACTATAAGTGTGAACACTGCAAGATATTTCCCCTCAGGGGATGGAGCTGCTCTGGGAAGAGTAGAAAGTTTCAAGTTGCCTTCCTGGCTTCTCCAAGATAGGGCTGAGAGAGATTCCTGCATAAAACATTGGAAAAGTCACTGCCAGTCTGTGAAGACAATACTGTACTAGATAGACCAATGGTCTGACTCAGTATATGGCAACGTCCTATGTCCCTTAGTCTGCCATTCTTTTGTTTAAAATTTCCCGTCTCCCCCTCCGCTGTCCAGGCTGGGCCTAAACCAGTTCGGATTCAAGCCAGACCGGGACTGGCTCTAGTGTGCACAAAACCAGACTGGTCTTGGTTTGATTCAAGTCAGATTCTAGTCAAACCGAACTGGGTGAGTTTTGTGCACACCCCTATGCAGGGCCAAATTACCATGAACTCCATCCTATCTAGTTTAGCCCTAAGCATAGGTGTAGGATCCATTGGACAAGGGAGGGTGACTGTCCCTGGGCCCAGAGGGTCATGGGGCCCACAAAGGGCCCACAAGCATAGGCCTCCTGGAGGGCTCCCAGTGATCTGGGGGGCCACCCTGCTGCTGCCCCACCCCCACTGCTGCCGCTGCCCGCTGCCCTGCCGATATTCCTCAAATTAGAGCTGAACAATTCCAGCCCAGGGAACACGCACATGCATCCACTCCCTTTCTCTTCTGCAGTGGCGGGGAGCAAGGGGGGCTTTCAGAAGCTGGTGTGGCTCTTTCTGTTTGGAGGACAGAAAGCAGCGGCTCCACTAGCAACCACGCAGAGCTTGATAAGGGCTGCATTGCCCTCCTCCCTTCTGAATGGAAGTGCTGTCTTGTAAAGCATCCTTGGATCTCTGGACATTGCGGTGGAGAGGAGGATGAGGTAAGTAGTTTGCCCTGCCCCCTTGTGTCTGATGTCAGATGCAGGGGGCATGGCTTGGGACGCTGAGGCATGCACGCGCTTCATGTGCACAATAGGGGACCCTTTCCTGCTCTTTGTCCCCAGGCCGAGGGAAGCTCGCTACGCCCCTGGCCCTATGCATAACAAAAGGTTAAATTACTTCTGATCCAGGAATGTGAAGAAACATCTTCTTCTACTACTACTACTACTACTACCACCACCACCACCGCTACTACTACTTATATATTGTGTTTCCACAAAATAAGTTCTCAAAGTGGTTTACACAGAAAATAATAATGAGAAAATGCTTCTCTGTCCCTAAAGAGCTCACAGTCTAAAAAGATGCACAAGATAGACACCAGCAACTGCCACTAGAGACATGCAGTGCCCAGTTGAATAGATGCAGTTGCTCTCTCTTTGCTTACATAAAGAGAATCACCACTTTGAAAGGTGCCTCTACACAATTAGCAAGGCTGACAAAATTCTCTGACATTCCTCCTTGGGAGAAACCCTGGCATTATTTCCTGGAGGAACCCTGATGTTTTCTTCAAGTTCAGCTTTGGAGAAATTTCAATCCAGTATTGAATACACTTGCAGCTCTCAAGTTAGCTTCCCAACTCTGGTGATGTATGGAGCTGGCTTCTGTGAATGGCAAACCAATCATTGCATACAGCTTACCTTATTCATTATCACCACAAACCGTCTGAAATGTGTCCATTCTGCTATATGATGAGCCAAAAATGAGAAGCGATTAGGAGAAAGGGAAGGAACAGTTATATACTATTAACACTGAATATGAAGAATTTAACCTCTGTATAACAGAATTTCAATATTAGATATCTCAAAATCTTCCAAATCTGTTCTATACCTTTTCTGAGTCTTTTGTATGAGGTCTGCAGTCAGCTGAATATTCTTATCTTGACAAAAATGTTGTAATTGCTTCAGGCTAGAAAGCTTATTATCCAACACTGTAAGAAAGTAAAAAATCAAGTCCAGACAAATTTACTTTAAACTACTTACAGGCTAAGCCATGAAAATCTGTAAAAAGGAACTCACCGGCTCAGTGACTATCCTGCTCCTCTAACCTAAAGCTAAAATAATTATTGTCATCCTGTCTCAGTTTCCTTGCACATGTTATAAAATAAACTTGAAACATTGTACATTCAAAAATGTGGAGAAAGTCAATAGGGTGGGGGGAGAACCTTTGAAATTCTTACTCTTTGGAGGTATCTTCGAGTGATAGGATATGGTATATTGGTCCAGGCTGATCATGCTCCCTTTCTTCCACATTTGTTGCGGGGGGAAATGTCAATATTAGATTTGGATTTGTCCAAGGTAATCTGGGTATCTGTTAGTAAGAATACAGAAACTTAAGGAAACCAGTGTAGTGTAGTGGTTAGGGTGGCAGACTCAGACCAGGAAAATCCAGGTTCAAATCCCTGTTCATCTATGATGCTCACTGAGTGACCTTCAGCCAGTCACTCTCTTCTACCTTTCTCACAGGGCTTTTGTGATGGAAGGAGAAATATGTAAGTTGCTCTCAGCTCCTGGGAGGAAGAACCAGAATATAAGATAACCACGGGTCTAACTCAGCCAGCATGCTGTTTCCAAAATGCCATCTCGATGCTTCTTGGAAGCTTACAAGCAGGACAATAAGGAAATAGTTCTCCCCTGCTGTTTCTCAACCAACAATTTGCATCCAGAGATATGTTGAAGCTCTTCTCACGATCAGTGAGAAAAGCTTCTGGCGGGTCTGTGGGGAGAGCTGCCTTAGCCTGCTCTCCTCGCAGATGATCGAATGTATAGCCCTGGGTGGCTGGACAGGCCACCCACTTGACTGCCGGCTCCGTTACAGAGCCAGTGGGGGCTGCAGGGATCGGGGGCCGTGTGGCCCCCAGAAGTCCCAGGATGCCTTGCACGAGTGTGTGGGGTATTCTGGGGGAACTCCCAATACCAGGAGGCTGCTTGTAGCCTCCCCGTTGGGAGTCTACCCATGTGTTGCCACACACCATGGCGGCACATGAGCAGGAAGACAAGGTTAACAAAGCGCCCGCTCCATTAACCTCATTTAAGGGGAGGGTGTTTTAGGTGGGCTAGCCACCTTGGGAGCATTGGGCTCACCCGCGAGCCTGGTGGTTCCCACGACCACTGGAAAGTGGGCTAAGCTCCCTTAGCCCGCTTTCCAGTGATGGTGGGAATAGCCTCACTGACTGAAAATAGTAGTGTGCATGGTTTTGGTTCAGCGCAATGGAAAAGCCCTCCGGACCGGTCCGGAATCCCCCCAGTCCGGAGGTTCGGATGGGCGGGGGACTGTTACTTTAAGCGGGGGGTGGTGGTAGTACTTATGATGGGGGCGCGCACTTGTCTCTGTCACTGGCGCACGCGTGACATATGTGGCGCGCGCACGCCAGCGACAAAGACGAGCACGCGCGCTGCGAAGGGAGCATGCGCGCCGCTAGCTCTACTTTCTTTAAGCCTTAAGGAACAATGACAGGGGCAGGGGCGGCAGGGAGGAACTCTGCCGCCCCAAGAAGATTTTTAAAAGGACCAGCACCGGAGGGGGAAGAGCGGCGGGGGGGGGGTAAGTACTACCACCACCACCACCCTGCTTAAAGTAACAGTCCCCCCATGCCGGTCCGGGGAAATTCCGGACTGTGCACACCCCTAACTGAAAATAGGTTTCAATTCCGCTATCATGGTTAGTCTATCATGACTTATGCTCCATAGAAGTGTCTTCGCTTAAAAAACCCTATTTTCCTTTTGTCTTGTAAAACAAACAAAACAATATAAACAATGTATCACATAAAACAAGCATTTACAATCAAAATTCAGCATTATTAATGTCCAAAAGGGCATATAAAATATCCATACCATTTCAAACTTAAATATTTCACATCATAAATATAATCCTGAACCATTCTGTTCTGGCATAAGTAGACTTAGATTTTTCAATAAAATTGAAAAAAGGAACGCCCCCGCCCCCCCCCCATTCCAAGAAACAATGTTTGTAACTCACATCCAATGAAGCTTTAATTTCTGATTGTAATTCATCCTATATTAAGATTTCCCATATCCCGTGTTTTCTTTTGTCTGTCCCAAATTTTCTGCCAATTAACTTCACTGAGTGATCCCTTAAGTTCTAATATTATTTGAGAGAAAGAACATTCTTCTGTATCTCATTTGTTTATACATTCATAGATTTCTAAACCGTTAACAGCAGGCCAATCCTATGATGCTGCTAATATGGCTGCCACCACACCTCAGCTTACACTGGCGTCACTTATTGGTATCCTGTTTCTCCAGTAGCCAGCGGTGGCTGGTGCGGGCACCTCTGAGGGGCAGTGGGAGGCACCTTTACCTGTAAATTACTAGGTGCTTACCTCTCTTCCCGCTGCACCTGAAAGCTGTTTTGAGCAGTGGTGTGCCACTCAGCACCAACTGCGGTGCAGAATTGGCTCTGCCACTCAGCTGGCAAAGGCCATTTATGTGGCCAGAAAATGGCCTCTGTGCATGTGCAGAGGCCAGCTGAGTGGCGGAGCAGGTGCTGATCCTCCGCCACAGTGGATGCTGGGTGGTGCACAAAACAACTTTCAGGTGTGGCAGGAGGAGAGGTAAGCACCTAGTAATTTACAGTTAAAAGAGCCTCCCCCACCACCACCGGTAGCACCTGCACCAGCTGCCACCGCCAGTAGCAATTTCAAAAGCACAATATCAGTGGGAAAAGAGGCACAATATCAGTGGAAAATGACAGCTGCTCCCCCAGCATCCCTAGAAACTCTGTTTATAACTCGTTCTATCACATCATTTGCAATGATGCCGCCCACTTTAGCTATGCATGGAAGGAAGCAATCAGCATGTGAGAACAATGAGAACACTGAGATAAATACTACTTCATTTACACACACAATGCATAAGCATAAGCCAGGAAGAATCTACAGCATCTCCCTCAGTTCAATTAACCCCATTGTTCAACCATGGTATAGTCAGAAGAGCGGTAAACTAGATACAGGTTCAAAAATAGCCCAACATAGACATTAGCACTTGAAATCCATACTCAGGCTATCAGATACCCTGAGAAAATTACATTTCCCAAGTCCTTAACACCTGAAATACTGCTGTGGTAATGTTCTATGCAATTGAGGAAGGGAGGAAGGAAGGGAAAAGAAAAGAAAAGAAAAGAAAAGAACAAGCCTTTTATTATGAAGGATAAGTGATTAGAGATACCAAATTTTACGTGATCTCGTTAGAATCTGAAGTAATACTTTCTTGGCTTTCTCCTTAACATTATTCCATATTATTTATTTCTTACCAGTTTACATTTAATTAATGGCTTACTCATCAGAGAGTTGTTTAACCCAGACCCCAATTAATGTTCATCTTTTGACTCAAAAACATTGCTACTCATTTGGCCCTGACTTTCAAGTCTTTTAGAATTCCTGCTCCCTTTTAAGCACAGTATTTCAATTTAAACACCAGATTAGGTTTTATTAAAATTGCCATAAACTAATATATTGCATCCATCCCCATGGCACTAAAACATTTTTTGTTATGTTCACTGAGGTTTGAAATAATATGTCAGCTTGCACTGAAAACTGTTGAATCAAAATGTGTTATGGCAAGGGTTTGTATTCCAAATTGTTATAGTGTGGTTATCTCTTCTAGCCCCTCTACTCTTTATGTGATTTTATGGGGGGGGGGGATGATGCAGCCTTATAGTATACATTCAGGCAGAATAATTTACTAGGCAGCATTCCATTCACCTAATTACGAGCACATCAGAGAGCCCCACAAATCTGGGGGGGAAAACCCTACACAAATCAATTGCTTTATTAGTCTACTAAAACTAATTAGATAATGATAAATAACGCCAATTCTGCTGATAATAAATGCCTTACATTGGTCAATAGACAGATCATTAAAACCTTAAATATGTAGCTACTATCGACAGCTCAACATTTACTTGTTATAGAACAATCAACAAGATAGTGGTTCATTAGATAGGCAGTTAATTTGCATTAATCTTTTTTGTACTGGAAAAAAGCCTATATGGTATGATCTTTGAAGCTCAAGGTATTACAGTGGCCGCACTTGCACATTATGGGGAACCATGAGTCCAATGGACCCATGGTTCCATTCACCCCACCACCCCCTGCTCTCCTGTCTGTATTTGGAAGAAGGAGAGCACTGCCTCTGCAGTCAGGGAGACTGAAGAGAGGAGGGGGAACATGGCTGCATGGTCTTCCTTCTTGCTTGAAGGACAGCCACACAACCAATCACACATGGAGAGATGGAGCAGCTTCCTCCATCAACTCCAGTCTGACCGAATGGAGCCTTTAGTGCTGCATTTGACATAACTGACTGCTGGAACCCTGGTTATGAGCAGCGAAATTCACTACAAACTGGGGTTTCAAATTGGAGTCTGCTGAATGCAACCTCAGGTTGCTAGAATGCACGCATTCAGATATGAAACCTCTGGCCTATGCATCTCTGGTTCCAGGTTACCTGTGAATGTGGCCAGTGTTTTAAACACTGCATCAAAGTGATCTCCCTTGATGAGATTGCCCTCTGAAGAATGTAAGACTGAACTCAAATAGCCATGGCAAGAGAATTTGTGTGGGTAATCTGTAAAGAGTAATTACAGCAGGGATGGCCAATCTGAGGCTCTTCGGCTATTGTTGAACTACACTTCCTGTCATCCCCAGCCACAGTTTATTGTTGTTGTGAATGAAGGGAGCTGTAGTCCAACAACAGCTGGACAACCTCAGGTTGATCACTCCTGAATTAAGAGTGTAGGACCAGAGGATGTGTATTTAAATCTTCACAAACCCATAAATCTCACTGGATGACCTTGGCATCTTTGCCTACCCATAAAGCTCACTGGCCAGTCATTCTTTCTCAATGTAACCTACCTCACAGGGTTGTGAAGATAAAATGGGGAGAAATCACTTTGTATACCACCTTCAACTCCTTTGAGCAAGGTGAGATCAAAATATGATAAAATAAATAAATTTCTAGTACTGAGCCTGTACTATCAGAAGAATAAAGTGTGCTTCACAAAAGTTGTGAAGCACACTTCGAGTGCTTCCCAGTGCAGATACAATTATTTATTTATTTATTTATTCATTCAACATATTTTTATACCGCCCAAAATGCAAGTTCTCTGGGTGGTTTACAATTAACTGGATTTTAATGCTCCGGATAGCCAAAGCAATTTGAGAAGGCTCCCCTACAACCCTCCCTCTCATCCATCCAGCCAACTAAGGGACAGAGTCTTAGAAAAAGCTTCACAGAACCACGATTAGACTCACTCACAGAACCAGGATCAGATTTACTCACAAGGGCGATCCACACATTATCTTGTATTAGGGGTGTGCATGGAACTGGTTTGGCTGGTTCGGTTTGAATTCAGATAGAATTCAAACTGACCTGGCCTGGATGGATTCCAGGTCTGGCCAAACCAGGTACGTTCCATTTACTAAACTGGGCTGAACTGGTTTACGGGCCAGTTCAGGCGATATACTTGTAAAGGGGAATCTGGCAATGATTTCCCTTTACAAGTAAAGGGCATTCCCTATACTAAGATGAGGGTGGTGGTGGTGAGAGAAATGGTACTTAGTACCTTCTCTTTGAAGGCAGTGGGGATGGTGGAGGCGGTGATGGTGGTGGCGGAGACAGCAGGGATGGGGGCTCCCCCACCAGCCTCCTGAAGAACAGCCCGGGCTGGCTGCAGACCGTTTGGACTTCCACCTACATGCGGGGGCCATTTCTGTGACCTCCGTGCATGTGTGGAGGCCATTTATATCACCACGCACATGGAACTGCATCACCATGCAGTCTGTAATTGTTCCAGATTCCTATCGGAAAAAATGAAAATAATTTTTAAACAGAGATGTGCACACTAAGGAGATGCCAAACATAGTCTGTCCTGTTTTAATTCCAGACCAGCACAGGGCCATCTAGGGGCCTGCAGAGACACAGCTGTCATCCATTTGTAAATTTAGCAGATCCAGGTTTGCATTTTGTTCTTATCTATATTGTACATCATTCAGGCATGGATTGTAAAGATGAAGTTTGTCATGCAGGTGTGACAAAAGCAGCTGATAAAATAAAATCCCCCTTTCTATCCAACTCTTAAAAGCAAGGGGGGCGGGGGGGGCTGAGCTCCTTTGCTAAATAGCTTAGGAAAGGAAAAAAATTGGACCAACTCCACCATAAACTGTGTTTAGAGAAGTGATTGAACTGACCCAAATGGGAACATTGGGGAATGAAACTAGAAATTACAACATGGAGGGAAATTGTTAAATTTGTAAACATTTTTCTTTTTATCTAGAAATACATAATCACTTTTATCAGAATCTCACAGGCAGTAGAAAATGTTCTCCTTAATAATCTAGAGGGAGATCTAAATACAACACAAGTTATGTGATCACTACTAATGGCAGTTAGGATATCTAAGGTTTTTATGGCAAAAGGATACTACTGTTTCCACAGAACCTCTAACTCAGCTGAACTCATCTGCTTCAATTTTTGGAACATGCTGATGCAAAAAGTAAAGATGAGTAGATAGCAAAGTACAGTGCTTCCCAGGGGCACCTTCAGAACATCAGACATTAGTCAATTTTTTGGCTGACTAACATGTTCCAATTTAGGGCTTGCTTAAAAAATTCACAGAAGGAAAGAAATTGTTTGGCGTTCATATCCTCAAGTGACAGTGAACAATATTGTGTATTCGTTTATAGTGAGTCAGACATCAGATTATAAACTTCAGCTATATAGGAAAGGTTACCTTAAAAGTTCCAAATGTTACTTCAGAAGTTTATTGCTCACATAAGTCAGAAAGGTTGTTACTACATTTGCTCAGACCTCTGTCTCTTTGCATCTAGTTATGTGACTATGGGTGGGACACCGAATCGATTCTGAAGAAATTATTTGCATAGCTGGAGGAAATACTTGGATGCAAGGGATGCAACTTTCTCTTCTCCAGCCAACTGTGACCAGCTGAGAAAGCAGGCAGTTATCCATCCAGTAGAGCTGACCCAGACTAAACCCCGCATTGAACCATCACCTCCCCACACCAGCCAGTCGCCTACTGTCACCGCTGCCACTGAGCGCCTCCTCCTCCTGCCATCCGGTTCCCAATTCTGTTCTCCTTTCATTGAGAACACATAAGTGCCCTCCTTCCATCACCTGGGAGCTCAGCTGATGAACGGGGCAAGCAGCCAGGTGAGCCAAAACTAGGCATATGGCCAAAGGAGGTGGCTGGCGGCAGCAGCAGGAGCCCGAGCCAGAGGGAAGGGTGAGCTCAGCAGCTCCTCCCAGACACTGGGTGGCTCACAGACATAGGGCACAATGGGTTCTTTGAACCCAACTACCCAGGTATAGCTTCATCCCTGGGAGAAGGAAATGGAAGAAATTGATGTAGTCAAGCTGCTTGTGAGAAAAATGAAAGTGAAAAGAAGCAAGAACAAGGAGAAAGGGTGAACAAAAAGAGAAAATACAGTTTATTGCTTTCCTGATTGGCTGTGCTAACTGCCTGACTAACTGGGGGGGAAATACACCATTTTAAGTGATTGCTATCTTTTATTTGGCAGGAAGACTGTACTAGGGGTGTGCACAAAAATGGTCCTAGCGGTTCGGTTTGAGCTTGAACCTGACTCAAACCAGGGGTCCCCAGTTGGAGTACTAGTTCTGTCAAACTGACCACTGGTCCAGTTTAAATTCGAACCAAGGTTGAACCAGTTTGAATTGGTTCTGCATGGACTACTCAAGATGGCATCCACACATGCTCAGATGCCATTTCCTTCCAGATGCTGCCCAAAGGCTGCTGGGAACAGGGAACTGATGCAGCCAGAGCAGCATGGCTTTTTCAAACAGACAGCCCAGCTGCTTAATACAAACAGTACCACACTAGGGTGGTGGGGGGCAGTGGAGGAGCAACGCAGGAGCAAGAAAAACCTGCCATTCTCCAGTTCAAGTGACCAGCTTGTACCTGCTGAAACAATTCAGCTGGGGCAGCTTGAAGCTTTTTGGCTTCTCAGAATAGAGGTGCCAAAATGCTTTGTGCACATCCCTATTCAAAATGGACTTCACCTCTGGCATCTTCAAAGTGAACATAGAAAAAGTGCCACAACTTGCAATCCAGTCATTGATGAGGTTTCCTTCTAAGTTTCTAGATGTCCAGTTTAACAGATGAAGAGTGCAGTCAATTATAAAGTGGAAATGCAAGCTCTTTATCTTGTAAAGAACCAAACTCAGCCACAGATCATCAAAGGAAAAAAATTCTTCCAGTACTTTTCTAATGTTGCCAAACATGTTTTGGTGTTAGCATGGTCTTCTTCAGTGGCATTACTTCAATGGAGGAATCCTTCTTATTCTCAAAATAGTAGCTAAGCAGTCATATTAAACCAGTTGTTTATTCCTGGTTTGTATAGTTTCTGAGGGTCATCAGTAGGGTTTTTTTGTTTTTGTTTTTGCATCATCAGTAGATAAACCCTTACTTAAGGTTGGCCTACTGACCCTGAAAAAAATGCCAAACAATATTTAAAATTACCTGGTTGCTTTGCAGGTTGGGTGGTAGGCAGCACCCATTACGCCCTACCACCCAACCCATTTTGGTGTTCCTAAGCAGTACCAATAGAGAATAATGGGCCAGTTTGAATTCCTATGGCAGAAACAGCACCGCCACTGCCACCACACACTGAAGTGAAAAGTTAAAACACACTAACACTTCTTAAAATGGGATTCTCCCAAGTCCCAACATAGAACACAGTGCAAAACAGTCCAGAAAAGAATCACTGACCCAGATTCTGCCAGCCGTACAGTGTCAGGTACCCTGCCCGACAGCACATCATTGCCACAAGTTGTTCTCCAGACATACAATTTTGACTCCATAGCAACAGCAACAGCACCCTTTTAACATAAGAACATCCCTGCTGGATCAGGCCCAAGGTATATCTAGCTTAGCATCCTGTTTCACACAGTGGCCCACCAGGTGCCCCTCACTCAGGGTGTACATCTAGAATGCAGAATGCACAGAGTCAGACCACCAAACCACAGTCCACAGCGGCATACAAGCTGCTCGTCACAAGGAGCAAAAGCTCAAATGCCAAGACCAGCTTGGAAAAGAGGTTCAAGTCCACGTTGGACAGGTTGCACAATCTCAAGCCAGAGTTCCTCTCCAGGACATTGCTCTTGCTCCAGGACTCTTGCTCCTGCAAGCTCTGGAGGAGGAGAAAGGTGGAGTTCCACAGCATATCAACATCCTAGGGATGATGTGTCCAGGCAGGCTGAGTTCACGCTGCCTCTCCTGAAGCATCCACCTACCCTTCTCGTAGTGGAAATAGGCTGCTATCTTGTGGCACTTGTCCACAAGAGAAGACTGTTCAGAAGCTTCAGCTGGTCCAGAATGCTGTTGCAAGGATGCTCGTGAGTGCAAGTCATTCCATGAGTATAATGCCCATCATGTGGCATCTTCATTGGTTACCAGTTACAAAGGGTAGGTATAAATGGAGAGTTTTCACAATGGAGGAAAGTAACAAGTGGGGTCCCCCAGGGATCTGTACTGGGACTGGTGCTTTTTAATTTATTCATAAATGTTCTAGAAGCAGGGGTAAGAAGCGAGGTGACCAGATTTGCAGATGATACCAAACTGTTTTGGGTAGTAAAATCCAAAACGGATTGTAAGGGGCTTGAAAGGGATCTCTCCAAACTGGGGGAGTGGGCGACAAAGTGGCAAATGCAGTTCAGTGTTGGCAAGTGTAAGGTGGTGCACATTGGGATGAAAAACCTCAACTTCAAGTATACGCTGATGGGATTTGAGCTGTCGGTGACTGACCAGGAGAGGGATCTTGGGGTCGTGGTCGACAGCTCATTGAAAGTGTTGACTCAATGTGCACCATCTGTAAAAAAGGCCAATTCCATGCTAGGGATCATTAGGAAGGGGACTGAAAATAAAACTGCTAATATTATAATGCCCTTATACAAAACTATGGTGTGCGCACACTTTGAGTACTGCGTACAGTTTTGGTCACCACATCTTAAAAAGTACATTGTAGAACTGGAAAAGGTGCAGAAGAGGGCAACCAAGATGATCAGGGGCCTAGAACACCTTTCTTATGAGTCAAGACTACAACACCTGGGGCTTTTTGGTTTATAAAAAAGATGACTGCAGGGAGACATGGTAGAGGTCTATAAAATCATGCATGGTGTGGAGAAAGTGGATAGAGAGAAATTCTTCTCCCTCTCACATAACACTAGAACCAGGGGTCATCCCATGAAATTGATTGCTGGGAAATCTAGGACCAACAAATGGAAGTACTTTTTCACACAATCCATAATCCACTTGTGGAATTCTCTACCATAAGATGTGACAGCCAACAACCTGGATGGCTTTAAGAGGGGTTTGGATAACTTGATGGAGGAGAGGTCTATCAACGGCTACTAATCGGAGGGCTGTGGGCCACCTCCAGCCTCAAAGGCAGGATGCCTCTGAGTACCAGTTACAGGGGAGTGACAGCAGGAGGGAGGGCATGCCCTCAACTCCTGCCTGTGGCTTCCAGCGGCATCTGATGGGCCACTGTGTAAAACAGGATGCTGGACTAGATGGGCCTTGGGCCTGATCCAGCATGGCTGTTATTATGTTCAGTCCGCTTCCGGGATAGATTCAAGGTGCTGGTCTTGACCTTTGAAGCTCTACACAGCTTGGGGCCGGGGTAACTGTCGGACTGCATTTGCCCATATGAATCTACTAGGGCCCGCCGTTCATCATCTCAGGCCCTGCTCCTGGCCCCACCACTAACAGAGATCCAGTTTGCTGGGACTAGAGACAGGGCCTTTTCAGTTGAGGCCCCTTGGCTTTGGAACACCCTCCCTGAAGAGCTTCCAAAGAGCACCATGTTCCCTTCCTCAGTGTTTTTAAAAAACAACTAAAGGCACACCTTTTAAAGAAGGCTTTTCAAAACTGCATCTTTGGTTATATCTGGAAGGTTCTTTAGTCTTTTGCTTTTATAATTTTCAGTTTTTAGCTTTTAAAATAACTTTTAATTTGAACTTTTAATTTGAATCAGATACTGATTGTGATTTTTAACCTGACTTTTAACTTGTTTACTCAATTTGGTTAGTTTTATTACTTTTATTGTATATAGTATCTATTTTATTGTTGTGAGCCGCCCCAAGCAGTAGTGTCGTGTAGTGGTTAGAGGGCTGGACTAGGACCGGGGAGACCTGAATTCAAATCCCCATTCAGCCATGAAATTAGCTGGGTGACTCTGGGCCAGTCACTTCTCTCTCAGCCTAACCTACTTCACAGGGATGTTGTAAAAGAGAAACTCAAGTACATAGTACACCGCTCTGGGCTCCTTGGAGGAAGAGCGGGATATAAATCTAAAATAAATGTAAATGTAAAATAAAATAATACTGCAGGGGCAGGGTATAAATATTTTAAATAAATAAATAAATAAATAAATAAAGTCAGCCACAGCGGCAGCAGCCCCTGAAGGGGGGAGCCCCTTACATTCTCTCACCCTAACTTCCTTCACAATGCCAAGTGCATCCATCTGTCATGGCTCAGACTTCTGACTCAGAAGAGTCAGAGCAGGAGGATTCGCCTTCTAGTGAGGGCTCAGAGGCACAGCAACAGGATTTGGCAGGGAGACCAAACTCTGGAGCTAAGGATTCACAACAGCTGCCAGACATGATTTCTGATGGGGAGGAGCCTAGGAATTCACCTGTCTTGAGAAGGTGTCTCAAGAGGCAAGCTCAGTGGCAGTCATGCAGGTGCAGGAGATCACAAGAGAGGAAGCCGAAGTGCTGACTCAGGGAAGCCTGATTGGCTTCTAGTTCTCTTGAGTCATATATATTTAGCAGTCTCTCAATTGCTCAGATGCTGTTTGCAACTTTCGCTGGCTGCAGACAGTGTGCTATTTGAATTCCAAACTTTTTCTGAGTTCCAGTTTGCCTTGTTTATGCTTTCCTGCTTTGTTCCGTTAATTCCTTGTTCTCGTGTCCTTCGCTCATTTCATTCCTTGCTTTATGTTTTCTTTTCACTTATTACTCCATTATTGTTAGAGTGGGGTACCTAGTTCAGTTCAGGGGACTTAATTCATTTACTATTTTCTTTGTGAGCCTTTTCTTTCCTTCTTGCAGTTTCACTGCTGCTTTCTGTTATCTCACAGGGGGAGTGCTGAAGGGGGTTGTAAATCCTGTTGGGTTAGCCCAACACCATCACAACCAAGTGCAGAGCGTGTGCCATACAGTGTATGAACCCAAACTGCAGCTGGTGTCCCTCCCTCCACACATTGACACCATTGTCAATGAACATGAAGCCCCTGCAGAGGTTTGGCCACCAGAACAGCCATTCCTCCATCTGGTGCCTGATGACTGCCGACACCTCATCTGTCATGTGGTCTGTGCCCAACGGCTCCACATGCAGCAGAGCCCACCTGGGCTTTGTTGCCTAGGATGTGCTGGCCATGCCAACAGCAGCAAATGTTATACTTCCCTCTCTCTCCTGCCCTGACCAGTGTACAGTGATGGACAGGAAAACACCCTGCATTCCACTATAGCTGGTCCACACATCTGTAGTGAAGTGCAAACAGGTGTCAGGCCCTGCTGAGTCCAGCAGCCCCAGCACAAATTCCCTGTGTCCCAGTACATGGAGGACACCACCCTTCTAATGAAAGTGGTGCAATGGTGCAAGAGGGGATACAGTACTCAGGATCAATCAGCTGGAGCAGCCGGAGGAAGCCAACATGCTCCACCATCTGAAACAGCTGCTCGTCGACAGCCATAATCTCTCCAATGGCCTGGAATATGAGATGTGCCTCTGTGCGACCAGACCACTTGCCCACTGGAAGCACCCACTGCATGCCAGGCAATGTTTCCTGCTTGAGAGCAGGAGCATGTCCCTTGCCACTGCAAGTTGAAGGCACAGCAGTGGCCTAGCACCGCCAGCAGGAGCAAGGACGCCTGGGTTACACTGTTTAGCATGCCTCCAGATCGATGACATCCCTAGATGTTCGACGTCCTTTCCCTGCTGACCTGTGCCCTACAGTGGGTGCAGACAGCATGTTTTGGTTCACCTCAGCAGTGCTTAGTGTGGCCCCACACAGTGCTGCAAGTGGTCTTGGACCACTTGGGTACTGGTGGCACTACTGAGCCTGCTGGTTGGCCACCACCAGCACCCACACTGCCCTCTGTTGTATATGGCTGCAAAGGTCCAGGGGCACCAGGAATGACTTTCTCATTCTCCTCCTCAGTCTCAGACTGGGTGGGTGTTGCAATGAGGAGGGGGATCAGTTAGGGGATCTGGCAGTCATCACCTCCTCCTCAGCTCCAACCAAGGAAGAAGAGCTTCTTCCCTGACTGGGCTTCCCTCTACTAATTCCACTTCAGCCGCCATAGGCACCTATGTTGCGGGAGCAGGTGTCATCGGAAACATGAGGCTGCATGCAACAATATCTAGGGGGACTTGTGGAGTTGGCCCCTCTCTCTGCCCTCACTCCAAACCATCATTACTGTATTCCTCCTTTTGCCCACAACTCCTCCTAGCCCTGCCCTGCACCCTCCTTGACATCCCTGCCCCAAAACTAGTCTCTATTAAAAAGAACCCAACTAAACACCAAACCACCAACAGAAAACAAAGACTGAACTTAAAACTACACAAACCACAAAAACCATCCCAAACTGAACCAAAACTACACCCACTACTCAACCTAACTGAACCTTAAACCAATTAACAAGACTTAGAAAACAACACAGCACTAAAAACCAATTAATAGAACTAAACCTAACCACAGAAAAACAAAAGCACAAACCCTCCCAAACTCTAAACCTATAAGAACCAAAATACAAAAGTAACTAACCAACCATAAAAAATACAAAATAGAGGAGAGGGTCTCACCTATCTGATGCGGCGACGACTCAGCAGGCAATCAACGGGAAGGGTAATTTTTTAAAAGGCAGGTAGAAATCCAATGGGCAGGGTAATCCAGATAAAAAGGCAGGTGATCCAGGGGTTGGGGGTCAGCAGACGGGGGTCCAAAGCAGGCAGGAGGTCCAAGGCAGGCAAGTGGGGTTCCAAGGCCAGTGGGGGTCCAAGGCAGGCAGGGGTCAGCAGATCAGGGTCTAGAGAGAAGCAGGGTTGGAGGGGAAGGGGGACCACAGCAGCAGCAAGACAGTCCACCAAGGTGCAGAGCAGAAACAGCACAGCCAGCAATCAAAAGTCAGCAGCAGCACAGCCAAAGCTCTTCCTTGGAAGGAAGGAAGAATAAATCCAGGCAGGCACTGACTGGCTTTAATTACATTTTGAAACCCTCTCCTTTTTGTTTACATTTTGAAACCCTCCCCCTCCCACACCTCCCCACCCCCCAGCCAATGGGTTCAGAGTTGCCCTGACAATGCTCTGATTTGAATGACAACAAGCCAGCCAGAAGAAAGAAGATCAATAGCCAATCAGAAGACAGTGGCAGAAAACCAGTAGCAAAGGCAAGATTTTTGTAAACATGCCACACAAAATGGCAGCCACCACATCTGAATCTTCAAACCAGTTCGAACGTGTTCGATTCAAACTGGGCTCGACTTGGTTTGAACTTATACTGGCCACCTCTTTTCAGGGGCTGGGCCAGTTCAAACTTGAACCAGTCAAACTGGGAGGGCTCGAGTCAAGCCTTTTTCGAACCAAACCAGTTCTGCACACCCTTAGACTGTACCTCTTTTCCCAGCATAGTTTGCCTCCCAATGGCTGGTTGCTCCATTGTGTTACTCCCTTGCATTTTCTTTTCAATTGTGTGCCCCTTTGGGGTGGGGGACAATTTTCTCTTTCTAAACTATTTTGGGAAATGTTGAACTTTTTTTTGGGAAAATGATATGTGCATCTGTGCTCAATACCAAAGCCATTCCAGGTGATCGAAAGGCTGGGGTAGAAAGAGGGATGTTTTACTCTTTTTTATGAAAGCAAAGGGCAGATTCCTCCATATGGGGGTGGAATGATGGTCAAAGGGGAGGCTTCAGTTCCAGACATTTTTTGTAATGTTTCTGCCATGAAACAAGCCACTGATAGGACTTTTAAAAATAAGAATAATGATAATAATTTAAAAATTATTAAAAACCAACAAATTGAAATAGATTGGGCAAATCAAATATTCAGAGCCTTCCCAGTCTGCCCTATATCTGTGCCTGATAGCAAAGCTCCATGGCAAGCTGTTCCCTAAATGTTCAAGGGGGAGGGAATAACCACAAAAAGGAAATCACATTATACTTCTATTACTCGGTCTGAGGACTATCAGCAGGTATGTGCATGACAGAGGGACTGCACAGCGCTGTGGTGGGCATGGTAAGCCAGTGCTGGCCACTCTGCCAACTTTCTTTCTTCCATGCTGCCTGCAGCAGGCAGCCTGTCTACCAGCCGGCACTGGAGAGCTTCAGGCTTCAGGGAGGCTGGCAGCTAGAGGCCTCTCTGGAAGCCCCACCCTCTGCTGAACAGCTGCAAGGTGGCAGTAGAGAGCAAGGGAACTGTAGGAGCTTTCCTGCAGGGAGCCTTTCAACAGTAGGCAACCCTTTACCTTGCTAAAAAAAAAAAAAAAAAAAGGTTGGCTTGGTAGGAGAAATCTCCAACTAGGGTTGATTATAGGCAGAGGCCACATCATTCCATCAGATTTAAATCTTTATTGATCACTATACCGGGTCTCCATCAATTACCAGGGTGAAAGAAGAAGAACCCCACAAAATGGTGGTTACAGTTTATACACCAAAGCCTTATCAGTTATGCAAATCCATTTGGTCAGAATGAGTACCTGTACGTTGTACACCTTCAGACCTGCATTGACCAGTTATGATACTCTAGTCCAGATCATTTCTATAGCTACTGCGCATGTCCAACCTTCAAGCTACAGAGAGGCTATTGTTTATTGTTTTGCACTCACAGCATCTTTCCCAAATTCCACAGACAGGGAGTAAAACTTTGGTTCATTTCTTCATCTTGGATTTTGCTCTTCCATCTTAGATTTAGACTAGAGTTTCTTCACCTTGGGCCCCCAGATGCTGTTGGACAACAACTCCCAGAATCTCCAGACATGGTTTTTGTGGCTGGGGATTCTGGGAGTTGTAGTCCAATAACATCTGGGGCAAAAGGTAAATAAACTCTGATTTAGACTATGACATGTAGCCTTTTATGTTTGGATATGTGCATCTATTCATCACTGAGAGCAAATGAAGAGAATGCACATTGAGGAAAATGCTTTCTCCAATGCATTGCCTGTAGGATAAGAATGGCAGTTCAACTCCCATTAACAGAGCAGAGCCATTTTGAGGAGAATTCAGCCAAGCAAGAGATCTGGAGACAGTACTTTAAGTTTGAAGAACAACAAGGATTTATTTAGAAGTTACAAAGGATAGGAAAGCTGAGCTTAAGACTGAAAGGGGAGAGAGACTAAACAAACAGCCATCTCTGGAGAGACAAAATGGAGACTAACACTGAAAGAACAAAGATGGGAGGACTCTAGCACTTTTATTCATGACCATAATCACCACCCCAGTGGCCACTATGAGACATTGCAGCTGAGAGCTGATGCTGCCGGGGTCCTAGCTCCAACATTGCCATCAGCCTGAATTAGCTTCTTTTGCCCTCCATGACATCATTACATATCACAGCTTGGGCCCAAGGTATTTAAAAGGACGTTCCTTATGAACCCCACTGCCTATTAAGATGATCAAAAGAGGTTCATCTGAGGATGCCATCAGTCCACCTGGGCATTTTTCACACAGGGCTTTTAGCTCGCATCTCCTCTGGAATAGAGAGTGTGCATTCACATATCGACCAGATTTTCCCTGAAGTCTCTGTGTGCTATTGGAGAACACTTCTCACATGATTCGGGTATTTCATTGCTTTTCATTGAGTGTAGCCCAATTTATATCCAGGATTTAAAAATCCACGATTTGTGTCAGGTTTTTTGGTCAACTTCAAGCTTGAAGTAAAGTTTGCTAACTTGGCAAAGAGGCACCTTTTAATGTGGTGATTCTCTTTATTTAGCAGGGGGAGAGTAACTGGTCCTATCTACCCCCAGCACAGTACCTGCAGTGACTGTTGCTGGTATCTATCTTAAGTTTCTTTTTAGATTGTGAGCCCTTTGGGGACAGGGATCCATCTTATCTTATTTATTTGTTATTTCTCTGTGTAAACCATCCTGAGCCATTTTTGGAAGACCAGTATAGAAATCAAATTATTATTATTATTATTATTAATTATTATTAATAAAGCAACTTTACTGGGAACAGCCTATATTCTGCGATGATATCTATAATAACGGCAACAACATTGATAATAAAATTCAGCCATCCCAGGTCCTTGGGAAGGACTTGATGTCTGGATAAAACAAACCCGTCAATAACACCTGTCTGACTGTGTAAACAAGAAATAATAAAGCCTCGCAGAAAACTGGCGGTAAGGCATGCTGTGTGAAAAATGATCTGGTGGCAACTTACAGGTGAGCCTTCTCTCCAGTTGCCTCAAGGCTGTGGAATGCACTTCCTGTTGAAATTAGAGCTGCTTCATCTCTGATGGCTTTTAGGAAACAAATAAGACACACCTATTCAGCCAGGCTTTTAGTTGAATTTCTAATGTTACATTGTTTAAAATTGTTTTAAAGGTGGGGGGTGGCTGTTTTTGTTTCTTAACCAGCTTGAGACTTATGTAGTAGGCGGTATACAAATGTATTAAAAAATCTAAAACACACACACATTAAAATACATAGTCAAGCCTGATTAGCTTCATAGGGTTGTGATGTTATCATACTTACTATGTGTTCCCTGATTGGCTGAGATCATCTGAGAAAGAAAACAGCAGGAGAAATAAGAGCAACAGGCATAAAGAAACCAGAGAATGGCTGTGAAAAATGCTCCCCCTGCCCTTGTGAAACATTTCAGTCCACCAAAAGCATTCCTTCTGCACTGAAAATTAAGCTGTGTGAACATTTGGTGCAGCCCTATTTATTTCAGTAGCAAATTATAATTTTCAAGCCATTCATACTGAAAGAAAACGAAGGCAGGGTTGAGTCCCTATCTGGTGGTGGTCTGACTGCACAGAAATGTATTTACCCAGCTTGTGTATGTTGTGCTAGAATTGTTATAAGGTGAAAGCTTTCTCCTTAAGGAGACACATTTATAGCTGAAAATAGATTACTGCAGTCCTTTCTATTTGTCCCTGGAGTTGAAATTGGTAACATTGCATGCATCTGAGATGCTGGGTTGGGGGATGAGGAGAAATATAATGCTTTCCATCATTTATTTTTATATCAAAGAATTGTAAGAAATAATTGCAAATGTGCTTTGACTATTTTCTTTTTACAATACTGTTTTTATATCATTATTGGTGTTCCTAAGTAAATGGGAATGTGGTATGACTCCCCACTGCTAGATCAGACGCTAACTCAGAAATGGTCTGATAAATTGTCCAATTGAGTTTCATGGCAATAACTGGAACACTTATTCCAATGCCAACATAAATCTAGAAGCTTCTGTAAGAAGTATGATACAGATTATGGGAATCTTTCTGTTCTTTTCAGTAATCTTTGGATTCAACTCTTCAAGAGCATTTCTAATGTTATCCTGAAAATACAGCGCACTGTTTTATTGCCGATTATTTCCTTGGTACTTCAAAAATTTATGAACACATGCAACTTATATTGCTACAACCACATGGGGTACCTATAGTTCAGTGATAGCTTTAGTTTTTAAATTTATATAAGGGATGTACCAAAAAAAGAACATACTAGGGATGTTACCGGTGAACAAAGTGCTCATAAGAACCTAAGAACAGAAGAACAGTTCTGCTAGATCAGGCCCAAGGCCTATCTAGTCCAGCAGCCTGATTCACAAAGTGGCCCACCAGATACCTCTGGAAAGCCCACAGGCAAGAGGTATGTGCATGCTGTCTCTCCTGCTGTTGCACCCCTGCAACTGGTATTGAGAGGCATTGCGTCTCTGAGGCTGGAGGTGGCCCACAACCACCAGACTAGTAGTCCTCCATAAATTTATCTAATTCCCTTTTAAAGCCATCCAAGCTAGTGGCCATCACCACATCCCATGGCAAGGAATTCCATAGCTGTGAGGAATTACATAGCTGTGAGAGAATGATAAGCTGTGCATCTGTGCCTGATGCTGGTCATGCCTATTTCACAGGATTGGGGGCATGGCTGTTGTCACAGGGCATGCCTAGTGGGAGGGCATTTGGAGCCGGTCTTCAGCCTTGTTCCACAGTGCTTCTTTCTGACATGATATTTGTAAGTTTTATATATTGGTGAATTGAACCATTATAAAAATTACTTTAAAATGTTACAGTTAACACACTCTCTCTCTCTCTCTCTCTCACACACACACACACACACCAAATTTAGTTTCTTCCTCTATGAACTACCAAAGACATAAGAGTTCTAACACCAGTACAGGAAGTTGCATCTTTTCCTTAGGTCAACACTAGGATTCTAATACCAGCACAGTAGCTTTGTTCAGTTTTGTGCTTTCCTGCCAGCCTTTACTGTAGCACCGTGCCCAGATGTTTCCTTGGAAGTGAGGCAAAACTCACTTCCAGATTGCCAACACTGGGTTTTAATTCAAAAGCATCAGGCCTTGTCAGCACTGATGCTTGGGCCAGGTATCAGAAGTTGAACTCTGCTTAAACATTTTATATATCTATATATCTATATCTATATCTATATCTATATCTATATCTATATCTATATCTATATCTATATCTATATCTATATCTATACTATTGATATTGTTCTATTCTTCAATCCTTGTCTTCTTGGTTCCATGTAATATTCTAATTTTCTGGGATTGTGGATTTGGGGTTTTCATGAGCTGTACGCCATGATCATCACAATTATAACAAATTAAGGCTTGACTTATCTCGCTTTGCATGTAATGCGTCTGTCTCATATATCAGTTTCACCTTTTAATTTGCATTACTGAAATTAATGGACTTTTGCACGATATTCTAATTTTCCGAGTTTCACCTGTATATATATCCATATTGCAATTTTATTTCTACATACAGTTCTAAGATACTGTACTAACAATAAATAAAAAATATCTTAGGAAGGACATGTACAGAATTACAAGTAAGCATAGGCTAGAGTTGGGAAGAAATATTTCTTTACATCAGCCACTTTTCTGAAGGCTTGGTCCAATTTACTTTCCCCCCAGATGATACAGGGAGCATGGACCACACTCCCAGATGATCTGCACTAGGGATGATTTGGGTACAAATCTATTTGTACCTGAATCTAGCTGATTCAGGTGATTCAGAGACAAAACAAATCACCCCTCTGGTCCATTGGCTAGATTCGAGTACAAATGGAATTGCACCTGATTCAATTCGAATCGATTTGAGATTCGAATCCCTCCTAATAATTCCCCAAGATTCCCAGCTTTCAATAATAATAAAAAAGCTAAGCTCTAGCCCTTGCAGAAGTGAAGGTATGGAGCAAAATGTGTGGTCACTATTTTTCAAGTATTTGGATTCTTTGGTGTATAATAACTTTCCCTCAATGAATCCCTTTGAGGATTCATTACACACTTTCATTTCTTCTATTCATTTTGACTGCCTTTTTGAGAGTGCCAACTGTCAACTGCCATGTGCCAACTACACCCCACTCCCACCCACAAGGCAGTGGGGTACTACTCCATTTATGTTCTAGGATTGTTTTCAAGTGTTTAGGCTCTTTGGTATCTAATAACCTGTACTCATTATGAAGAGTCTAAAAATTCCTAAAATATAAACTGAGTACCCAGTTGCTTGTGGGTTGGGAGGGGGGGTAGTTGGAACATGAGATTCCACTAATTCCCCACTCCCACCTGCAAAGCAGTGGGGTCAAAATTTTGGGTCCCAAAATGGAAAATGGAAATTTCCATTTTGGGTATAATGGAATAAAGGGACATAGGGACATAGTAAGTTGCCATATACTGAGTCAGACCATTGGTCTATCTAGCTCAGTATTGTCTACACAGAATGGCAGCGGCTTCTCCAAGGTTGCAGGCAGGAATCTCTCTCAGCCCTATCCTGGAGAAGCCAAAGAGGGAACTTGAAACCTTCTGGTCTTCCCAGAGTTGCTCCATCCCCTGAGGGGAATATCTTACAGTGCTCACACATCTAGTCTCCCCTTCAAATGCAACCGGGGCTGACCCTGCTTAGCTAAGGGGACAAGTCATGCTTGCTACCATGAGACAAGTCTCGCTTTACGTTGGGGGGAAAGGGGTGGCCTATAGTGGTGTGGGGTTGGTGGTAGTGCCCAAGGGGGGCAAGGAAGCTACCAGAATTTTTTCAAAGGATTTGGGCAGAGGGCTGATTTTTGGTGATTTGTTGAAGTTTACGCGTCTTTAAGGTTTTTCCCCATAAAGTGTAACAGAAGTTTCAGCAGCCCCATAACTGCACTTGGGGGGCACTGGGGTGGCCCAGAGCGTGTAGCGGTGTAGTGAACAGAGGGTGCCAGCCACCCTCATGGGTTGCTAACCCATGGGGTACAGGGTTCTGTTGTTTCTGAGGTGTTCTGAGTGTAGATTCTCTGGTAGCAAATGAGAGTGGATTCATGGTTTGTCATTGAAAATATGCTACCAGAGAATCTACACTCAGAACAATTTGGGTGGTAGCCTCCACCCATTAGAGGTGGAGGCTACCACCCCATCCCACTCTTTTGGCCCTGGAACCCAGTTTTTTGATCCAAATCAATCAGATTTGGATTAATTTGGATCCATATCGAATCTGGGGTTATTCGGATGGGTCAGATTCAGACCCAAAAACAAATTGGGGGTGTTTTGATTCGGATCAGAATCAAAACACCAAGAATCCAAATTGCACAGCCCTAATCTGCACTGCACCAAGCAATGCGGATCTCTGGAGGTTAGGATCATGTGTCCCGGCCTCCAGGAATCCCACAATGCACTACACATTGAGCGTGGTGCATTGGGGAATTCCCCTGTCAAAAGGGCACTCTAGGCACCTTTCTCTATGTCTCCTTGGGCTGCATGCAGCCCGAGGAGACACACAATCCTGGCAGTCGGGTTAAGGGCATGTTTGCACCTTTAATCTCAGCTAACAGCCAGGCTAGGAAGTGGGGTTAGGCTGGGTGGGAGTGTCAGGATCAACATGGATCCTAGTGCTCCACACAAGCAGCCTAACCCAGGCTGGGCTGCCCTAGCCTGGGTTAGTCTCCTTGTGAGAACAGCCTTAGAATATTCTTCAATTCTAATAAATACAATACATAATAAACCTAGTGTTGAAATCAGTAATAACCGCAAAATGTGCTCAAGCATCTCAAGACAGAAATATTCCAGTGACTGCAGCCACCAGAAGCAATATTTATATTTAATAAGCAAATAATAAACATGACATTAAATTGCAAAGATTACAAAGAATAGAAGCCATCCATGAAATTGTCAATTAACTGGATAGCCCCTCAGTGCTGATGAGATAAAAGGGAAGTAAAATCAAATGACATTTTATGCTGTAAAACGTCTCTGATTCATCCTGTCATTTCAGTGCAGATTTCTGTTTCAACCTTCTAGAAGTAGCTCTCTTCATCTTCAGGGAACCAAAAAACAACCAAATAAACCATCCAAGGCTTGTATTAGGGTTCCCACACAATACATTCCAATTGCAGTTCTTAATATTTGGTATTCATTTGCAGAGGAATCAGGAGAATATTTCTTCTAATTCAAATCAACAGTATTCAGTTTTCAGTTCCGATCATTCTGGAAAAACCTCAAAAGTTTTGATTGAAGAGGAATTCTTCATACATAAACTTACCCAGTTATTATATGTTCTCAAATCTTCTAAAAAGTGGCCTCTTGAATTGAAGCCCTGTCATGATACAAAGAATCCTTTAGGTTTCTAGTCCAATCCAGATCCCCATATAATGTTATGGATGAATAAAAACATTCATTTTCATTATAAGCATATTTTCCCTTAAGCAAAGGGGAGAAAAAAAGATGTCTCACAGTAAGACTTTCTAAGGCCTCCTAAAGCGTGTAGAAAGCTTACGGTGGTGGGGAGGGTATCAAAGATCATTAATAAACCCTAGAAAAACACAGTTATCCATTGCAAAGATCACTGGAATTATACAGATGTGACAGGTAGTGATGCCTTGCAAATAAAGTGTGAATGGCAGCAGGAATTCAATTGTCAATACTGGATGCCATCCAGATTGATGCTGTGCTAATGCAAACCTGTTGCACATGTTCAAGAATGGTGCATTAGCTGGTTCTGCTAAGCTGGGAGATTGCTTTTTGGACTAGTATTGCACTGATGCAACAGGGCGCATCTGCATGCCTCCTGCTGTAAAATCTCTTCCTCAGACCATATATGTTGCAAGGAATGATGCAAAACTATCTACTATCCTTGTTGCACAAACAGACGGAGAGAGCAAGAGTTCACACAATTCTGAGCAACCATGCTCAGCGACATGGCCTTCTTGTATGTGCACATATTTGTTCATTCCACTAGCACAGCATTGGTCTGGATTTCAGCTCTTGTTTTCTTTTCCCTAAGCAGGGATGTGCACGAACCTGTTTGGAGGCCCTTTTACAGGCCTCCGAACAGGTTCAAACACTGGCCGGTTAGAACGTTTAGCAGTGTGTGGGGGGGGGGGCAGTAGGACTTCAGGGAACCAAAAAGTCCTACCCCATTCCTCCAGGTGGGAGAGGTTAGAAGGGGTGGGGGGGTAGGACTTTAAGGGCAGGAGAAGGTGCACTTACCCCCTCCCTCCCACTTTCCCCCCACCAGTGCTGGAGTCCTGTAAAAGCTTTCGGAGTGGCAGTGTACCTCCCTGCTGCCCCTTCCCCTCTTCATTTGGAAGTGGCTGGAAATTACAGGGCGTGCGTGTGCACATCAGATGGGCTCTCACAAGATCATGACATGTGCGTGTGCCCAACATGTGCATGTGTGCCTGGTACTTCTGGCACTTCCAGCCAAAGAGGGGAAGGGGCGGCTGGGAGGTATACTGCTGCCCTGAAAGCTTTTACAGGACTCCAGCGCTGGCAGGGGGAAAGTGGGGGGAGGGGTAAGTGCAGCCTCCCCCACTAAAGTCCTACCCCCCTCACCCCTTCGAACTTCCCCCACCTGGTTCCGTGCCCATCTCTATCCCTAAGCAGTCGGCTTCCAATGCAAACACAGCAGCATATTAAAAACAGTGATCTGTTCAATACCCAGAGGTGTGTATTTGTGGTGTGTATTTGTTTTCTCAGAGCTGATCAAAGGGAGAGATGTGCACACTGCTTCCGTGACACTCTGTAGCCCACCCATGCTACTTGCCACAGTAGGGCCTGCTCCGTGCCTACTAAGGAGTGCATCAAAGATTCTGAGGATGTTTTCATTCACTATTAGTACTGTAGGGTCATATGCTTGTTCTGTTACATAGGTTTCTTTTCTAGTACAGCTCTTTGTTTACAGCAGGAGTGCTCAACTTTGGGGTCCCATAATCCCCAGCCACAGTGGCCAATAGCCAGGGATTATGGGATTTGTAGGCCAGCATTTGCAGGAGAGCCAAAACTGAGCAGCCCTGTTTTACAGCTTTTACACAGCTCTCATATGGTTCAATCTTTAAGTTGCTTCACATAACTTCCTTTTGAAACTTATTTCTATACTTAGAACCTACCCAAGTTCTTCTTTGCAACCAGCCCCTTTCTAGACTGTATTCTACCACAATTCCCCTCCCCTTGGCCTCGTGCGGAGGGGAGGGAGTTTGTCCCAGCCCTGCCCTGCACGAGGCCCAAGAAGCGGGCCGATTTGCCCTTTAGGTTTGGGGGCGTGGTTTCAGCCAGGATCGGCCGATCCACGCCCTAGGTTCTTCAGTTTGGCCCGGGCATTCCCCTCCCTCACTTCCCTGGTGCAGAACCGGTCTAGTGATTGGTCGCCCGAGGGGGCTGAGTAGGAATTTTTTTGCTCCCAACACATTGGCCACTGTTGGGTTTTTTTTCACCTACTCCGTTCTGTACCCAGGTGTTTAGTTAGAGTTAGGCTGGTCACAATGGCAGTAACAGTGCAGGTTGGGGGGTAAGTTCAGGGATAGAACATCAGTGAGCACCCTTGGATATTTAAAAGGTTGATTGGTCAATTGCTCCTTTGTGGCCTGTGCGGCACAGGGAGAATGGATTGCCATGGAACCTGCTTCAGGACTTCACCAACCTTTGGGCTATGCGGTCCGGGGTGGATGAAGACCTTGAAGCATCCAGATCCCCTCTTCTAAAGTGGGGTGGGGTTGGCTTTGAAGGATTTGGGCGGGGCGTACCTGCCTGTTTCCCGAGCCAGGGTATGTCGCCTAGTAAGGCACTGGGTAGGACGTTAGAGTCCTAACTTGGGCCTAGTAGCCCGCACTGTTCTCTAAGGGTGATTAATCACCTGGCGTTCCAGTCCACCATGTCTGTGTTCCTGTTAATAAAGTTGTGGCCCTTTTTACCCATTATATGTCTACGTGTCTTCTTGGGCTGGGGTCTGGGGACAAAGTTCACACTCCAACTCAGGGATTCTCAGTGTTGGGTTCCCAGATATTATTGGCCTTCAACTCCCATAATCCCCAACCAAAGGCCACTGGGGCTGGGGGTTATGGGAGTTGGTCCAATAACATCTGGGGACCCAATGTTGAGAATCCCTGCTCCAGCTGAACCCTCTTCATCCCCTTTTTAACTGTCACATTTCCTAGCAAGGGTTCCACAATCCACACCTGTACAGCTGCTTAGAAAATGTGTTAACCCTTTCCTGACCAAATAACATTCTACAGTCCATTACATCATCATTTCCCTACAGCATCACCTGACGAGAGAGAGAGAGAGAGAGAGAGAGAGAGAGAGAGAGAGAGAGAGAGAGATATTCTCACTGTGCATAGCTAAGGATGTCAAATACTTCCTTCTTGACATTCAGGCAAACAAAGCTAAAAGGGGATTATATAGAACACATATAACAGACTCATTTAGGGGTGAGAGGTAGGCATTCGGTTTAGATAATGTGATGTTTGTGCATAGGGATACTTTTTCCGTCTCTTGCTCATCCATCAGGAGTGGCAACAAGATCCTATCAGCACTCATATGTGAGACATCTAAATGCATAATATATCATGGACAACCTGTGGTAATGAACACTTTATTTCCCCTGCACATTTTCCTCATCCTCTTGGAAGTTTCTCAGCAAATAAATGCATGAATTCAGCATGCAATGACGTTTCACTGTTTCTTATGGCATTCAAATATAGGCTTCTGTAATGAGGTCTGAATGCATATTAGATTTGGAGGGGGCTAACATCCAATCTTATACAATAATACTGTCTTCGTCTCAATATATCCCCTTTTGCATGAGAAGTTTGAATTATGCATTCATGGGTTTAATCATGGTTACCTCACTTACATTTCTCAAAGAGAACTTGCTTCCTTCTGACCCTCCAGCTGTCAATGTTTTATTCACGACTGCTTCCTTATCTAGTTTTTTCCAATATCCCGCTCATAAGAATATGTCCCAGGAATATCTTTTGTACCACTACATGATAGCTTGTAGCATGATAGCCATATTGGGGGTCCTTTTGAAGAGCCCTGAAGAAGTGCTAGCTGAGGTGCTTTTCTGACTTAAACAATACTTTTATCTTTGAATGTTCCACATAGTGCATTTAACTGCAGTTAAGGGGTCTTGAAATAGATTTGAAATAATATCAATATATTTGTTATAGTAATTTAAACTTCTGAACTGTTGTAAACTTGGAAACAGCCAAAGTTTCATTTTCTAAAAAGCCCATGGTTCAGTTAATTTTAATAACTGTAATTCATAATAAATGCAATCCAGTATGAGAATCTTAATAATGTAGGTTCATGCTTTCCTGCCTAAGAATATTAATGACAGAGGCATATGATAATATATTAAAAGCATTGCTCCTCATTCATAAATACTCATAATTTGTAGTGAAAGTTCATTAGAAATTAGTAATATGAGGATTAGCATGAAATCAGACCAAATATATAGGGGGAAACCTCCAAACCCATCTGGGTTGTTTATTTAGATGTAAGGAGGAGAAATGTTTATATAAAATTGGTAAAATAATTATATTTCTAATGCCTTTTTCTTGCTTCAGTAGGGAACTATTTGTACAAACCTGCCTTAAAAATCCACTTGGCACAATCTAGTCAATAATAAGGTCATCCAGAGGGTCCATTTCCAGCTGCCACCAATTTATCTGGTGGTGACTCGGGATCAAGCCTTCTCCACAGCTACTACTGGTTTTGGAACATGAGGCTTTACAGCATTATTGGCCTTCAAGAGAGCCTTTGAAGCTCTCATTTATTTAGTCTGGCCTTCCAGGGTTTTTTAATTGATTTAAATGGTTTCAGATTGTTTTAAATTGTTGATTCTTTGTTATTTTAAATGATTGTTAATTTTAGATGTAAACCATCCAGAACTATTAGATGGGGAGGTATAAAAATATGATAAATAAAGATAAGCACTTAAATTCATTATTTCATTTCTGTCGAAGTGTTAAGCTTCCTCACTGAAACACTTGGAGTTAAAAGGGCTTCCTCCATTTTGGTGTACAGCCATTGGAATTCTGCCCTGTGAAAAATTTGAGAAGCTCCTACTCTGCCAGTGTTTGCCAACAACTGAAAACAGATTACACTTGAAACCATTACACTCGAATGGTTTAACTCATGTCTCTAGCCGCTTTCAGATGCTATATCATGGCACTGATGTAGTGGCGTGAAGTAGAAGGAAGTTTCTCTCCCACGGCATCCATCTCCCTTGCACCCTGTCACTCATGTTTCCAGAGTGGCTTGTCCTGAAGAGGAAAGAACCCTACCCGTGATGGCAGGAGCTTCTGTGATTGCACAGCTGGATCAATCCAGCCTCGCAGTCATGGAAGCTCCCGTCATCACACTTTGAGCTCTTCCTACATCAGAGTCAGACAAGCATCAAGGAAGCACCCGCCCTCAGAGGTAAGGCTCTTCCCTCTTCAGACAAGCCCCGCTGTGTGTGTGAGTGACAAGGTGCAAGTGTGATTGACACAACTGGGGCGGGACTTCCTCCCCTTTCATGCTGTTGAACGCGGCTACAGTGGTGTGATTTTACACCTTCTAAATCAGGCTCAATCATATAGACCTTGGCTCCTTAGCTGTTATTGTTTCTGACAGTGGTCTCCTCCTTCCTTTTACCTCAGAACTGCTAGGCCTCAGTGCTCCTGTGCAACTTTTACTACCCTCCAGCCTTGTAGCTTATAAGGGGAAAGGGCTGATAAGTTCCTTGTAAGGGCCAGAGGACCCAGGACTTGTAACAGTTGCATGTCAGGCAGACAATCAACAGGTGCCTAGCATATCAGGGTGCAGATAGTGCAGGGGCATCCACAGGACTTTAGGCATATAGGCTGCCATCCTATACTCACTTACCTGGGTGTAAGCCCTACTGAATTCAACAAGTGGCTCAATGGGACTCGGGGTGGGGTGTCAACTTTGACTCCCCCTCCAGATGCCCATGAAGCAGCAGCTGTTGATATTCTGCCTGTACTTCAGCTTCTTGACAGCCAGAATTTCAATATGTTTCCTGAGGGTTGTGACTTTTCAGGAATCAGTGGGAGTCACAGAAATCAGACAAGAGAGATCAAGAAAATTACCCTGCCCTTATAGTGTGTGCTGCTTGTTCACTGTACCAGCCCTTCCTTAAACTGCATGTTAGCCACAGTAAACATAGACCTCTCTTTCCAATGCCTTCTAAGAGCTACTGGCTCAATTGAGAGACACAGTAACTCACAGAAGACACTTTGGCTAAGCAAGCAGAGCTTTCTATGTTCTTTCTACATTTTTTCAAACCACAAATCACTGTGATTGGAAGGGAAGAGAGATTTCGAGCAAAGTCACTGACTAGCTTGAGAGGTCAATTTCAAAGGACTCCTTCACTTCAAATTTTTTTTAGCCTATTTCCCTTAAGGAAAGTAAGCACATTAGATCACCCAGCTCTTTGTGTGTACGTCCATGTGTGTGTCTGTGTGCATGTTTCCACCTAGCAACTTCGCAATGCCTGGTAGGGGTGTGCACGGAACTGCTCTGTGCGGTTTGGTTCGAGCCGGAACCACACTCGAACTGAGCCCCACAGTGCATGAGCCAGTTCATTAGAACCGACCAGTGGTTTGGTTTGTGCCTTGAACTGGGTCTAATCGGTTCAGCCCAGTCAACCCTGCCTGTGCTCGTGGGGGGAATGCCAGCAGGGCCTAAGGGATCCGCTGCCACCCTGGCGCCGCCAAGAGCCACGCTGCTACTGTGGTGCATCAGGTAACCTATGGCCTGCCCTACCCACCCTTTTCCAAACTAGTAGGGTTTCCCCAATGCTTGTAAATGGGAATCCTTGCCAGATTCCCCTTTGAAAGCATCTTTGAACTGGGTCAAACAGAGCCAAACTGGTTCAATCCAAACCAGGTCTGCTTCGGCTCAAGCTTGGACCAGTCCCCCTTTTTGGAGGGGCAATCTGGTTCAAGCTCAAACTAGTCAAACTGAGCCAGTTCAAACTCCCCTAGAATACTGGCTACATGTTCCAGCTATGCTTTTGTCCAAGGTGGGGCAATTAGCTTGGCTTAAAGGAGCATTGCTGTCCCAGTATCAATTTGAGTTAAGTTTGAGTCTTGGAAAGGATGAAGAGGCGTAAGTGCAGTTTAAAAGTTTTATTAAGGATAAGAAGGGGTACAGGAAGGCAAAAGTTCATTTAGTTAAGGCAATAACTCTTAACTAATATTCTAGGCAAGAATATAGCTGGTGATAATTTAGCTTAAAGTCCTAATTATGAATCAATCGGCTTGGCTAAGGTGCTTAGACCAAAGCCTGGCTTGAGGTTTGCAGTAGGAAGGGCGTGAAAGTGGGGAACAAAATCAGAGAAGGGGACCAAGAAGACTTAGAGAGGCAAGAGGGTAATTTTACCTATCCTTAGTCTGGTGGTGCATTCAGTGCACTTGCAGGTCTCTTCGCAGGAGAAAGGCAGGAAGTAGGCAGGGTGAGGAGTGAAGGGGTACCACTTGCACACTTGATAACCAACTGGGTAAAGATCATAGAACATAGGAAGCTGCCATATTCTGAGTCCAACCATTGGTCCATCTATCTCAGTATTGCCTACACAGACTGACAGTGGCTTTTCCAAGGTGGCAGAGGCAGGAGTCTCTCTTAGCCCTACAGATTCTGAGGCCATGTGGCTTGGCCAGAGGTGCATAAAAATATGCCTGGAGGCAATTCAAAAGCCATGGTCCCTCTCTTGAGGGGCAGAAACTCAGGTAGAACAATGAAGTTAATAGTTACATGAACTAGTCAGTCTTGGTTGTGACTTGCCAAACAAAAGGCAAGAAAGCGTGCATGTTGATGTGAATAGCTGATGCATGTTGATGTGAATAGACTTAAGGCTTATCATGAGATAGAGATGCCACTCCAGGTGCAAAGATATATGATTTGAGATTTTAATGAGCTGCCTCCGCTCTGGTGTTGACAGCCAATTAAGCTGTTGTCCGCGAGTTGGGAAATGCTGCTTTTATCTGGATTGTAATGCTAGCAATACTATCTTACTGATGAAAAGGGAGCATTTTCTTCCCTTGAGAGGTACCTTTGAGTTAGGTCTACTTGCTGGCTTGCTGCCTTCTCTTCTGATAGAGATAAAAAGAGAGAGAGGCTGGGTATGGCCCCTTGCAGTCTTAGCTATCATGACTTCATGACACATTGCCCCATGTTGTGCTCATGGGAAGAGATCAGTTATTTTTTTTTTAATTTTTTATTTATATCCCGCTCTTCCTCCAAAGAGCCCAGAGCGGTGTACTACATACTTGAGTTTCTCCTCACAACAACCCTGTGAAGTAGGTTAGGCTGAGAGAGAAGTGACTGGCCCACAGTCACCCAGCTAGTATCATGGCTGAATGGGGATTTGAACTCAGGTCTCCCCGGTCCTAGTCCAGCACTCTAACCACTACAGCACGCTGGCTCGTTATGAGTTATGAGTCTTTGCCAGATATCGGTAGGGGAAGAGTCCATTTTCCCATGAATTGAGGTATCCAAAATTTTATTTATTTATTTATTTATTTATTTATTTACATTTTATATCCCGTTCTTCCTCCAAGGAGCCCACAGTGGTGTACTACGTACTTAGGTTTCTCCTCACAACACCCTTGTGAAGTAGGTTAGGCTGAGAGAGAAGGGGCTGGCCCAGAGTCACCCAGCAAGTTTCATGGCTGAATGGGGATTTGAACTCGGGTCTCCCCAGTCCTAGTCCAGCACTCTAGCCACTACACCATGCTGGTTCTGGTACAGTTGTATGGACACACTGGGACAACACATCAACAGCATAGTTTGTGATGACGTCATCCATCCCAGTTTAATGTTGGCAGATGCATGAATGTTTGTGGTACAAGTGGGCTAAACTGTGAACTGCCTAACTGATTTGAACCACATTTGGTACAATCATAGGGATACCTCAATGGCATACTTTATTAATTTATTTATTTATCACATTTATATACCACCCAAACTTACGTCTCTGGGTGGTTAACATAAAACAATTAAAACACATAAAAAGTTAAAACAATTCAACAATTTAAAATCAATCACAAAATTAAAACCAACAAATTTTAAAAGGCTGAGAAAGCTTGGTTTAAAAGATGGGTTTTTAGATGTTTTTTTTAAATGGCCAGAGATGGGGGGGATCGTATGTTAGTGGGGAGTGCATTCCACAATCTCAGGGCAGCAACCGAGAAGGCCCGTCTCTGTGTAGCCATCAGACGAGTTGGCAGTAACTGGAGACGGACCTCCTCAGATGACCTCAATGGGCGATGGGGCTCATAGTGAAGAAGACACTCTCTTAAATACCCAGGGCCTAAGCCGTTTAGGGCTTTATAAATTATAACTAGCAGTTTGTATTTTGCCCGGAAACCTATTGGCAGCCAGTGTAACTCCATCAGCAAAGGAGTAATATGGTCTCTCCGAGATGACCCAACCTGGCTGCTGCATTCTGAACCAACTGAAGTTTCCAGACTATGTACAAAGGCAGCCCCATGTAGAGCACATTACAAAAGTCAAGTCTGGAGGTCACCAACAGATGTACCACTGTTTTGAGGTCATTGATCTTGAGAGACGGGCGCAGCTGGCGTAACAGCCAGAGCTGATAGAAAGCACCCCTGGCCACTGCCTCAACCTGAGAAACCAGGGAGAGTTGTGGATCCAGAAGTACTTCCAGACTGCGAACCTGTTCCTTTTGGGGAAGTGTGACCCCCATCTAGGACAGGTAGATCAAAATTATCTCTGGAGTTCTGACCCCGCACAATAAGTACCTCCGTCTTATCTGGATTCAGCTTCAGTTTATTCTCCCTCATCCAGCCCATTACCGCTTCCAGGCAAGCATTTAGGGAGGATATGCCAGCTCCTGAAGAAGTTGACATGGAAAAGTAGATCTGGGTGTCTTCATTGTACTGGTAACACCCAGCTCCAAATCCCCTGATGATCTCTCCCAGTGGTTTCATGTAGATATTAATGAGCATTGGAGAGAGTATGGAGCCTTGAGGGACACCATACTTAAGCTCAGATTTCGAAGACCAACAATCTCCAATCGACACCATCTGAAATCTGTCTGAGAGGTAGGAGTGGAACCACTATAAAACAGTGCCTCCCGCCCCCAACACCCTCAGACGTTCCAGAAGGATACTATGGTCGATAGTATTGAAAGCCACCAAGAGGTCCAAGAGGACCAACAGAGTCACACTTCCTCTGTCAATTCCCAATTGGAGATCATCCATCAGGCCGACCAAGGCAGTCTCCACCCCATACTTTGTGATGATGTCATCCGCCCTACTTCAAGATGGTGGACTCATGAATGTTTGAGGCATGTGAGCCAACTTGTGAACCTCCTAACCAATTTGAACCAAATCTGGTACAGTTGTAGGGACACATAGTGACATCTCAGTGATGTACTTTGTGATGATGTAATCCATTCCAATTCAAAATAATGGATGTGTAAACCTTTGAGGTGGAATTGGGCTAACTTGTGAAGATGGTAAGAAATCTTTTTTTTTTCTGTAGACCAGAATCAGAAGTTGCAAATCTAAAGGTGCCTGAGCACCTAACAGTTATTTCACAATGCAAAGGGAAGAGTCATTAACAGTTATTCAGTACACCATCAACCCTTCTTGTGTCTTTCCCTTCATTCAGTGAGGCCTGCTACTGAAATTTTGTGTACTGTTCATTCTGAGTATGTACTGAGCGTTAGACCCCAAATCTGCTTTGTAAGAATCTAAGTATGTCCACAGTTCCTGAGCATGTGCAGTGTCATAAGCTAACTCACAAACTTGGCTGTAAGTTAAAACAGATTCTATCTGTTGATTGTGCAATGATTCTCTTGCCCCTTCATAGAAAGCAAGCAACAATCCAATAAATTTCAGTTGTTTCTGTCCCCCTTAATGGTGGCTGGCTGATATATTTTTTCTTGTACTGAATGAGGATCATGCTGGGTGACAAAATTGATTTCTGACAAGTCAGTTGAAGAAAAAGATGCTCATAAGAATTTCAGAGAATATTATAAAGTTCACTAGAAATTCCTCATGATCCCCCCATGTTCTCCTCTTAAGAAAATTTGGAGAATATTTGGGGGCATATTGCACCCACACCCCAATGACACACGAGACACAAGAGTATGGTGAAAAGGGCAACAGTTTATTAAATTCAAACACAAGTGAAACAGAAACTGGGATTGGCTCTCCACTCCCACAGTGCGGAAGCTAAAGGCATGCCACCTCCAGGGCAGCCTTACCTAATTCCCGCAGGCAACACACCTTGGCTCCAGGCAGCCCCATTGCTCTAAAGCAGAAGCTGCCCATCTTAGCCGACCTAAGGTCAAGTCTCTGCCCTTAGTGGCACCCCCCCAAAGCCTCCAAGCCTTTCCAGGGGCTGTCACCTGACAGTAGAGTGGGCCAGATCAGAGTTCCCTGATCCACCAAGCATTGAGGGAGTTGATCTGCTGCTCTATCACCAAACGCTTACCTGAAGGTGCTCACCAAAACTCAGATATTACTCCCCACCACATTGTACCTGCCACAGTGGGGGTTAGCCTAGCTTAACACCACGCACTGCCCACCAACCACACAAAACTGCAGCCAATCCCTTCCGTAGGTCCTCCAAGATCTTGGTGCGCTGAGGTGAAAGATGGACCCCATCATCTCTATACAACTCAGGAGAAGAAAAAACAATGTCTGGATGAGCCAGACCACCATGACCCACGCCTCAGGTGAACACGCCTCTGGAGGGGGCAGTAGGAGGCTTCTTTAAGCATAAACAGAGCAGGTGCTCCGTGCCACTCAGCAGGCCCCGTGGCGGGGAATCACCTTCGCCACTCACCTGGCTCCCATGGAGGCGAGCCCCCGCCAGCGGCCAGGTGAGTGGTGAAGGCAATTCCCCACCATGGGGGCTGCTGGGTGGCATGGAGCACTGGTTCTGTTTACACTTAAAGATGCTGCCTCTGCCCCCCCAGAGGCGTGTTCATGGGCCGCGCCTGCACCCAGGGTATGCACAAAATGGGTCAGGTCCGCATTGACCTTTTCCCTAGCCCTATTGATCTTAACTGGTTTGCCACTGCCCCTCCATACCTTATGCTGAAGCAGATCTGACAAGATCACAATCAAATCTGGGAGCCAGCGCTAAACTAATCCAAGGTCAGCCTGGGCCTTGGGAATAAGGGAAAGCCCTGACTGCTTAACTAGGTCATTCTCCCCCAAGTGGACCAACAAAATATTGGGATTATCCTCCAAGAACTCCAGCAAGACTGGCAAAAACTGGGCAAACAACATACCCCACTGACTGATTCACAAGATTGATACCCACTCCCCAAGTCCCAGTTGTGTTCCAGGTTTGGCCCATACACCTTCTTGTGGGCCCAGAACACAATCTAGTGCCCTAGGATGAGGACCCTAGCCCGCTCCACTGGCAGCGCCGGCCCTGCAAGGAGGAGAACACCAGTGACTGCACTCAAGGACTCTATTGCACACAGTGCTGGTAGACACTTGAATGCCATTGGCCACGCTGCTGAATAAGCCGCTCCAGGGCAACCCAAATGGGAAGCTGTGGAGGCATCACCTATCTGAAAAGAGTGTAATGATAGTCAAGCTATGAACACTCAAGCAGCCAACAGGGCTTTACACACCACAGCCCCAAACTGAAATTGTGAGAGTGGCCATCCATCCTCATGAAGAAACAGGCACCCCTTCGCAGACCTACACAGGGCCGCATAATGCTCCAGGGCCCCCACAGGGCACAAAAGTGAGTTGTCAGCTTTGTTCAAAATGATCAGCTGCCCCCGACCCCTCTGATTGGTCTTGGGAAACTGTAAGTGCAATTCTACATACCCAGAATTAAAAACTACATCCCCTCACTGCAGAATTCTGGAGGATGGGCCACTCCTGCCCTTAGGGAACAACTCATCTGCCCTGAATGCCCCCCAAAAGGTAACTACTGTGGCAGCCTACAGGAGTGCCACCTCATAAGGAGACAGACAGATGGTACTAAAGTGCCCAATCATGCCCTGCAGCACATTGGGAGTAAGGGGCCTTCACTCATTAGGCATAGCCGGCACCTCTCAAGTCCACCCTTCCAGCCACAATTTTAGCTTTATCCTAAAATCCTGGGTGTGATCTTGAAGTCGCTGTGATTTAGCAAAAAAAAGGGGGGCAAACACTGCCAGATGGCCTGCCAAGGTCCCAGGGGTCAGTCCCCAAGACTGCAAATGTGCTAGGTATTGCATACGATATTCTGGAGGTGTAGGCCATCACTGGTTGTGTCCTACCTGCTCCTTAAAGTCCATGAAAGCTCTATCCTATCATAGGCAGCCTGTGTGCTTGAGGCTAGAGCCATTTGGCTTGAGCCATTTTTTGGAAGGGCGGTATAGAAATTGAATTATTTATTATTATTATTATTATTATTATTATTATTATTATTATTATTATTATTAGAGAGGCATGAATAGCTCTGTGCACTTCTAGGTGCCAAGGCTCCAGAGCCAATCGGGCATCAGGTCAGGCCAAGGGGCTGCTCCCAGTGTCAGCTGGTGAAAATGGTGCATCTAAAAATGAGACAGCATCCGCAATGCCATTCTGGGTCCCAGGAACATGACGCACAATGAACAAGATGTTTCTCAAGCAAGCGAGTACAAAAGCCCTAAATAATCCCATGACTCTAGAGAACTTGGGGGTTAGGCAGTTTATAACGTGGCCTGTGACCTGCTTGTCACACCAGAACCTGATGGTAGAGTCCTTGAAGATATGGACAGCATCCACTATAGAAAAAAATTCCAAAAAGGTCAGGTCTCTGGTTATGCCTTTAGTGTTCCAATCAGCAGGCCACCTTTCAGCACATCAGCATTTTCCAAAGTCCAGGCTGCCGCTGCATCTGAGTATACCTGCAAGTCGGATTCTCAGTTGTGAACTACACCAGAAAGATACCTCATTATAAGAGTCAATAAAGGAAGTCCAAAGCTCGATGTCAGCCCTCATGGGGGCCATGACTCGTATGTGAAAGTGGGGCTTCTGCAGCCCCTTTTTGGCATCACAGAGGCATCACAGAGGCATCTCAAAAAGGCCCAGCCAGGGGCGACAAGCAAAATTGAAGTGGCCTATCAACTTCTGCAGCTGCCTGAGGGTAACCTTCTTTGCCCGTGTGCATTCAGCCAACAAGCCCCTCAAGATGGCTAACTTCTCAGTGGGGTGTGGGGAACACTCTGCCAGCATGTCTAATTTGATACTCTGGAATGTAAGCCTAGAGGTAGGACCTTCCATCCTGCCATGGGCTAAAGGGATACCTAACTCTAAACCAAACCCAACAAAGGATTCCAACAAATGAGTGTATTGGTAGGTACCTCCCACACCCTTGAAAATGAAATCAGCAAGGTAGTAGGTGGAGAATTCAAGCCCTGCCCTATGCTGAACTGTCCACTCCAACATGGAACTGAATGATTTAAATGCAGTGTAGGACCAAGCAGCCCATAGGCAGTGCACGGTCAATGCACTAGTGCCCCTGGAATGCAAATCCCAGAAGGTCAAAATCCTCAGGATGCACAGGGAGGAGGCAAAATGCAGATTCAATATCACATTTGGCTAGCAACACCCGATGCTCACAGGAACGGGCCATCTGGACCGCCTCATTGAACAAGGTGTACCTCACTGAGCAAAGCTCAGAAGGAATCCCATCATTCACTGAAGTCCCCCAGGGGAAAGATAGATGGTGTATTAGGCAATATTCTCTGGACAGCTTCTTGATGCACCAGGCTGTTGTAAATATGTTGGCACGGCTGACCCGAAAGGATTTATGGTCCCTCCAGGTCCACTTCTGTGAGTCAAAATAGAAATTCTGTAGATAAGAAAGCAGCAGCTTAGCTGTACAGACAAAAGCAAAGGATGGCTCTCAAAGATAAAGTAGTAGAAACAAAATAAAGTCCCCTTGAAACTAAACTAGTTACCACCTCTACGATATCTGAGCAATAACTGAAATAAAGGAGCAAGGAAGGAACAGAACAAGGACAGGCTGAAACAAGAAAGGTTGAACAATTATAAGCACGAGGAACACTGTATACGGTAGGCAACGTTGCTGACAGTATCGTCTCAGGAACAGTGTTTGCTTGATATAGGGCTCGAGATAACCAGAAGCCAATCAGGCTGTCCTGACTCAGCATTTCTATTCCCTCTCCCGCGAGATCGTATGCCCGCGTGTCTCCCACTGAGCCTTTCTCTTGAGACGTCGTCTTAACACAGGTGAAATTCCAGCTTCCTCCCAATCAGTCTCCTCAGCCCTCATCTCTTCCAGCTGTTCAGATTCCCCTGTCTGCTGCTGTTCCACCTCACCTTCAGGGTCTGTTCTCACAGCCAAATCCTCCTGCTGTGCTTCTGAGCCTGCTCTCCCAACCAAATCCTCACGCTCCTCCTCTGACTCTTCTAACTCAGAGGTCTGCGCCATGACACAGGCAGGGAGAAAGAATCAAATGGGCCTAAGACCCTCTGAAGTGCTGCCTCCTTCTCAATTTTGCTTGCCACTACCACCTCCATACCCTGCACCCATTTGGGGCTGACCTGTGTTCCCACGAGAAAGCACAAGGAATCCTAAAACCAAAACCAAAACCAGCAAGCAAATACGCCGCACGCTTCCTATTAGGGTAGTTGTGCAACCAGTGGGCCAGCACATGGAGCTTAATTGGGCTGGGATCCTTTTCCACTGCCACTGCCTTGTGGTGCACCACCCACAAGGCAGCCAGTAGACTGATCCTGGAAGCCTCCTCTAAACCCGCTGGTATGTGGGCAGTTATTCCCAGAATGCTGCCCCTCACAGAAACCGCAGTCATACCTAAACTTACAAGGTGAGCGGGAGCACTTACCACTGCTATTGAACTCCCAGCATAGCAAGGGGAACACCTGCAGCTGCCTGGGAAATAGCAGGCGCTGCAGAAGCCCTAGAAATTATGGGTCCACTGCCAGACCAGTCACCCTACATAGGCCTAGATGGGGTCATTATCTGCGGCCATAACTCTTGTTGCTGTTTATTCCCAGAATAGTGGGATCTAAAGTTGCATACATGAATGGTTGTAGCACTTCCAAGCATTGCCCACAAAGTCCATGTACCCCTTGTGGATTATATCAAAGTACTTGACTGGGGCAGGACCCTTTGCAGGCTGCACCCGCAGGAAGACATCCGTATATACCATGAAGGTTGACAGTCAGTTGGTCCAATTATGCCCGATGGGTTTTCTTCTGGTTTTCTCTAGATCTCTATTCTACTCCCCTTCTTTAGGCACAGGTTCTGGCTCCTGGAAAAGAAGCTGGAAAACATCAATGAATTCACCCCAACAAATGTGCTCCTTCACTACGGGCATGAGGTGATCCCCCAAAGGCAGAGAAGTATCACCTGGTGGGTAATGTTCCTGAGAGGGAGCTGGCAATGCAGGGGCAGTGGCTGCTGCAGACAGCCAACCAGCTAAGCCAGATGGGTTCAAACCCTGCCACACTTGGTTGCACATCCCGTAGGGGGCCAGCTGCTCAAATGTGCCAGGATACCACCCTAATGGACTAGGGGGAACCCCATAAGGATGCATGCCCCAAGACCAAAACCACTGAACCAATTCATACATGCCAGCATCCCCAGGCTCCCAGCCATCCAGATGTATCAGGTGTAGGTGTGCATCCGTTCTTTCCTTGGGTCAGATCCA
Source organism: Hemicordylus capensis (assembly GCF_027244095.1). NCBI lineage: Eukaryota > Metazoa > Chordata > Lepidosauria > Squamata > Cordylidae > Hemicordylus > Hemicordylus capensis. Next base: position 201,053,819 of record NC_069661.1, read on the forward strand.
CTGGTACAGATGTTGGTCCAGGTTTATCCACCTCCAAGGCCATCAATCTACCAGATAAGGCTTGCATAAGCTTTGCTTTTTTGGCTCTCTAGTAGGTTTATTGGTCCCCGTTGGAGCCCCTGAAAGCCCCCCCTCCTTTCCATCAGGAGGTGCATGCTTTTCTTCTTCCAAGGCCTCCAGCCATGCAGTGGAGGCCTTGGAAAAAGTCAGATGACTTTGGCCTTGGAAAAAGTCAGATGAGTCAGAAGAAGAAGAAGACGGGGGAGCAGGCCTCCTGAGCGGCCTTATGAGATTTCCCCCCTTTCCCCCTTAGCTTTCTTTGGTGCCATGGCCTTAAACGGAGTTCTACAGCCCAATATGTGATGCCCACAGCACAGTGAGGTACTGGGGGTGTGTGTGGACAAACTATGCAAGCACAGCCACCCTCCTGCACAGTCCAGAAAGGACCCCCAAGCAGCCCAGCACCAGCAAAATATTGTACAAGCAGCAGGCCACAAGACCAAGCACTGACCCCCTTGCACTCCCACTCTGCCCCAACCCCCCCCAACAACTCCAAACTGAGGGGTGGCCCCCGCCACCCCTACATTCTCACCACTCCTGGGAGGCCTGAAAGCCGTGATCGCACTACTACCACAGTCCAACCAAATGCCGGCTGCCTTCACCACTGCATCTGGCTGCCAAAACACCCAATGCTGCCCAAACTGCTCTGCATGCCAAATGCCAAACAGACCTCTTCCCACATCCATCCTCCTTGCCTGCTGAGAATGGACTGAGGGAGGAGGATGCTGACATCAGCTGCAACCCAGAAAACCCACCCCCTCTCAAATCAAGAGCCAATAGGCTCACACCTAGCCTTATGCTCCTTGTGCAGGGGGCTGGGGCAAACAGTCCCGCCCATTTGGGTGACGAGCGCCTGGATTCTCCCATAGTCTTGTTTCAATGGGTTACAATGTTTGCAACTGAAAAACAGCAGGGGGAAAGCCTCTGGATTTCTATATCTCTTGAATCTCTCCTAATAAATTCAAAAACTACTGATTCAATTCAGAGAGTTTCTAAGGTCTAGCTATTTGATATGGATTTAGTTATCTGATGCCCTATTCAACCATATTGTGGCCAAATCAAATAGAATCCAGTGCTTTGCATGTCCCTGCTACAAAGATTGGTGCCTGTTATCTCATGTCCTCAGGCACAGGCTACTTCCTCAGGCACAAACAGTCTTTCCCCTAGAGCAGAGTTTCTTAACCTTGGGACCCCAGATGTTTTTGGACTACAACTCCCATCATCTCCAGACATGGCCTTTGTGGATGTGGATGATGGGAGTTGTAGTCCAACATAATCTGGGGGCCCAAGGTTAAGAAACCCTACCCTAGGGCTTCTCTTCCATGGTAGTCCTGGCAGGGTTATTTTAGTGGCTTTCCCCCCAAATAGTTCTTGAATCCAGTCTCTCTCATCCTCCATGTCTTTGGACTGTCCTCTGCTTGCCAGTCTGAGCCCTGGACCATGACATACGGCTACAAATCCTATAGTATTCCACAGGGAAACTTACAGCTATGATAGTTTCACCAGTGGGAGGTGAGTAATAAACCTATGAAAAAATGTAACATCTACTCTTGGCATTAGTCACATTGAAAACCCTATAGAACAAAAAACAAATACTACCAGAAATTTAAACTAATATAAAATATACAGTAGCTGGCTGTAGAATCTAAAATGGCCAGAGGCTGGTGGCATCATCCAGCCTGCTTCCTCCTTTCTCACAGGGGAACAAAGGGTTGTAAACCTCCAAAATGACATTCAAAAGAGAATTTCAGGATTCCGCCAAGGAGAAACCGAAATCTGAAGAGGAACTTCAGGTTCCTCCCAAGGACAAACTGAAACTCAAAGAGAATTTTCAAGGTTTCCCCACAAGAAGAAACATCACAGAATTTTCTCAGATGGTTTCGGCACCTCTCTTTTGCTCCATGAATGATCACTAGCAATTTTCCTCTGAGATGGCTGTAAGTTTTCAATTGTACAAAGTATGTTAAATGTTTGTATAAGGTTTGGTTTAAAAAAAAGAAAGCGCACCTGTTGTTTTGCTACATCCTACACAGATCTTTGAAAAGAAGTGTTTGAAAATGTAACTCTCTGAGGTTTTGTGATGAATAAAAAAATTCTAAGGGGGAAAAATGTTTGTCACAGCTAAGGAATTTTCAGACTGCCACTGAGTCATAATTTACTTGCTTGAATAAACATCCCAGATGAATGCTATATAAAAGAAAAATATTACATTTGCTAAAATAAATACATGTTAAAATGAGTGCAGCTACAGATGGCTTTAGTGCTTAGTGAAATAAATAGAGCTAAGACCGCAATAAATGTAAGACATCGGAAGAAGCACACAAGTGTTTTACAGAACATGATAAAATGAATACTGCACCATTTAAAACTGATTGACAGGTAATGAACTATAAAATCTATATTGAAATGGAAATGACAGCAAAAGAATAGCACATGGTTCCATCAGTGTAGTCATACAGCTGAAAGATGGGAAATATTCTAAGACAACAGCTCCTTGAAATTAAGCAAATTAAAACCTGGTGGGGGGAAAATTGTGTACTGATTGCATTAGTGAGTTACCGAGAAATGGAAGATCATGACAGTTGAACATGATTATTAAACAGATGCTTCTACTTATGTTTGCCTACGCACATATAAGATGTAGAGTTGTACAAGAAAAAAACACCATTTTCTTCATTCTCTACTTGCTATTTACAACATCTTTGTTTAGTTATTCATTTGTTGTTGTTGTTTTTACTTAGTTATACTTTCATACAAGGCTTTTTTGTTGCTCACATTTATCTTTCTCTTACCTCTTTATTTTCGGTTTTCTTTTTTACTAGTTTTCAGTGCTGACTATGGCTGCGGTGGGCAGAGGTCTTCTGGAATACAGAAAGCTGCCTTATACCAAGCCAGACCATTGGTCCATCTGGCTCAGTACTGCCTACACAAACTGGCAGTGGTTTCTTCAAGGTTGCAAGCAAGAGTCTCTCTGCTCTATCTTGGAGATGCCAGGGAGGGAACTTGGAACCGTCTACATGTAAGCATGCAGGTGCTCTTCTCAGAGCAACCCATTCCCTAAGGCAAATTTCTTACAGTGCTCACATATGTAGTCTCCCATTCAAATGCAAACCAGGGTGGACCCTTCTTAGCAATGGGGACTTGTGGGAGCAAGTTCATGCTTGCTACCACAAGACCAGTTCTCCTTCTCAAAGGACAGCTCAGGTCCCTAAAGAACACCTTCTGCACAGCTCTTTTCTAGTGATCAAAATATTAAATGTAGCATCAGTCCAGGGCTTGACCGGGAGGGGTTGTAGCATGGATGATTGACATTTGGTGTGGGGGTTACTACTTTATTTTCTCACAATGGCCTATATTAGGGGTGAATCTTGCAGTTCAGTTCGAATTCAGACCGAATTTGAACCAGACTTTTCAAGGATTCCCCCACACCTTTGCTTGTAAAGGGGAATCCTTGCCGGATTCCCCCTTTCAAGCACAGCCCCTCGAACCGCTGAACTGGTGTTCCACAGACTGGGCTTGGTTTGGTTCAGTTGTGGGCCGGACCACCTCCAGTCCAGTTTGCAATCAAACCATTGAACTAGCACAGTTCAAGGCGAACCAATTCGAGATTGAACAGTTTGTGCACAGCCCTAGCCCATATCAATGCTTAGTATGGGAAAATAAAATGGCAGCTGCCAGAAGGTGGTTGTACTTAGAATCTCTGGTGCCCCTGGTAAGCACCTCCTTAGCCTCTTATCTGTCATGAGTAACTGATGAATAGTGTTGCAAAATAAAAACCCATACATTCATTGCAGAATATATTCATTCAGTGATGAATGAATATTGAACCAAATAGGCTCCATTTGGTTCTGTTCTTCATTCATCACAAAATGAATGCACACCCGTAATAAGATGTCAGTAAGACAAATTGAGAAGTCAGGAAGGTGAAATGCATTCATGCATCTGGATTTATTTAATTCTAATACATTATTAGTCTCTTTGTTCAATGTGCAGCTTTAAAATTAATTGTATGCATTTTTCCAGTATATAGATTTGAAAGTGAATTGTGATGAGCAATTTTTAAAGGTTCAAGAAGTTTTACCTATCTTCTTAATAGAATATAAACAGTATTTGATAATCCAAAAACCTTTGGTTTAAGATGAGCGTTTACATTTTCACTCAGGCTATAAAAAGCACGGAAATTGCCAGTTAAGGTGCCTATCTTAACTTCCATGCCATATAAGCTCTAAAGACTTTGTGCAGTCTCATATATTATGGAGGCTTTAGAAATGAGGCTCCATGCAGCCCTCTTTGCCTTGATCTTTCAGCTGGACATTGGGCTCGGGGGGTGTGTGTTTCATCCAGGCAGAAATTCAGCAGATGCAGCTTTGTGACCCCTCTTACATCCTTTGGTGGGCCTCTCAAGCATCATCTCCAAGGCAACCTCCACCTCCTTCTGAATGTGCACAAGAATACTCACCAGCTTGTACCTCAACTCCTCTCACGTCCTCCGGTGAGCCTCTCAAGAAGCATCTTAAAGGTGACCTCTGCCTTCTTCTGAACATGTGCATGCATACTCACCAGCTTGCGCCTCAACCCTTCTCATATCTTCTGGTAGGCCTCTCAAGCAGCATCTCAAAGGCTACCTCTACATCCTTCTGAACATGCATGACCATATTCATCAGCTTGTACCTTAATTACCCTTACGTTTCTTGACCTCACTCACCTCTGCCTCCTTCTAAACACATGCACACACATACTCACCATCTTGTGCCTTGACCACTCTCACATCCTCCAGTGGGCTTCTCTAGCTGCATCTGGAAGGAGACCCCCGCCTTCTTCTGAATGCTTGCATGCACACACAGTGGGAACCTTCTAAAAGAATTGCTTCCATGCTTTGCAGCCACTGGTCACAACTTGCACAACAAAACTGTATATATACACCTGCAAGAAATGGAAAGTCTTGAAACCAGTCACCTTCATGTCCGTGGCATGGTCGAACAAGGTGTGCATGTTGAACATCATTTATGAGATAGTCTCTCACCAAATTTTGTTATTGAACAGGCATTTAAAAGAAGCAACAAGTCTACAGAAGGACTGACTAGAGGAAAAGGAATGACAGACAAACAGCAACATGTCTGGGTTCAGTTGATGGTTCCATGCAGTGAAGTGAACAGTGCAATGCATGAATTCACTGGTGTCATGTATCACACAAGTGAATAACTCAAAGCAGCTTTATATGCAAGCCAAATGATATTTCCGTGATGCTGAAGAAGTAATGAACTTCACACATGACCTGAACCCTTTTATGTAAGTTATTACACACATTGCATCAGAAGTGGTGCTCATGAGCCAATCAATGTGGACAATGCTGAAGAAGTTGGTATTCAGATACTTTAGTCCATGCAGGGACAAAGAATTTTCCAGGGCACTGGGACTATTCATTTCAAAAGAAAAAGCAGGTTGTTACCATGGGAATGAAGAACAAAATTATATTACACTGTAAAGTAGTCCATATTGACCCTCAGCTGCTATTTCAAAGCTTGAAAGTTATTGCCACAACAACAGACATAATAATGGAGGAGCTATTTCAGTATTAACTATGCTCCTACCTGTCGTTACTATTTAAAACATCACTTCTTTCAAGACAAGCAAGTAAGGCAGTACTAGCAAATACTATATATGACCAGAGGTAGAACTTTGGCTACATTCTTTGTGGCGATTCTGGTTAGAGTTAATCAGAATTTCTGAGCCCCATGAAACTGGTTGTGAGAATGCAGATTTCCTGAGCAATCCTGGTCAAACTGCTATGGTTAAACTGCATTTAATCAACTTGGATAACCAGGATCAGATCTTGGTTTTCTAGAGGTTTAACCACCATGGTTTGAGTGGGATTGCCCAGGCAATGTGCGTTCTCACAACCAGCTCAGTGGAGCTTCATGTTCCTTGCTAACTCTTTAACAAGGATTGCCATTGTTGTGAGAATGCAGCCATTGTCAGACAGCTACAACAGAAGATACAATTTACGTGTTAGATCTCAGTGCCCTGTTGCATCGACTATCCTGGTCTTTTCTCTTGCCACATTGTTCTCTAACATCTATAGCAGCTATGTCAAGCATGTTCTACACAAGTATGAGAAATCCACGATTGTGTTTGATGGCTACTCAGATGGTCCCTTGATCAAGGATGCAACTCATATGAGAAGATGTAGAGATTCAAGTTCACAAGTAGTTAAATGTAGCCCAACATGACAGACTGGAACAAGTTGTATGTCAGACAAAGCATGCAAAGAGGGATGTAGACTTCCTCATCGCACAGACAGCAGTTTATGCTGCACAAAGAAATGTTTTTGGTTGCAGAGGACACTATATCCTGATAGCAGAGGTGCTCTAACCCCCAGACCTTGGGGCTGTGGTCTGTGGCCTCCATGGTCCGGGGGGCCTCCAAATGTCTAGGGTGCCTCCTAGAGCCACCCTGCAACTGCCCGCCGTAGCAAAGCTACGTGGTATATATTTTTTTTAAATTAAAGCCACCGCACAGCCGAGGGGTGGGGTGGGGGTGTTGGCCCAGCAGTTGACCTCCTCTCCCCCCCAACCGGTGGCAGGGGGAGCATCCGCTGGGCACATCCTTTCAGCCCAGCAGCTGTAGTGAACTGCAAGAAACACCTGTGCAGTTCAGAGGAAGAGTGTCGCAAGCCTGTCACAGGCTAGATAGGTTTGGGGGGCCTCACAGCGGGGGGGGGGGCTTGGCAAAGGGCTGGTCCGAGTGCCAAGATCACTTAGGTGCACCCCCTGCCTGGTACTACTGCTGTTTTGAGGTGCACTTGCACAGTAGACATGTGCTGTTCAAAGCAGAACAAAAGCAGGGTACAAGGAAAAGCAAAACCTGATATATACAAGCAACTGAGTCAGCATTTTCTGGAACTATGTGTGGCAGCTTGCTCTTCATTCATGCTCTTTTGTAATGTGACACTACTTCCCAGTTATTTTACATAAACAACGGTAAAGGCCTGAAGAAGATGACAAAAGATTAATCCTCCTCCAGTAGGCTGAGGTATTCATATTCAGCCATGCTTGTCTGTCATGCTTTAACTTCTGGGGAGAGACCATTTATAGCTATGTATGATCACAAAATACTTTTAGTCTTTGCTACAAGTGCTACTGCCAGAAAGGGCCAACAAGACTGCTTATTAAGATCATTTGGAGAAGTCTGTCTGTGGTTGCCACCATTTCATCTCGTGGCAGCTCAGGGTTGGGCCTTTCCCATATCCTGCAGATTTTCATAACAAGGAATCTTATAACTCCTTGTTGTTATAAGAGCTTCACAATTTCTAGCAGCCTTTAAAAGAGGTCTCAGGAATCAGGATGCACTTACTCAACCAAGCCTTTGATCAGCTATGAGTTGGTTTTACTATTGTTATTGTTTTTAAATTATTGTAACTGTTTTTAATTGTTTGGTTTTAACTGTGATTTCATTGGTTTTATTTTTCTGTAAACTGCCATGAGATGTTTGTTTTTGGTGGTGTAGAAATGTAATAAATAAATAAATAACAGTAGCAACACACTCGCCGTCTCTTCCACCCACATCAGCTGCAGCCAAGTATCACAACTTATGGTTGGTTTGTTATTTAACCAAGTTCGGATTTGGCATCGCACCACATCACTTCTGCCTGCGGACTGAGGTTGGAAATCAGTTGACAATTGACTCCTTCCAGTACTTACAGACCGCCCAGTAGCACCTTCACCTCTCCTGAAATAATTAGATGCAATTGCAAAACAGACTGTAGAACATTACTTTGCTCATGCCAGAAATATGTCCTGGAGTGCTCCTCCACCTGTGGGGAATGTCATGGTATTCTATGTACCAACTCTAGATTTTGAGGATGGTTTCTTTGAAGAGTATATGTTGTGTACTGTCTTGTTTAATCTTTAACAAATAGCTCCAGAGATGTAAATTATATAAAGAGCTTTAATAACAACATTTAACTTAACATATTTACTAAGCCTTGTTTCCTACCAGTCTTTGTCTCAGAGTCTCTGTTTATGTTGGTACTTCCATCCTTTCTCTGCTGCCACTTCCTGTCTCTGCTGCACAGACTGCTGGTATCTGCAGCATTGGAGGAAAGTAAGCAGCTACACTACAGTACATGTAACAGAAACCCAACAGATGCTTCCTGTGCCTTCTAATAAAAACATTATATGCAAAATGTAATAAATAAATAAAATATAAATTTTATTATTTATCTTGTAGATCCATTTTACTTGAAATATCTCTGTTTCTAAGGGATCAATTCACTTTAAATGAATGTAGAATTGAATGGCAAAGTTAAATTTATGTTCTCATGTGATGAAGAGACATAATCTATGGACAATTGAGTAAGCATGTTCACAACATTTCTGCATATTGCTAGAGTAAGCTATATGAGATAGCATCTTGGCTTAGAGGCACAACTAAGAACTATTTTTGCCTTTATACTTTGAGGTTAAACCATAAAAAGAGTGACCTATTATCAAAGATCTATGGGGCGTATCTATCTCAATCCCACTAGATGATGGATGGCAGGTACAAAACGAATAGGTTTCCATGACATATATATTTTTACAGTCAGGGAACTAGCCCAACCTTGGGTTAAGGAATCTAGAACTCTAAGGGCCAGGTGAGTGTGAACCCTCCTTTCCCTTCTATATGTCCCAGTAGGTGCCCATGTCTCAAGTTTCCTTTCTCCTGGACCCCTTTTCTGGTTGCTCTTTCTCTTTGGACTCCTGTCCTCTTCAGCTGTCCTCAGGTCAACTGTCTCCTCCTCCTCTAACTGTCTTCCAACACACACACACACACACACACACACACACACACACACACACACACTTAACTGCCAAGTCTCTTTGTGACATCACAAGGTGGCTGTAGCACCTTGTGATGGGAAGGGCTGGGAAAGCATCACTTGGTCACTTCACATTTCAAAGAGTACTGCTTTTTAATTAATTAATTATATGTATAGGGATTGAGGGCAATGTATCCCATATTAGAGATGTGCACAAATGGTTTTTGAAGTTCGATTCAAGGTCGAATCTAATATGCCTGATTCAACTCAACCTCAAATCTTGCCCTTTTGAAGCAGGCCAGATTCAATTCGACCTAGATTTGATCTGATTTGAATTCAAATTGATTTTGATAAAAAATTTAAGTGCCAGGGGACAGCAGAGCGGGTAGTGTGGTAGTGACCAATGAGTGCCAACAATCACCCAAACTCAAAAGGAATTGGGCAAAGGGGTGATTTTTTAAAGGAATTTTTGAGTTTGAAGAGGGTTTTTTTTCCCCTGGCCACAGGGAATAATGTAGATTCAAAGTGGCCCTATTACTTTCCATGGGTAGCACCAAGGTGATCCAAAGCAGGCTGGGGGGTAGGGGACATTGGATGCCAACTACTCCCCCCCCCCAACCTGCAAACCAGTGGGGTACTCAGTTTATTTTTTTAGGAATTTTTAGACTCTCCTGTGTTATGACTTTTTCTCATAATGAATCTCTATGAAGATTCATAATACACCCAAGAATCTAAAAACTTTTTTTAAAAAACCCTAAAAAAAAAAAAAAAAAAAAAAACCTGAATGCCCCACTGCTTTGTGGGCTGGCCAACTAATCTCCAACCAGTCCAAAAGGCAGTGGGACACTCAGTTTATTTTTTAGGAACTTCTGAGTTTTTAGATTCTTTGGTGTGTTATGAATCTTCATAGGGATTCATTATGACAAAAAGTCATAATACACCAAGAGTCTAAAAACTCAAAAAAAAAAAAAAATCCTAAAAAATAAACTGAGTACCCTACTGGCTTGCGGGTTTGGTGGTAGGGGTGGTGCAATATTCCAAATGTGGCTGCACCATAGGTTTGAATAAGGCCATTATAATACTAACATTCTTTTTTCCCCTATCCCCTTCCTAATAATCCTTAGCATGGAATTTGCCTTTTTCACAGTTGCCGTGCACTGAGTTGGTCTGAGCTTTCGACCCTGGCCCCAAGGTCTCTCTCCTGATCAGGCACTAACAGCTCAGATACCATCAGTGTATATGTGAAGTTAGGGTTTTTTTGCCCCAATATGCATCACTTTACACTTGCTTACATTCAACCACATTTGCCATTTTGTCACCCACTCACCCAGTTTGGAGATATCTTTATGGAGCTCCTCACAATCTGTTTTGAATTTCATTTCCCCAAATAGTTTAGTGACATCTGCAAAGCTGGCCACTTCACTGATTACCCCAAGTTTTAGATCATTTATGAACAAGTTAAAGAGCACTGGCCCCAGTACTGATCCCTGAGGGGCCCCACTTCTTACTTCCCTCAATTGTGAAAACTGTCCATTTATCTGCCCCCCCACCCTCTCTTGTCCTTCCCCTCAGCCAAAGTTGCAACAGTTACTCCTGGTAACATAGGATTTGCAGGATAACAAGCGAACCAAAAAGCAAGGAGGGTCATCAGCCAATCGCCACACACTGCAAGGAACCAACCAGAGTGGCATTGAAGCTCAGAGGGACATGACACAATGGCAATGACAAAGGGAAACTCGAATCTTGAATCAATTAGAATTTAATCTGGGTAGACTCAATTTGAGCTCTATTTTGGCCAAGGGTGTGAGAGCAGATTCGTGAGAGCAGAACCCTAACCAGCTCAAATTGACCAACTTAGAGACAAATCATTTCAATCTTGAAACGATATGCACATCCCTATCCCATATGTTGTTGACCAAAAGTCCCAGCATCCCCAGTGAAAGGCCATTACAGCTGGGAATTCTGAAAGTTGCAGTCAACATCTGGAATTCTCTGTTACAGGGATCACTGGTCCTGGGATCTTTCTCTGTGTGTGTGTGGAGGGGATTCTTTTCCTTGGCCTTATCCATTTAGAAGATTGTTATATAATTTCTGGTCACTGGCTCACATAATGTGCAGTGTTACTACTCTGCAACACTGTGCATCATGTTGGTGGCTGTCTCTATTTTTAAAATAGCCATCGAATTTTTAAAAATGCCTTGTTATACCCCTGAAAATATGGTTGTCTGTCTTCCCAATATTTATAAGTAGCCCAGTGATGAAATGGTACCACAAATAAATATATTTACTATTCAAGTAATTATCTTTTGGCTGGGGAAGATACTGGGACATAATCAGGAAGTGGGTAGAGGGTTATAATAAAGGATTCATGTACAAAAGGAAGAATAAAATTTACATTAACAAAGCCCAGAACCTTTTAGAAACCATTATATGTAGTTGATTAATGATATCATATTCCCTCCATAGTCTTGCATTTTAACATGTTTCAACTATTTTGAAGTCCTTTCTTGTGCAAATAAAGGGGGAAAATTGCATTAAATTCAGGATTCCTCTTTAGCTGGAGGATAAAACCCATGATGGATCACATGCAAAGGCGCTCTTACCCCTGGACTTTGGGGCCCAAGCCCGGGGCCTTCAGAGCCCCTGGTTGATTGATTGATTGATTGATTGATTCAAGTGCCGTCAAGTTGGTGTCAACTCTTAGTGACCCCATAGATAGATTCTCTCCAGGATTCTCTGTCTTCAACTTGGCCTTTAAGGTCTCTCAGTGGATCATTCATTGCTGTTGTAATCAAGTCCATCCACTTTGCTGCTGGTCATCCTCTTCTTCCCTTTCCTTCAACTTTTCCTAGCATTATGGATTTCTCAATGGAGCTGGGTCTTCGCATAATGTGTCCGAAGTATGATAGTTTGAGCCTGGTCATTTGTGCCTTGAGTGAAAATTCTGGGTTGATTTGTTCTATGATCCATTTGTTTGTTTTCCTGACTGTCCATGGTATCCTCAGAAGTCTTCTCCAGTAGGGGTGTGCACGGAACCGCGGAGCTGCGGTCCGGCACTGGGGTGGAGGGTTCCTTTAAGGCGCGGGAGGGTTTACTTACCCCTCCCGCTGCTTTCCCTCCTCCGGTGCCCGTATTTTATGGAGTAATTGCTCTTACGATTTCCTTGAGCGCCCCTTCTCTGGCACTATACTGCAGAAATTGTTTTAGTAATGGGGCGGCAGGATACCTCCCTGCCGCCCCTTCCCCCGCTTGGCATCATGGCGTGCAGTGCAAAAAGGCTTTAAGAAGCCTTTTGTGCACACACACGTGCACGTACTTTCTTAAGTAAATGGAGCGATAGGATATCTCCTTGCCGCCCCTTCTTCCGCTTTGCTGCACTTTGTAGCAAAGCAGAACGGAAGAAGGGGTGGCAGGAAGATATCTTGCTGCTCCGTTTACTTAAGAAAGGACGTGTGTGTACATGCGCATGCACAAAAGGCTTCTTAAAGCCTTTTTGCACTGCACGCCATGATGCCAAGCAGGGGAAGGGGTGGCAGGGAGGTATCCTGCCACCCCATTACTAAAACAATTTCTGCAGTATAGCGCCAGAGAAGGGGCGCTCAAGGAAATCGTAAGAGCAATTACTCCATAAAATATGGGCACCGGAGGGGGGAAAGCAGCGGGAGGGGTAAGTAAACCCTCCTGCGCCCTTAAGGGGTCCCCCCACCCCGAACCACCCTAATCCGAACCGCGCATGTCCGGACCGGTCTGGAGGCCTGTAGAATGGCCTCCGGATCGGTCTGGGCACATCACTATTCTCCAGCACCAAAGTGGGGCCCGGCAGAGCATGATGATACTTAATTTGCAGGGGAGGGGGGCCTCCAAAGACCTTTAGGTCCAGGCTCCAAGATTACCAAGGTGCACCTCTGATCAGATGTACAGAGTTTCTTCTTTGGTGGGATCAGGTGTTTCCATCAGAGGGTACTAGTACCCCTAGGGGTACTTGAAGGGCTCCCAGGGAGTACTCAGAGCCTTCTTGTCTCCCCTTGCTGGCTTTACAAATGAGGCTCCATGCAGTCACACTTTGTCAACTTAAAATCACTTCTTTGTTTTAAGAAAAAAAAAATCAATTAGTAATCACAGAAATGCAAGCATTTTGTCAAACCTGACTGCATTTAGGCTCCTCTGTCCTCTTCTTTGTACTATATAACCCCAAATAGCTGGCCATTTTCTTCTGTGACACACTCTCCTACCTCCTCTGTGAGTGTGAAGTTGATGGAACCAAGTGACACCACTTCCCATTTACTGCTTACTCAGAAGAATTAACAACTGTTTGCTATTCAAGGGCAGATGCTTCTGAACATTACCCAAGCTTGTTAGCATAGGAGAGAGGGATTTGTTTTTCCTCTCATTATATAGCAGACTGCAACAAAACCTGAACTGCACCATTAAGTACATAAATGCCATTGTTTACCATGGGGCAACTTTCTGCATAAGTACCCAACCAACGTAATACACAACATTGAGCTGTGGGGTTTCAGCACAGAGAAATATGGTTGAATTAAGTCAAACTGAATTTCAGTGACTGGGGTTAGATTTCATAAAGAGACCAAATGTAGGATTTTCTTCACAGTGAAAAATATTTCATAGCTATCAGGGTTCTATTGCAAAAATATTATATTCTAAGGTAATATTTTCTATATAACACTATAATACTGTGTGTGTGTGTGTGTGTGTGTGTGTGTGTGTGTGTGTGTGTGTGTGAGTGAAAGGTCTTCAGGAAGTTCTTCATATTTCATTGCATATGATTGCAGTGTTCTATTTCACATCTTGGCAAGAATTCAGGTGGTTCTCTAATTCCATATTTAACAATACTCTATTCATAATTACATGTCAAAAATTTAAACCCCAAAAGTCTCAGATAAAGCTGTTTCCTAAAGTTCAATTGGACTTTACATTACATGGAATGTTACATAGAACATATGGAAAGAAAAGCAGAATTGCATATTTTACTTCTGCTCCTGACTGCCACATGTTCAACTTAATATATAAAGCCTATGCACTTACGATGTGTGTGTGTAGGGTTAGTCTACTCAACTGAGAACTCCAGAAAAGCAGTAAAAGCACCTGTCAACTTTGTTCCTAGACCCCAAGGATCTGGGCCTCCCCCAGGCTCGGACTGGCCCACAGGGCAACAGGGCATATTCCCGGTGCGCCCCAGCCGCACAGCACCCCTGCACCCCAACTCCCACCATTAATTACCTATTCTGCTCAAAACTCGGCGCTCTCCCCACATACATTCCACCACCCTCTCAGTGCCCCCAGTCCAACCCTGGCCTCCCCCCAATGCTCCCCTTTCCCCCTCCTGCACCCAGCCGGCTGGAAGTGTAAGGCATGTCCCTCTCCTCTCCAGCCAGTGTTTCACACAGTTCTGGGAACTCCAGAAAAGCAATAAAAGCACCTGCCTCCAGAAAAGCACCTGCCAACTTTGTGGGGAATGCCCTACATTCATACAAGTGCATTCATGTGTGGAGAATTAACAAAGTCCTCCATTTTGGGTTCACTTATGGTTATGCTGAAATGTGTAAAATGGCTGCCTGGGGAGGGGGAGTACTTTTTGTAGTCATTTACAGGCTAAGGTTAAAAGGCTTGCCCAGGGAGTGAGGACAAAAGGGGGAAATGAAACCTAGAATTCCTGCAGAACAGAAAATAAAAAATAAGAAGTAGGAGTCCAACCCTGGCCTCCCCCCAATGCTCCCCTTTGCCCCCTCCTGCACCCAGCCGGCTGGAAGTGTAAGGCATGTCCCTCTCCTCTCCAGCCAGTGTTTCACACAGTTCTGGGAACTCCAGAAAAGCAATAAAAGCACCTGCCTCCAGAAAAGCACCTGCCAACTTTGTGGGGAATGCCCTACATTCATACAAGTGCATTCATGTGTGGAGAATTAACAAAGTCCTCCATTTTGGGTTCACTTATGGTTATGCTGAAATGTGTAAAATGGCTGCCTGGGGAGGGGGAGTACTTTTTGTAGTCATTTACAGGCTAAGGTTAAAAGGCTTGCCCAGGGAGTGAGGACAAAAGGGGGAAATGAAACCTAGAATTCCTGCAGAACAGAAAATAAAAAATAAGAAGTAGGAAAATGGGTGGGGAGCAGAAAATTAGGAATGTTTAAACGCTCCCACCCATCTTTGCTGTTTTCCACTTGAGATTGCCGTTTCTGGAGGGTACTTTGGTTTTAAAGTGAACACTAGGAAAATGTGTGTAATAGCCCTATTCAAACATTTTACTAAACTATGCATAGGTGTCTGTGAATGTGTACATTTAAGTGTGAATTATTGTACATGCATTTATTTAAACAGTGAACCTGGCTAGAAGCTCCCTCAAATGCAAGATATAGATAGGAAGTATATTACTAAACATATATGCACTGAATATAATGTGAAGCAGGTTAAACTGAGAAATAAATGACTGGCCCAGTATCACCCAGTGAATTTTATGACTGAATAGAGATTTGAAATCAGTTCTCCTCCAGTCCTAGTCCAAAACGCTTACCACACCACCACACTAGGATACAGATCAGGGGTGTAAGGAGATTTGCAGGGTCTGGGGGACAAAGTCTGACCAGCAGCTCCCCCACCCCCCGGGTGTTCTTTTGCATACACGAAGCATGTGCATGCCCCAAGCCACACACCCAAGCCACACCCCCTGCATCTGATGTCAGACACAAGGGTAGGCAGTGCAGAGAACAGGGCTGTCACAGCCCTGGCAGAGTTTCATTTCCCCTGTCAGCGGCTGGTGGAATAACTGAAAGGGAGCTCTTTTCCCTGCAAAGCTGTTCCCATTCTGCTATTCCACCAGCTGCTGACAGGGAATGAGAAAATGAAACTATGATGGGGCTGTGACAGCCCTCTTGTCTGCACTGCCCCTGCCCCCTTGCAGCTGACATCAGAAACAGGGGAAGAACCAATGCCAAGCGGAAGAACCAATGCCAAGCGGGAGAGGAGAGTCCATCCCACCCCAGCCTGGGTGAAATGCTGGCTAGAGAGGAAGGGGCATGCCTCATACTCCCCGTGGGCGAGCACTTTGCTTGCCAGCTAGGTGTGTGAATTGGCAAGGGGGCACCATGGCCAAGGGCAAGAGGGACCCTTGATGGGGCCAGACCCTTGGGCCCTGGGGACAATTGTCCCTCCTTGCTCAATAGTCACTATGCCCCTGATATAGAACTGTACATATGTGCACCATACATAAATTGTAGGTAAGTTAAACTTAATGTCTAAATAGAGCTCATGTTATGTGTTTCAGCCTGCATATTTCAGCGAAACTTCCTTTGGTAGTGATGGTAATAACTAACTTGTTTAATTTAATTCAGTGGAACAATTACAAGGACATTCTAAAGCCTTTACTAGAGCATAATCCCTACTGTGTTCAATGGGACTTACTTCCGGATAAATATGCTTTGGGTTGTACTGTTAATCAAGGATAACATTAGTATTATTGGGGCAAAGGTCAAAGAATTACTTGAACAAAATATGTCATTCAAATTAATAACATATCCATCTCCCACTTTCATTCACAGCAGGAATTGTAATGTAGAATCACACAGTTTTTATTCACTCTACCTGTACAAAAAGTTTATAAAATCATGAATGATCCCAAAATTATGTGTGCTTTTAACAAATAAATCAAACTGATTTTCTTATAAGAAAATGGGTGCGGGTTAGGGTTGAAAAAGACATTGTGGTTTCTTTTCATCAACTTTAGCCATTAATTTCTAGATAAAGTAAGAGAACAGCACTAATAGGGCATGAGATGCATTAGGGAAAGAAAATGGTACCTTATATAATCTTAATGAAGGCAATGATGGTTTTAGAGATGGAACTTTACAGTTAATGGCCAGCTAACTTAAGGACCCAACTTCTCTAGACAGTCATTAATTTGTCAGGGAATACTGACCCTAGAGGTCATTTTTACTTAAATATCATGTAATTTATAATACTAATGTAAGTGCTAAATAGATCTATTAATAAATATTTAAATGAGATTCTTAGGGAAAGACTAAGGCTCACCCTGCATGGATATACAGGAAATGAAAGTGAAGGTGAAGGCCCATGAGGCCAACTTAACAACTTCACCAGTGCTATCAAAATATCACCACTTTTTCCTGCTGAGGGCTAAATACTAAAACATTATTTTAGTAGTGAGTAATCAGCACTCAGACTTGAAAGAAAGAAATGGATGAACATGTGGATTATGCTATACCTGTATGTGAGGACAACCAGACATGTATTCAGATAGCCAAAAGTGAGAAAGTAAAAAACAGAAGTAAACACGTTGATATAAAGTATCAGAATGTAAAACAGGCTGTGGAAAATCGAGTCATAGAACTACGATACTGTACTTCAGAAAATAACTTAGCCGATATCATGATGAAGCCCCTGTGCGCCATGAAGCACCAAGAGATAAGCAAGAAACTAGGGTTACACACCACCTCACAGTAAATAGGAGGAGTGTCAGGATATATTTCCTGCAAGGTGCTGTAAGGAGACTAAAACAAAGTGCAAGTCACTGTTTTCAGCAAGTAGAGAGACCGGCAACAGGTGTAGCTAATTAGAATATGTAAAAAGGTCATGAGTGCTGACCAGATGTGATTGGCTAGAGCTAGTATAACAACAGAGTAGGGATGTGCAAAACGTTTCGGGCACAGATCGATCTGTGCTCGAAACGAGCAATATCGGATGATTTGGGGCCGAACCGAATCACCCCCGATGCCCCCGATATTTTTAGGGCCTGAGCCGAATCACCCCTGATTCGTGCCCGAAAAATTCGGGTGATTCGGGATGACGTCTCTTTGAATTTCCCGCCTTTTTGCCTCCATTGATTTCAGTGCAAAAAGGTCTGGTGTGACGCCTGCTCAAATTTTGAGTCCCAGGGGCAAAATAGTGGGGTGGGGTGGTAGTGCCTAATGGGTGGAGGCTACCACCCAAATTTCAGGGGAATTGGGCAAAGGGCTGGTTTTGGGGGAATTTTTGAAGTTTTAGTGTCTTTGGGGCAGATCGGGGGCATAGCGTGGGATCTGGGCAAAAAGAGTGGGGTGGGGTGGTAGTGCCTAATGGGTGGAGGCTACCACCCCAATTTCAGAGTGATTGGGCAGAGGGCTGGTTTTTGGAGAATTGTTGAAGTTTACGCGTCTTTAAGGTTTTTCTCCATAAAGAAGCATTGAGGTGTCAGCAAATGTATAGCTTCACGTGGGGGGCAAAGGGGTGGCCTAGAGAAGTGTGGGGTTAGTGGTTGTGCCAGGTAGGGGCAAGGAAGCTACCTGAATTTTTTCAAAGGATTTGGGCAGAGGGCTGATTTTTGGTAAATTGTTGAAGATTACGCGTCTTTAAGCTTTTTCCTCATAGGGTATACATGGAGCTTTCAGCAGCCCCATAAGTGCACTTGGGGGGTGCTGGGGTGGCCCAGAGCGAGTGGTAGTGTAGTACACCTAGGGTGCCAACCACCCGCATGGGTTTCTAACCCATGGGGTACAGGGTTCTGTTGTTTCTGAGGTATTCTGAGTTTGGATTCTATGATAGCAAATTAGAGTGGATTCATGGTGTTTCATTGAAAATCTCATTTGCTATCATAGAATCCAAACTCAGAATACCTCAGAAACAACAGAACCCCCGATCTGCCCCAAAGACACTAAAACTTCAAAAATTCCCCAAAAATCAGCCCTTTGCCCAATTCCCCTGAAACTTGGGTGGTAGCCGCCACCCATTGGGCACTACCACCCTACCCCACTATTTTGCCCCTGTGACCCGTTTTTCCGACCCAAATCAATTCGGATTTGGATTTAATCCGAACCCGAACCGAATGAGGGGTGATTCGGGAAGCCCATATTCGGGCACAGAACAGAACGGGGGTGATTCAGTTCGGATCCTGAACCGAATCACCAAAAACCCGAATTGCACACCCCTACAATAGAGCTCAAGCATGAGTCACTTGTCCACAGTAGTCCACGCTGCTCCACTGTGGTCCACCCGGCTGCTGTTATCTATGTGCCTGCTGTAACTGTACCTATGTGTATCTAGACCTGCTGAGACTACATATGTGAGTGTCCTGTACTGCAATACAATCAACGTTTGACTTTTACTCGTGTGTCTGCATGTTCTTGCTCCAATACGAATTGGGGGCTAGCAACTTACTCTGCTACAACGGGGCAGCGCCAACACTGGTTCTCATATCTTCAGAACCTGGTAAGCTGTACCTTCATTCTGAATGGGGCCTTGCGATTCATTCAGAATGAAGGTATACCTTACCAGGTTCTGAAGATATGAGAACCAGAGATAAGTCTGAGTGCTGATTACTCACTACTAAAACAATGTTTCAAAGTACATATTTGCCTGGTTTGGAATATGAATATAATTTTTTTCAGCTTCCAGTGCTTAGCTTGTTAATGGAACTGCCCTGGGGTGTTTAGTCAGTACTCCAATGTTCAGGCTTTGTGGGGGAATTAGCTCTTAAAGGGGGTTAGCTCCACCAGTTTTAATTTGTGCAAACATTTGTACTCAAGAAATGACTGGATTGAGACAAGGTTATAGTTTCAAAATAAAAAGAAGACATTTATTGTAGGAGGGGGGACACAAAGAAAGAAATATGTGGTTAAAGCAACATTACTACCAAAACTACATTTAACTGCAATGAGGTGTTTTGGCTTAAAGTCGTATTGTGTGAGTTCCCAGGCGGGCAAAAAGCTTGCGATGGGGGTAGCTTAGATCTATGAAAGGGATAGAGAGGGCCCAGTTGCAGGGCAAACATTCACCTTCACCTGATCTGGAGGACAGGACCTCAGGACTCTGGGGAGGACTGCAGAATCTCATCCTCTGAGACAGAGTAATTGGAAGCAAGAACATTGCAGGGATTAGTACAGGGAAAGAGGATTCTTCCATGGGTCCAGTTTCCAACAGATGCAAGGAAAGCTGGATGGATCAGCAAAGGGACCAATCAAAAAAGGTGGCTAGTGCTTTCAAACTCTTTGTGGGTTGCAAGGGAAGTGTGTAGATTAGCTGGAATCCAAGGAGCACAGGTTGGAGCATTGGAGTCTCCAGTGGAAGGTCCAAGGGAGCACACTGGTTCATGGAAGTGGAGATACCTATGATTCCTACTGTCCTACTTTTCTGATTAGAAGTGCCAGGATGGACCGGCATGGAATGCATTGTTTCTGATTGCTCTTTCCTGGTGTAACAATGTGGGAATTGCCTTCTGTGTGCAAGGCTGATTGTGATGAAAATCAGAGTATGCGGGTAAACAAAAGAGTATCAGTGCCTGGACAGACTCTCTAGTAATCCTATCAATACTTTTTAATAGATACACCTCTGAGTCTATGTCACTGACTCATCCTCTTTGTGATGGGGAGACCATTGCTTCACTACCGTTATCTACTTTTCTTCCTGCTTGGCATAATCAGCTTGTTTGTGAGTCCTTATCTCTTGTGAGAAGATGAGGGGAGTTAAGGCAGCTCACTCTGAGTTTAGAGTGCCCTTGGATGCCAGTTAACTTGCTGTAGTTAATGCTCAAGTCTACTTAATTGGGGGCCCCAGTGTAGGGAAGGGGCGTGCATCTTGATCCCTGTTCCAATTTGCTGTGTTTGTCGCCAAATCTAGGGGCGAATAGCCCATTGCCAACTAAGTGACCTGTCCCCATGTGTACCATAAACTGAGAGCTTACATTGCCGTGAAGTTCCTGAGCATATCAAAAGTGCAATCTCCAAGCCTGGAGCTGCAACTGCAAACAGGGAGCTGGGCAAAATAAGTACAGCTAGCAACAAGCTTCATTACAAATGAAGTCTTTATTTTCCCAATGAATTGTTTTCAACATGCACAAGTCAGCAAGGAGCCTTAGGACATACAAATTTCCATGACACCAAGTTATTTTAAAGCAATGTCAGACACTCTGTTGTGAGCATACTCTACAACTACATAATGTCCCACGTTCAAGTTTCTAGGGCATTTGACATCCCAAATGAATACTTAGATGTTATGGAAAACTACATGTTTCCAGATCCCTTTTGTTTGGAGCACTACTATTTCAATATTCTAGAGACCAGGAAGAGGCCTTCCAGTAATCTGTTTCCACCAGTTAGTTTGCATGAATGGAAGGGGTAGAAGAGTGGCAGTCAAGGGCTCCTTTATGAGTAGGAGTGTGCTTGAACCATGGTTGGAGCACTGGTTTGGCACGGGGAGGGGAGCAGGAGCTTTAAGAAAGAGGAGAGCAGGTCCTTACCTGCTCTTTGCTGCTCCACGCAACTTCCTGCTGGGTCAATGCTCAGGCCAAGAATCCTCGCGCGGCACCAGCATACACATGACGCCCGCAAATGTGTAGACACCATGTGTGTGCTTGCATCATGTGGGGATTCTTGGGCTGAGCTCCACCCCAGCAGGAAGCACAGGACAGCGGAAAGCAGGTAAGGACCTGCTCTCCTCTTTCTTAAAGCCTCCGCTCCCCTCTCCTGTCCCCGTGCAAAACTGCAGTTTGAGCACATCCCTATTTAAGAGGCACTTAGGGGCTTCTGAGGGTGAGGTTCAAGTTCTCATGCACCCCACACCCCGCCACTACAATGTTCATGATGTCAGTTTGAACATAGCAAGTTTTCCAAATTTCAGTACTTGTTCAGAAAATATGTTGGTGTTTTGTTAAAAAACAAAATAGCTCAGAACAATTTCAAACTGAGCTTTCCCCATTACAAGTATATCTATAATATGATTTAATGATAAGAAGGAGAAAACTCTAGGAAAACCTTGTCCCTCAGTACTATCAGTGCAAAGGATTTAGTGGACTAGAAACCACACAGATGCCCATGTACTGTATCACTGGCTGGGAGAAAATGGTGAAAGGATTTTGAGCAGGAACTCCAAGCAAGTACCTCAGATGTTAAACCCTCATGTTGCATATGTCAAAGGAGTTTAGAAAAGTTAGAAGGAAAAAGGAAAAATACTTGCTCAATTAAAACTTGGGCACGTCCTTCAGAGACAGAATAACTTCCTGGGATTGGTTCAGTTTCAGTAAGATGGCCACATCTGCTCGATCACCACACTGGTGATCTATCCCCACTTTTGTTCCTTGCATTATTTTAGATGTTTTATAAGTCACACATGCACTTAAAGTATTGGGTGATCATAAAAAGGAGGCCATATTTCCTCTTTCCTCAGCTCAGGTTCTTATGCTCGAAGAAGAAGCACTGACACCGTCCAGCCACTCTGCGGCCCATTCAGGTTTTCCCCCCGGCACGATGGCCATTTTGGAGGCTGCCACACCTGTGCAATGGGCCTCCAAAATGGCCACCATGCCAGAGGAAGACCCGAATGGGCCAAAGAATGGCCAAATGGGGACAGTTTTGAAAGAAGGAAGGCTGGCGGGGATGGGGGGTCCTCTGCAGACACATACCCAGCTGCTGCCTTGGAGAAGGCCCCCGGAGAGGGTAAGGTTTTTGGGGTTTTTTAAAATTAAATTCATAAAAGGTCCATGAAACCCCCCCCCCCCCGGAATGAGCCGGGGGTGGTTCAGTCTGGGATCGAGCACAACCCTGAATTGGTTTGGCTCGACCCCAAGCCATCAACTGAACCAGTTCAACTTCGAACCTGCTCACACATCCCTACCATAAAGATCCACTTCAGAGCTTTTGTGGACTTGAAAGCAAGCTATGACGATGCCCTGAAGCAGCAATTGCAGAAGCCACGTTTCTGTAGGTCCCCATTGTCCCAAAAGGAGAAAGCTGCAAAAACTCATCTTCCACAATTGCTGCCTCAAGGCAGCAGTGCAACTTCCTTTGAAGTCTGCAAGAGTCCCACTGCAGATACTTATCGAGGCAGTAGGCTGCACATCATGTCAACCAATGTTCCTATCAACTTTGACCCCGACTTTGTACCCTAATCAACCAAGGGACATTTCCTGTCTAATGCTGTTCATTTTTATAAGCTATGCAGTGCTATTTCTGCAAAAAATGCAGAAGTAGAATGAAAACTGGGTTACAGTTACTTCCATTGGGCTCACTGCCAATGTCACAAATGTGGCCATATTTTCTGAAAGATGGTAGCTACCAAAAAAGCTCTGAAATGCTAACTGTAATTAAAAAAAACACACATTTTGAGATCCATTTGGGAATTTATGCATTGTGACAAATGCTTGTCATCATGCATAATGTGTTCACATTAACAGACAGAGCCTAAGTTGAGTTTTTCCTTTAAGTGACTATTAACTGTCAGAGATGATTTATTTTGTCACAGAGAGGCTTCTTCTTAGGTGACCCAATTAGACACAAATCCATATAGTGAACTGATTGGTAAAAACAGTTTTTCATCAAGTTCACCAAGGATAGAAAATTAACAGAAACAGGCTGTAAACATATATGTGTTCTAAACTCTGAGAGCACACAATAGCATTCATCTGGAATAAGAAGAGAAGATATACCCAAAGTCCCAGGCCATTTCAGACCATACTATCTGACCAGTTCCTAATCAAGTGATTAGGGATGTAAGAGACTCATGGGTGTGGACATCCTGTTCCATGTGCACCACTGACCGCTCCCCCTCATCCTGTTCGCAAGCCAGCTGATCACAGAATCACCCACCACCACACTTACAGCATTCACCTCTTCAGATGAACACTATAACTAACCCATGGGGGAGGGGGTGAGTGAGTGACACATCACATGGGATTTCCAGTGTGCTTTCAGAAGCTTGTAACATCTGAATAGGACTAGAGACTTTCAGATACTGGTTCAGGCTGTGCTCCAGTTCAGGAAAAATGAAGTTTCATTCTGGTTTGGGATTCAGGTTCAGAATTGGTTTGACACTTTGCAGTTATATCCTATTATATATCAATTCATCTATTTAGCATTAATTTCCTCCCTGGAGAAGGAGCAAAACTCAGTCAAGGTCAAAATCTCTTAATCCCGGAAATGGGTCCCTGAAGGGTTCCACATCCCTGTTTGCGCAGTTACAGCAGGTGTTTCCCCGCTCCCATGAAAAACTCTGTTAGCTCATGATATGCTCTCTAGGCTCTATCACACTGCACAAATTCATCCCATCTCCAACCATTCCATTAGATATTGTTTGTATCTTAAATCTCCCTTTGTATAAATTAAATTCTGTCCAGTTTCCAAATACTGCTTAATTTTAAGTGTCATTCTTGAAAATACTTCCCTCCAAATTTTACCTTATTTCACTCTCAGCCAGAGATATTACAGATCTTATTTTCACTGACTGTCCTTATGGCTGGTCAGCCATTACTTCCGGAGCAGAGGCTTAGGTTGTGCAGATGAACAAAATAGCAGCAGAGAGGGCGGGCAGGAGGGAAGGCAGGAATGAACCTACCTTCCCCCATCATGCTGCTCAGCATTATGGATTGAGAGCCCATATGATCCATGCTGTTCTGAGCAGCATGGATCACCAGCTTCCAGGTATCCCACAATAAACCATGCAATGTATACAGCGCATTGAGGGAATCCCCCCCCTGAGTTGGGCTGTGTTCAGCCCAAGCACACACACACAACCCCAGTGCTGTGTGTGGTTAAGGCTCGTGTCCTTAACCCTGGCTAAAGGCTGGATTACAAAGTTGGCTTTGTCGGGGCAGGAGCACCTCGTTCCACATGAGCAACCTAACCCAGGCTGCTCTGCCCTAAAAGGGCTAACTCAGGCTGGGCTGCCCTAGCCTGTGTGAGGCTGCTCGTGAGAATAGCCTCGCTGGCTGTTTCTGCCTTGTTGCACAAAGAGCACAGAGCTGTCCTTGTAGAGAATGGAGCCATAGATCAGTTATGTCTTGCATGCCGAAGGCCCTAGCTTCAATACCTGGAATCTCCAGGTAGGGTGGGAAAGACCACTCTCTCAAATCCTAGTCACTGCCAATCACTGTAGACCAGGGCTACACAACTTCAGTCCTCCAGCTGTTGTTGGACTACAACTCCCATCATCCCCAGCCACAGTGCCAACAGTCAGGGATTATGGGAGTTGTAGTTCAACAACACCCGGAGGACCAAAGTTGTGCAGCCCTGCTGTAGACAGTACTGAGCTACATTGATCAAAGATCTGACTCAGTGATATGAGTTACATATTGAACAATCTGTGTTCATTATTCTACCGGCCAATGCTACGTACTGAACATACCAGTTCACTGAGGTGGCTGTGCGGTCAGATAGTTCCAACAGTACTATTGGATCTGATAGTGCCACTGTCAGAGCTGTCAGAATTAATTCTAACAAGATTTTCATTGAGCTCCATTGGAAATGCATTTACAAAGAATTGTGGCTTAGGTTTGCATAGGCAAATAATAAAGCTAGTATCCTGACTGATTGATTTTCAGGGTGTTTTACACTTTTATAGGCAGTTATCTGTACTGTAGTTGAAGCAAGGACTCTAATATTTATTTAATAACTGACAGGTTCTGAGGTCTGCAGCATCTAAATTAGTTAATTGAGCAAAGAGGCACTTTTTAATAGTGGTGATTCTCTTTATTTAGCAGGTGGAGAGTAACTGGCCCTATCCATCCCCAGCACAGCATCCTTCCAGTGACTGTTGCTGGTGTCTATCTTACATTTCTTTTTTAGATTATGAGCCCTTTGGGGACAGGGAGCCATCTCTATCTATCTATCTATCTATCTTTGGGAACTTTTTGTTGAAAAGTGGTATATAAATATTCATCGTATCCGTATTCATCGAGTTATGAGGTCTGAAGCATCTAAACTAGTTAGTTAGATGACTAATGTAAGTCCCATTAGGTTGAGTGGCTGCTATTCCATGCAGAATTACAAGGGCAGAGCAAGAACTCTGTCCTCACAAGGTTTGCCTCACAACACAGTGAGGTTATTCTCACAATGGCGGGAAACCAGGCTAAGGTAGCGCAGCCCGGTTTCCCCCCATCGTGAGAACCACCAGGCTCACGGGTGGCCTGGTGGTTCAACGGCAGCTAGCCTGCCAAAGTAGCCCTCCTCTAAAATGAGGTTAGCAGAGTGAGCACTCAACTAGCCCCATTTTCTTGATTGTGAGACACATGAGCTGTGGTGACTCACGAGGAGCCTCCCAAGTGGGCTGCTCCCCAGAATGCCCCATGCACTCACACGGGGCATTCTGGGACTTCCAGGAGCTGGGTGGCCCCCAATTCCTGCCACCCCTACTGGCTCCATGATGGAGCAAGTAATCATGTGGGCGGCCGGTCTGGCCACCCAGGGCTTGCCTCTCGATCATATGCAGGGAGAATGGGCCCACTCTCCCCACAGAACCCTATTAGGTTCTACACACCAATCGTGTGTAGATCCTCAGTGTGTGGGGAAGGGGAAGCCATTTTTGCTTCTCTCCACTCCTCACAAAAGCCCCTTTGCATCAAAGCATATGTCCATGATGCCTGTGCAGCTCTCATAGACATATTCCTAGATGCAAAAAGGACTTTCGCGGGGAGGGGAGTAAAGTGAAAATCACTTCTCTCTTCACCTGCTCAGTGCTGAGTGGCAAGCTTTGCATTTCATTTCCTGGCCACTTGTAAGGACAGAACTCTTGCTCCACCCTCATAAACCTGGGCAGCATATCAGCCAGTGGGACTTAATCTGGACACTGCCTATTATTTTCCAGCTGAGGCTAAAAAATAGCAAAAAGGGGAGACAGCTTAAGAGAAACAATATGAATCTATCCTCTTACAAAAACTACTGAAGTCACTAAATCCATGTGAAGAACATTATTCAAAAGCCTTTATTAGGGCCATTTATTTAAACATACTTGGTATATTCAGAACAGATCTGTTCTGGTTTTTTGCTTTATGAAGAAAATGATTTCTATTGAAGCTCAGCATATAATTTGCATTACTCTTAGAACAGGGGAAAAAGATTAAAAGTTTGGGTGGAATATTTTAACCTCCACAGAAGAACTCAAATATTGTGAATTCACATGATATAATTGGCATATGGAGACCTTGTCTGGTCAATGACTGAAATAGAATTTCCATTCCATATGGAGACCACTTGAACTGCTTATTTTGCAAACATTTCCATATGTCAAATAATTGTATGTGTAGCAGAACACCATAAGTATTAGCCCTCTGACCATGTTTTTCTTCATGCTTTCACCTAATGTTTCTGGCAGGTGTTTGAAGTATCCGTAACACACACATTTGCAATTTTATGTGAAATCATCTGCACACTTTGATAGTCTGCTTATTATTTATTCAAAGCAATGTGTCAGTCATGTAATTTATCATGACTTAGTACAATGACACACACAGAAACTTCAGAGGGAAGAACAGCTGTCATGTGGAGGAAGTGTCATGAGAGATGTCTCTTTATGCAAAAAAAAATCACAAGATACAAATATTGTGGCTCTGATAAGGCAAGAAGAGCTCTTAGTTTTTAAGTTTAATTTTATTTATATACTGCTTTTCAACAACAACAAAAGTTCTCAAAGAGGCTTACATAGAAAAAGAATAAGAATAATTAAGAGAAGATGGTTTCCTGTCCCCAAAGGGTTTACAGTCTAAAAAGAAACACAAGATAGAAACCAATAACAGCCACTGCACAGATGCTGTGCTGGGGTTGGACAGGCCCAGTGGCTCTCCCCCTGCTAAATATAATGACCACTTTGAAAGATACCTCTTTGCTCAGTTAGCAAGAGTGATGACTTTCTGTTGCTGAAAGCACACAACAAGCTCCAGTATACATCCCATTAAAATTGGTGGGATTTATTTCCAAGTAAACATGTTTAGGATAAATCAGACTAAAGAATGATATTATTCAAAATGGCTTCTTCTGCATTATGTTATAAGAAGCCGTTGAATATCCACCTCTATCCTATAGTTTGGTTCTATGCCCTAAGCCCTAAGATAGTTCATTTGTGGAAGCTCACTGGAATCAGTGAAATTTAGGGATGAGGCTGAATGGGCTCGGGCAGCCGCAGGCAGGACAGGGAGTGTTGCCCTTAAAAAGCAGGTCAGCAGGTCCATACCTGCTCCTGTGCCACCTCACCACTTTTGTGGGCACAGCACTTGCTCTACAATAGGTCGTGCACAGCTGCAGTGCGGCTCCCTGCCATCTGTGCATGGCCAGTCATAGCCACCATTGTGAGGACAGGTTCAAAGAACCCAGGCTGTCAATGGTAGGGGCTGCTGAAGCCCCCAAGGAGGCATGGCTTGGGCTCCAGAAGAGCCCTGAGCAAACAACCCCCACCCATGCCCAGGCTACTAAGAGCCCGGAGTGAGCGCTTCCCCTTCCTTTTCAGGCAAACGCTGTCTGAAATGACACAAAAGTGCTCACTTGGGCTCTTCGGTGCCCAAGGCCATGCCCGCTTTGCATGTGACATCACACACAAAGGGGGTGTGGCCTCTGGCTCCGAAGAGCCCAAGCAGCACTTCCTTGTCATTTCAGGCAGCGCTTGCTGCCTGAAAGCACCTATTCTCCCTTTCTCTCCCTCTCTGGAGGGAGAGAGGGGGAAATAAATGCCTTCAGGTAGCAAATACTGCCTGAAAAGGATGAAGAAGAGCTCACTCAGGGCTCTTAGTAGCCCGGGTGTGGTGAGTTTGCTCGGGGCTCTTCCAGAGCCAGAGCCACACCCCCTTGGGGGCCTCAGGGATGCTCACAGGACATCGTTGGAGGGGCTGCCACGTAGGGCCAGACCCAGGCCGCTGCTCAGCTGGCTCCACTCCTGTGCATGGCATCATCACACACATGGCCACTGCATATGTGCACAAGCACGGCAAACATGGACGTGCCAATGTTGCGCACAGGCAGCAGGGAGCAGCGCCACAGCCGCATGCAGCCTTTTGTACAGCTAGTGCCATGCCTGGAAAAGAGGTGGGATGGCACAGGAGCAGGTAAGAACTTACTTAGATGATTTTTAAGGGAACCACTCCCCACTCTGCCGAACTGGTTCTGCTGTGGGAGCCCGAGCTGGTTTGGCTCTTTCCTTAGTAGGTGCTGAACCAGTTCATGCACATCCCTAGTGCAAGTTGCACAACAGTAATTTCACGTTAGTGTATTTTCTGCAGATTTTCCTCTGGAGCGCTTCAGGTCCTTGCTGCTAGTCCCATTACTTTCTATCTCCTCAAATCTTTATTCACTTAAGTATACATACTTATTTGTTCAGATGACATGAACTTTATTTCACAAACACCTTTATTGCAAGTATTTATTAAAGAGTTTTGAGCATTCTGCAGAAGGGTCAGCTTGATATGCATACACCAGGAGTGGGAAAATGTGCCCCTCCAGCTGTTGTTGAACTACAACTCACATCATCCCCAGTCACAGTGGCTGGGGAAGATGGGAGTTGTAGTTCAACTACAGCTGGAGGGATAAGTTTGTCCACCCCTGGTATGCACACATATGTATACACAACAGTCACTAGATGACATACAGCTCATAAACTGATGGTTATTTGAGCATTTAACAGGTTAAATATTTTTCTATCTCTCTTACATTTATTCTACTGGAACAAAATAATTCACACATACATGTGTTGGTGCAACATTTCATCAGGCCTGGCCATTAGCATGTTTTAAGTTAAAAAAAAAAAAGCTAAGAAAACAGCATTTGTATATGTTTGTTGAAGTGAAATACACCACAATTTCTAACAACACTACAGTATGTTGAGTTCTACTAGTTAGCCTGTGAAGTTTTGGGGTGTTTTCCTGAAACTTTCTGCTCTTTAACAGTGCCTGGAATGGCCTATAGCTTCATCATTCACAAACAAAACCAACATCTGAGCAAGCCTACCTTGCAAACAAGAGCCTAAGGAAAGAGCAGAGCAAATCCCTAATCTGGATATTGCAGTCCTGCCATTTTTAAAGGAAGTAGAACTCAGAAGATTGTTTCAAGGGCTTTTCCCTCTCCCTGGGTAACAGGATAAGGAGACACTATCTGACCCCAGAGAATTGCAGGTTAACAACTCAGGCTTACACAAATAATTCAAGCTGCAGCTACAGCTGCAGCTTCTTTATGAACAGGAGGAGACAGCTATTGAAAAAGGCTAAACTCTGAGTCCCTGAACTCAAAGCGTTGAATTTGAAAATCTAATTCAAGGGTTACCTAAGGGTTACCTTTCCTGATGTTGTTCTGCCTCTTGTCCTTTTCCATGGCACAGACTATTTTCTTTCCCAGGAACAAGGTTGAACAATGGAAGGTTGAACTTCCTTACTAGCTTATGCTATTTTTTTAAAAAGCTCTAAGCTGATTTCAATAGGAATTAATTAGCCAAACTGTGATAGCTAGCATTGCAAGCTAAATGGACATATTTAAGAAATCAGATCAGCAAGAGTCTGATAATCTCAAATTTATTCAACTATGGAAAAACAAGTTTTTCATCACTTTTATACATTATTTATAATTTGTTAAAGGTATTATAACAATTTCCAAATTTCAATCAGAATTGTAGGTGTGAAATGCTAGCAAAATAATGGAAAGCACTTTCTGGAAGATAAATAGAAAACCCTTACTGGAAAGAAGCAGCTCTTTCACACAGCCATTTCCACTCTCAGGCAAGTATTTCCTACTTGCCAGGAAATCAGTGCTATTGAAGGAAAGGGAGCTTCTTTCCAATAGTAAATATTAGTGTAGAATCTAAGGGAAGGAGTGGTGGTATGCAAGGACAAGGCAATGGAGTGGAATCAGGAATATGACTAGTTTAATGAAATAGATATTATGTACAGAGAGGCAAGTGCAGACTGCTTTTTTCTGCTTTTCCTGCTGGCTGTTTATTAGCCCCACCTCTACCCCAGGACTAGAATACAAGTAACTAAAGCCCCATTCAAAAGCTGGCCTGGATCAAGGAATAGATGGACCAAAAACACCACAGTTAGGAGGAGTTTGGAACAGATGTTAATTCCACACCACAGATATTCATATGGATGGAATATCAAACAGATGCATTCAGGAATCTTAGAACTAGTATGAACAAAAATGTCATATCATTTAGTTCATTATCTTGTCCAAAGATAGGTCCGTCCAGCCACAGATGAATGACTTATTGTTACAAATAATGGATGTACTATAGTATATCAGTACAAACACAAGAATGATGGCCCCCAAATTACAGAGAGAGAGGAGGTTCAGATTTATTTTATATTGTTAGAATACAAGAGAAGAGCTACTTGTGGTGTTTCTCATTTTCTCATGGTTTGCAACTAACATGTAAACCACGAGAAAGTTCTCAGTTCCAGTTGTAACCTTTAATTTTTTACAAATCAATGGTATACATATACCTTAGGAACATAGGAAACTGCCATATACTGAGTCAGACCATTGGTCTATCTAGCTCAGTATTGTCTTCACAGACTAGCAGCAGCTTCTCCAAGGTTGCAGGCAGGAATCTCTCTCAGCCCTATCTTGGAGAATGCAGGGAGGGAACTTGAAAACTTCTGCTCTTCCCAAAGTCGCTTCATCCCCTGAGGGGAATATCTTGCAGTGCTCACACATCAAGTCTCCCATTCAGATGCAACCAGGGCAGACCCTGCTTACCTATGGGGACAAGTCATGCTTGCTACCACAAGACCAGCTCTCCTCTCCTTTGTTTCATTATTCTTAATGATTCCCCAAGTTGTCTTGCAGAAGGAAATTCCCAGTGGGATTGGATTGTATCCTGAAAGTGATAATTGCACTCTATGAGGAATCTAAAATATTAGACAATGGATAATCAAGGACTCCTAATTGACTATGCCTACAAAGATGGGAATCGTTCAGGCAATGGTTTTTCCCATGACACTCTATGGATGTGAAAGCTGGACTTTGAAGAAGCAAGATAGAACAAGTATTGACCCTTTTGAACTTTGGTGCTGGAGAAGACTTCTGAGGATACCATGGACAGTCAGGAAAACAAACAAATGGATCATAGAACAAATCAATCCAGAATTCTCACTCCAGGCACAAATGACCAGGCTCAAACTATCATACTTTGCACACATTATGCAAAAACTCAGCTCCCTTGAGAAGTCCATAATGCTGTGGAAAGTTGGAGGAAAGAGAAGAAGAGGATGACCAGCAGCAAGGTGAATGGACTTGATTACGACAGCAATGAATGCACCACTGGGAGACATTAAAGGCCAAGACAGATAATCCTGGAGAGAATCTTTCTGTGTGCTCACTAAGAGTCAACACCGACTTGATGGCACTTAATCAATCAATCAACAAGATTATTGCTGTAGTTATAGGATAAAGTACAATTAACTTTGATCTATTTGGTTGCTAAAAAAAAGAAGGGAAGAAAATGGCATTTTTCCTGAAAGCTTATTTCCTAAAAGATAAAAAGAAATAATATAGGAGCCTTCAGTGAATATTTAACATACTTGGTAAATGTCATCTTCATTTTTTCAATATTTGCTAATCTAACTATACTTTATTCCTCAGAAAACTGAATCTGAATTATGGAAACGAGTCCCTATCCACCAATATGTTGCCTTCAGAGGTCCTTAGGAATCCTTTAAATCCTCAAAAATACACAAGCACTTCCTCCCCAGCCCCACAACTCCTACACCACACAAGTAAAGCCGTAAAAGATAGTTAATACCCTCATCCTGGTTAAAGACTAAAATGGCTGAGTACAGAGACTTGGAAAGACCATTGCCTTTTGTCCCTCAGAAAACAATAAGAAGAGATAAGTATTTGTTGCCAGGAGTCAAGATGTGGAAAAAGCATTATTGCCTGCTGCTTCCCCCTTTAAAAATGATGAAAACTTTGACTATGATCTGTTGTGAACACAAAGACATGATTGTTTCCCAAAACAGAAGCAAAATCAGTGTGCACAATAAATAAGCTGACTGGCAGTCCAGCATTCAATTACTCAGTGTTGAAAAAGCTTTTGGAAAATGGAGCTCTTTAGCCTGAAGCTCTCTAGATTTAAAGAGACACATTTGATTGTGTACATTTTTTAAAATGCGCTGTGACAATTCGCAAGATTACAAAGGCATTGTTTCAATTATAATGTTGAGAGGAAACATATATTTACCAGGTAAAAAGCAAATGTGTTACCCCACTGAGGATGATGACAGACTGCCAATGGTGTGACAGTCATGATGGAATCAGGATCATGGGCGGAGTGTGTGTGAGAGAGAGATTTATTACATAGGAGAAATAAAATAGTAATAATAAAGTTCATTTCAGGTGGAGAGAGGTAAGGCAAATCTGGAACTTTAATTGGAAAGAAGCATAAACCCTGTCTCAAATGTCTGGGAAAACATCTATATAATTTGAAGGCAATTAGGCATGTAAGGATATATTAAAGACCCATGTATTGTTTCATGTGCCTTCCCCTTTCAGTGTTGTCTTCTAGCAACTGAATCAAAGAACTATGAGTTCTGATCAAGGACTACATATAATCCGGAAGCACCGTGTACCAAAAGAAAACGAAAAGATTATGATAAATTTATACAAGTGGTTTTGTTTTATCAGAAATCTTCTCTAGATGAAGAATTACCATTGTGTCACTCTTACATGGGTGGTGTGTGGCTGTGATACCATCATGATGGCCATCATCACATGCATATTAATCCTCATTATCTCAGTAATTATTTGGCCAATTTTGTTGTGTAAGATGTCATTGGAAAGGTATTTGTGCAAGCTACAAAACATGACCATATGATTTCTGGTTTGTTTGTTTTTGTAATATACAAAAAAAGGGGGGGGGGAGATGTGATTTTTAACACCAATTTTGAAATAATTGGTCAGGTTCCTGCCTTAGTCTTAATCAGAGTAGACACACTGAAATCATGGGAATTCATTTGCTCAGGACAAACTTAAATACCATTATTTCAATGGATCCACTCTGAGAAGGACAGATAGAGGAAAGTCTCCCAGTCATGGAGTTAGAACATGAGGTGCAAAGGTGTGGTATGGGTGTGTGTGTGGGGGGGGGGAGGTGCTTCTTTTACATGAAGGCATAATTTCCTCCAAACAGGGCATGGACTATGGTCAGAGTTGGGGATTCAATTCCTGCACTTTTTGTAACTTTCTGCCATGAAAAAGCAGTTTATAGCACTTTTTAAAAGTCCTATAAACTTCAAAAATTCATTAATAAACAATGGATTGACCAATTACCTCCAAATTCAATATACATTGTGCTCTCATTATGTACTACCACCAAATTGTAACACTTTCTGCCAAGCCATCCTGGAGTTGTTGTTAGATTTTGTTTCCCATTGATCCTTATGGGAAAATATCTGATTTGTCAGAATTTCTAACTGAAAATCTGACACAATCCAACTGTACGATATAAAAAAATATGCTAATTCCAATTCTGACCATTTTTATGTTGGATCATATCATGTCAGATCCGAAACACTGTTTTTTCTTTGCACAGGCCTAATATATAGTCCCTTAATCTGAAGAATTTTATACTGTAGATTCTAGCAATGACTTCTGGGGAAGGGAAGGAATCCAGTTTCATCAACTGTCCTATTGTTAAACACCATGCAATCCCATGCACAGTTACTCAGAAGTAAGCACAGTTGAATTTAATGGGGCATAGTCCCAGGAAAATATTATAGGCTTGCACCTTGCTACACACAATGGCCAGGATCCTGACAGTGTTCTCAGAGTAGACCCATTGAAATAATGGGATTTAAGTTTGTCCTGAGCAAATAAATTCCCATGATTTCAGTGGGTCTACACTGATTAAGACTAAGCCAGGAACTTGGCCAATTAGTTCAAAATTGGTGTTAAAAATCACACACACCCCTGCCCCCTCTCTCTATTGTTATGTTTAAAAAGGCAACAACAACAACAAATCACCAGAAATCATATGGTCATGTTTTGTAGCTTGCGGAAATACCTTTCCAATGACTTTCCAATGGTAATTCTTTATCTAGAGAGGGTTTCAAATCAAACAAAACCACCTGTATAAATTTCTTGCAAATGTTACCATTAAACTACATGTGCTCCCAGATTATCACATAATATTGGGCAGGAACCAGACTATGTAAGTCATGACTAAGTACCCTTGAAATGAATAAAAGAAATTAATAATGACTGACTTAAAGTCCCATTAATTTCAGTGAGACTTAGTAATGTTTGGATCCTACCCATTGTGGCTAACAAGAATCTCTAGGAATCTAACCAACAAGTATGATGGCGATAACCATCTGAAGTTGTTTACCCCTAGAACAGG
This sequence comes from Hemicordylus capensis, assembly GCF_027244095.1. NCBI lineage: Eukaryota > Metazoa > Chordata > Lepidosauria > Squamata > Cordylidae > Hemicordylus > Hemicordylus capensis. The sequence goes on from NC_069661.1 coordinate 201,088,761, forward strand.
GATTCTCACTGTTGGGTCTCCAGATGTTATTGAACTTCAACTCCCATAATTCCCTGCCCCAGTGGCCTTTGGTTGGGGATTATGGGAGTTGAAGTCCAATAACATCTGGGGACCCAACCTTGAGAATCCCTGCTCTAGAAGGTCCCATTAAATATCAAGGCTGATTGTTGTTCAGATCAGAGACCTATCTCCCATAACTTGTTCAATTCTTTTTTTTTTTCTATCATAAAAGCTAGACTCCATCATCACATCTTGTGGCAGTGCTTGTGAGGCAGTCCTGCCCTTTCTCTTTATCCAATGGATTTCTTCCATCACAATCACTCTTTCTGTATCATTATAAACCACATTTCCATCTCCATCAAATCATTCTGTTTCCGAATTAAAAATCTCTAACCACTTAAGGCAAACAATCTAATTAGCAACTTTTCTCTCTAGAACATTAATCAGGTTGTATCATTTTAAAAAGAGCATTAATAATAATGTGTTTTCTTAAAGATGTTAACCCTTAAATTAAAATTAAAATTAAATGTTCATTTTAAAAAAACCTTCATCTAACACATCTGCTAAACTACTGATTAATTTACAAATATGTATTTCATCTCAAAGTCTTCTTAATTGGTTTTTTTCCCCAGTCCTCCTAATTTTAATGAGAAAAATGGGAATACAGTGTTACAATTGTATTATGTTATGGCCAGTGGTGGCTTGAGTCAGGATGCCACCTTAGATTAAGCAAGCCCTGCCATCTCATCACCCCCGCCCCCTATGTCAGCCAGGTGCTGATGCTTCCCCCCACAACATCATTAGCTTCACTCCAAGAATCACCAAACCCGTGCTTGTCTGGCACCAGCCTCTGAGTAGACTTTTAAAATAGCAGGAGGTCTCTCCATTTCCCACTTCCACTACTACTACTACGAATATTTATATACAACTCTTCAACCAAAGTTCTCAAAGCAGTTTACATAGAAAAATAAATAATACATAAATAAGATGATCCCCTGTCCCCAAAGGGTTCACAATCTTAAAAAAACAACATAAGGCAGATACCAGCAACAGCCACTGAAGGGATACTGTGCTGGGGTTGGATATGGCCAGTTGCTCTCCCCCTGCTAAATATAAGAGAATCACCGCTTTAAAAGGTTTCTCTACTTCCACTGGCTCCCTTCCCTCCAAACATCTAGAGGGAAAGGGAACCAGGGGAAGCCACAACTATGGAGAAAGCTGCTGCCGCTGCTTCAGGCTTAAAGGAGGAGGACAGCTGGTTTTGTGGTAAGGAACACGAATTAGCCCCTTTGCTAAGCAGGGTCCATCTTGGTTTGCATTTAAATTGGAGACTATATGTGTGAGCACTGTAAGATAGTCCCCTTAGGGGATGGAACCACTCTGGGAAGAGCAGAAGGTTCTAAGTTCCCTCCCTGACATCTCCAAGGAAGGGCTGAGACTCCTGCCTGCAACCTTGGGGAAGCTGCTGACAGTCTGTGTAGGCAATACTGAGCTAGATGGGCCAATGGTCTGACTCAGTAGAAGGCAGCTTCCTTTATTCCTAAAGGAGCCAGCAGCAGTCAGCAATGAAAAGTCCAGTTCCCAGCAGCCACTCCAGCCTTCCTTCCACAGATGCACTTGCAGCAGTGGCTGCAGTGTGCCCAGTGGGAGGAACAGAGGTGCTCTTACCCCTGAACTTCAGGGCCAAAGTCCAGGGCCTCCACACATCCCTGGGGCCCCCCAAAATCCTCTTTAGTCTGTCCTAGGTGTTGTGGTTTCTGCCCTCAAGCACCTACAGGTTAAAAAAAATGATGCTTAATTTGTAGCGGGGGGGTGAGTGGGTCCAAAGGCCTTTAGGTCCAGGCTCCAAAATTACCTTGGTGCACCTCTGGGGAGGAAGGATGGAGAGTCTGGTGAGGCATGGAATCTCTGTTGTCAGCTGCTGCCTGCTCCTTTGAGCCATCAGCAGCAATATCAGTCTCCACTGGCTCAGTTTCCCTCCTTGGAAAAGGAGGCAAGGGTCCAGTGGGAGAGCATTATCACTGATTCAAAGGAGGAGGCAGTAGTCAGTGATCCATCTTTCCTCCCACCACTGGGCACAGCACAGCAACTGGCTTTGGGTAGGCATGCCCAGCAGGAGGCAAGGTGGAGTGGCTGCCACTGGGCTCTCTGTCACCAGCTGCTCCTTTAAGGCAGCCTCAACCAGGGTTCCCTCAAACAGGGATTCCCAGATGTTATTGACTACAACTCCCATAATCCCCAAACAAAAGCCATTGCAGCTGGGGATTCTGGGAGCTGTAGTCAACAACATCTGGGAATTCCTATTAGAGGGAACACGGGCCTCAACAGCAACTCTCTCCTTCTTTGGTTTCCACTGTCTCCCTTTCCCTTCTGAAGCTTGGGAGGAAGAGGAAGTGGGAAACTGAAAGAGCTGCCCCTGCTTCTGGATTAAAGGCACAGGCAGCAGCTGACACAGGAGAGCTCAGCCTCTAGGTGGGCCATGCAAGCAGCCAGTGCCCAGGCGGGAGCTACCAGGGGCTGAAGACCTGCAGACAGGGGCGTAACTATAATAGGGCAAGGGGAGACAGTTGTCTGGGCACCCACTGCCTTGGGGGTGGCCCCTCAGAGGCATGTCACATGACTGACTCCCCCAGCTGCGCACTCACCTGGGCTTCCTTCAGTTGTATTCATCCTCCAAAACTGATGTGGGTGTTAAGACCTGGAACAGCATGTCTTTTTCTAGTACCATTAAATGACTTACATCGTCCACAGTTTACAAAACCTTTTTGAAAATAATTTAGGATGATGTTCTATTGTGGCACATAGGTTATCTATATCTACTGTATATCTATATCTATAATCTATATCTATATCTGTAGATATATTCAGCCTCTTTTAAGATTTCTTTACTTCATGAGCTGAGCTTCAGTTGTGGGGGGCATTTTAAAATCTTGTCTCTGGGCCCACTCCAACTTTGCTATGTCCCTGCATGCAGGGCACCTCTCAGGCAGGAGCTACTAGGGAGCCTGTGGAGTGAAGACACACAAAGGCAGGAGCAGTGGAAGTTGGGCAGTGGTGATGAGCAGGGCTGTCCTTAGGACATGGCAATCAGGGCGACCGCCCTGTGCCCCGCTCTTTTAACCCCCCATTAGAATTATTTTTTTCACTTCACATGGTCTGAGAATAAGGCTTTCACCTCCAAGAAAATAACATGACATATGGAAGAGGATAAGTAAAATCTCTATCATTTTACATAGACGAGCCTCTAACAGCCAAAATATTCCTTCATAGACGGGCTCTTGTTGCTGCTTATAGTTTTTGAAGGTTTTTGAAATATTTGTAAAAGCTGCTGGATATATGGGCAAAGTTTAAGTTTATAGAATCCGAGAGCCTATGTGCATAATCACATTATGGTGAAATAATAAATGTAAACATCCACACATCTCTTTCCAACTAAAATTCTATTCAGATGTTCTTAAAGGAGAGGCTGTACTCTCATAAAGTCTCTCAAAGTGTGTGGGAAGTCCCACCACAGCACATCACTCATTTTCTCCCCCACTCTGCTCATAATGCCAACAGCATTCATTTGAAGAGGTACTTTTTGCTGTAATTTTAATGGCAGGCATTTCCATGAGGGAGGGGAGGGCACCGGACAAAAGAAAACATACCAATTATAGCTATTTAAATAAGCATAAAATATTATCCTGTTGTTGTTGTTTCACTTTAAACAATAGTTCTAAGTGTGATAGTAACATTGTTGCTTAGTGATGCTGGGATCTGGCTATATTCAAATGATGCATATGAGCATTATTATATTAAATTATTTTAATATGGGACATGGACATGCATAAATCTGTGAGCCAATTCAAGAGCTATGAGCAAGTCTTGTTTCATTACAATATATGCCACTTGAGGTACATTCCAGTAAGTTATATCTCAGAAATTAATAAGGTTTGGATAATCAACTTTGCATCTTCCTCCTTTAAAAATAGGCTTCCCTAGGCCAAATATGGAGAAAACAGTCATAAATATTTTAAGGCCAGCTCAAACTGCCTGAAACAGATTTTAATAAATTACTTTATATACTATGGCTCAAACACTAAGCTGCCACACTTATGATTAATAGGGGTAAAATGTAATTAAAAGAAAACATCTCTAAGAAAAGTGAGTTGTGTTCTGACAGTAGTATAATGGTGGCACTATAAATGGTACAACAAGTATATCACAATCAGGTAAAGATAACTGTTCTAGGGGAAAATACCATTCCTTGCACATCCCTCAGCTGTTACAATAATGTCTTTGAAAATGAATTTAAATAAAATGATAGTGGGAGGACAAGGAGAGCATCATTATTACAATACATGGATACCAGATTGCTCTTATGAAAGTGGCTTTGCATTGCTTAGCAAGACACTAGAGTGAAAAACTAGTATTTAATAACATATGCCAAAGGAGTTAATGACCTCTTGCCAATAACTTCATAGTAGTTGTTTCCTGTTGTATTTATTATGGTATGAATAGGCAGAATCCAAATCTATAAACTTGCTGTCAAAGTTCTTCAGAGACAGCCTCAGAGAGGAATGTGTGGGCATGTAAATACCCACCTCAAAGAAGTGATGATTTTTCTAAGTCCACAATTTTGCTCTGACTCAAATTGAAAGTCAAGCTAGAGACAAACTCTTGGCTTCATTCCTCCCCCATTCCCCTGCCCTCTCCATCCCCCCAACCCTTCTCACTAGTCCCCCCAGCCCAAAAAGTACCCTTTCCTTTCCTTGCTTGAGAAGGGCTGCAGCAACAGCATGAAGGGAGAGGAAATGAGTGAGGGTTGTCCCCTCCTTCCCTCTTTCTTTATTGCTCTGGTGGTGCACTGAATGCTCCATGCTTTTCTCTCAAGTGCTTGTTGCAATAAACATACCTCATCTTTTATCCCTATTCATTCTTTCCACCACTTGCCAAGGAGGAAAGGGGGTAGGGACTTTTGAGAATGGAGAGCAATGGCAGTGAGAAGGCATCATTTCCCCAAGCTTCAAAATGATTTGACAATGATACAAACAGCAGCAGCAGCAGCATTTGTTGGCCGCCCCAACAATGGTTTTCTAGTTCAAATGCCTCTGGTTTTTCTTTGGAAAAACACAGCTCATTTCCAAATTAATCTGAGCTAGGTTTGGGAGATCTCATCCATCTTTACTTTAGATATATCCAAGGGCCTAGACATGCCCACTGTAATATTTTGTTTATTTTCTTCCTTTCCTTTCCAACTCCATCCTCTACCAATGCCAAAGTGTTTTGAAAGTCCCCTCCATTTCAAAAATGATGTTGCAAATAGAGGATGTTTACACGCAGAAGGCCAACTCAGATCCTTTGACCACAGGTTTTTTCACAGTTACATTGATTAATTAAACTAGTTAGTTTTAATTAGTTACTGAAGCCAATTTTATGCCATTAATTACATTTTAGTAGGTGACCAGGCCTGAACTTATCTTGATTTAGAAAATTCCTCTTTTACCTATATCATGACAACCATGGAAAGTACATTGAACTTCTGAACCAGTTTGGATGATATATCCACTGAGCTCCTTTGCTTCATGTGTTAAAGAACTGTGGGTGTGGTTCAACAAACACTAAAAGTTGGATTAAATAATACATCCAAAAGTAGAATTGATGTGTAGAATTAATTCACACATTGCAACCCCATCCCACCCGCCAATTATGTAGCAAGAGGATGGTACAACAGGTGAAGGGGGGAGACCACACTCTTGTATCCCATGATGCAAAGTTGCTGCAAACATGTTGTGCAAACTGGCCCACTCTCTCCCATAGGCGCCCATTAGTTTTCTGTCACACAGTCCTTGAGTACAATGAGTTGCATAGCTGCTGAAATAATATATAACTGCTAAAGGGTGCCTAAATGGAATAGAGCAACTATGATGTCTCTTCTTCAGTCCAATAGATTGTTCTAAAAAATATTGTTTGAATGGTTCCAAAGCAAGAAAATTAGCAATATTCCAGCTCTTGAACCAGTCGCTTCCAAACTGTGTGCCTGGTCACACTTGTGACTTGAAAGAACCAGTAGTATGCCCTGAGAAATTAATAACAGAAATAATGTAAAACCTAAGTGAGGCTCTGGGTGTGATTTCATCCAATAGACCATTTATGAGTGCATGTAATTTTTCTATGTCTTTCCATTGGAAGTCATAGTTGAACTGAGTTGAATTGAAGCAGACCACCCAGGGCCATCTCCAGACTCAGAGGCACAATGCCTCTCAGTGCCCGTTGCAGGGGAGCAACAGAAGGAGAGAGGGCATGCACATGCCTCTTGCCTATGGGCTCCCCAGGGGGTGGGCCTTGTGCCTGATCCAGCATGGCTGTTCTTATGTTCTTATCTGCCACTGCGGGGCTATAAATCACCCAGCCGTGCAATGCTTCTGCGGAAGATGGCAGTACTGGCAGGGTTGATTCTTGTGTGAATGCATGTCCCTTGCTACTTCCATTGGGAATAATGGAAGTAGCATGAGATAGACAACCATCCAAGACTTAGCAGTGCTGTTTCTGCCCTCTTGCATAGCAGTGTTGCTGGGTGATTTAGAGCCCTACAGCAATGTGGAAAAGTCTGTATTGCCCACTGGTACACTGCAGGATATGTAAGCCACTATACTGTTGCAGTTTATTTTTTTCCAAGGTTTGACTATATAGTATCAACATTCAACAAGTAAACACTTCTATGTCTAACATAAAGTGAAAAATGAAGGGCCGTTTTTATCCTTAAAATTGCTGTTTAAGTTGATGTGGAATATGTGACAGCCATTTTGAATTTCAATACTTCTCCTTGAAAATGTAGATATTCAGGCCAAAATGGTCTGATGGCCTATTCCCACTCCTATGGACAGATGTGGTCAGTGTACATAATGGGCCTCTGATTGCCATACAGATAACTACAGCATTTGGTCTCTTCTCCTGAGGATTCTGTTTATGAATTCAAATATTTTAACCACTCTGAATATGCATAATGGCTAGAATGAAATCATCACAGAGGCAGAAAAATAGCCAAACTATTTCAGAAAATGCAGAATGGAGCTCTGTCTAAAATTAAGCTGGTCTAATCAGTACCTAAATGGGAAAATGCCATGGAACACCAGTTGGAGCTTCTTCGAATAAGGGTCAGATCCAAATGTAATCAATGACTAAAATAGGGAATAATCCAACCAAACACTTTTAAAGTGTTTATGCTTGTTTACAGTGCTAGAGTCTGAAGCATGTGCTTGAGACTTCCACTGAGACTTTAAACTTGGATGGATTGTGCCCCAGGTTGTCTTTGGGAAAACAGGCTCAATACAGCTGGAGCAGAGAATATTAAAGTCATAATGACATCCTTAGCTTTCCATAACAGGGAAGCTGTTCCCTTTCCAAAACAGGGACTTACAAATGGGATAGAAAATAATTTTGCTTTCCTGCATAATGAAAACACTATAAGTTGAAAGAACTCTGTTTTTCTCCTGAAGGATGTCTCCTCTATAATCTGCTTTTTGCAGACATAGGTACTTTTAGCTTGCCAAGGAACAGATGCATTCCTCACCCTTTTTCACTGACAGAATGCTATAGAAATGAAAAATTAAGCAGCTGAAGTGGTTGATTTAGAAATATTCATATTGACAACAATTACTTTTAGTACGTAATGAGTTTTAATTAAAGGCTCAGCAAACAGTTTCCCAAATTTTGCCCATTGAATCCTACATTTATCTTGGCTTACTGTCTTGTACTGTTCTGTGCATGGCATGTAAATCATTGGAAATGTTGTTTATCCTCCATTCATAGCTCTTCCCCCTCTACCCCGTCACCCTCCCAATGTTTGTCTAAATAAGTAAAGGCTTGTGTTCAGCTTTAAGAACCACATTTTTAACACCCAGTATATTAAATGTAAACACAGACTGTATGTTATGTCTGCAATCTACCAGGAGTGATTTATATGCAGATTATTTTGTTGTTTGCAGTTCATGAATGCAAGGAGAGTACTATTGCATACACACATACTAAGCATGTGATGATTCTTGTTGGATGACATAAACATGGATTTCACCAGTAGAAGGTTATGCCCCTTTCCTCTTTCCTCTTCCTCTTCTACCATCCACATGTGGTGAGTGCCATCAGGAGTAAGAAAGCTGCTTACACAGAAATCCATGCATGCAGCACAATGAATACAGCCAACACTGTATGGGAAGATCTATAGATCAAAGCCAGTACCACCTAATCAATGTATGCATCATCGGGAATTATTAGGAAAGAATTAAACAGAGTAAAGAGTTTGTCCATTTTTGTTAATGGAACTGTCCTGCAAGCATCTGTCTGAAAAACCTGTATCGTCCCCTATAAAAGGGAAAAGCTCACTCAAATAATTATATACAGCAAAGTATTTAGTAAACTAATTTGGGCTGCTGGGTGGGTTCTAGACTCACCACCAGCTTTTGTGGGGGGGGGGGGCGAGTTGGCATGCCCCTCATCAGTCTCTTAGAAACATACACACAGTGCTAAAAACATTGGCGGATATGATGTGCAGTTCTTAGGAAAACGAGTCTTGTTGGCCATTACTTGGGAAAGAGTGCCACTTAAGTGGATATATTGGGTTTGAATGCTGTTACTTTAAATTATCAGATGGGATTGGGAGGGGATGGTAGCTGAGGAGAGAGACAGAATCCACATAGTTGCAAATGCAGTTTGTAGAGGGCACCCATCCTTTAAAGGGAGCACTAGCTGTTTTAAACCAGCTGTGCGCCCTTTGTTTATTTTTCCCCATTATGAGAGAAGGCATAAAAGCAACTGCAGCATGGAATATAGGCTCTAGTAGCGCCTCCAGCTGGTCCCCTGCTAACTGAGCAAAGAGGCATCTTTTTAAAGTGATGGTTCTCTTTATTTATCAGGGGGAGAGCAACTGGCCCTATCCAGCCCCAGCACAGCATCGCTCCAGTGGCTGCTGCTGGTGTCAACCTTTTGTTTCTTTTTAGATTGTGAGCCCTTTGGGGACAGGGATCCATTTTTATTTATGTATTTTTCTTTGTAAACCACTTTGTGAACTTTGGTTGAAGAGCAATATATAAATATTTGTCGTTGTCCCATCAAGTTTAAATTTAGTGGCTACAGATTGCTAAATCACCTTGGTGGCTTGCTGGGCTCCATGCTTGTGCTGCTTTCTGAGGCTCATCCCTCTGGCTTCAAAAAACAACAACACCAGTGCTCTGACTCAGGTTGACTAAGTACCTCAGCATTCCTCTCATGGAGGCTTCAGACTGACACCCGCCCTTTCCTCTTTGACAGCCAGTTGCTGCACCAGCTGCCCAAGCTGGCAACACTGACTAGTCAGGAAGTTGTCCTCCGAACTAACAGGCCACCTTGCTTTCTCCTTCACCATGCCATGACTGCAAATCAATTGCCGCTGCCTCTACCACTGAAACACACATCTCTGCATGGCTTGAAAGCCATTTGCTGCCTTTTGAAGAATGTGGCAGGTGTACCAGGATTGACTTTAGGGTCTGTGACCAAGGACCATACTCTGCAAAAAAACTGAAGTTGGTTCTGATTGGGGCACAGCATTTCCTAGCTAAGGATATGCAGTGTCCTGGTGCAGTGCATGCTCCTTGAAACATGGCACAGGTCTCACTGGTCACACAAACCTAAAGCTGACCTGGCCTGTAATGGTTCTAAACCACTCCTCTCAAACATGTGGTACTTTGAATGTGGATCAGTCTCCTACCAATCAGATGAACAGGAACTGTTCAAAATAGGAGAGTTTTATATACAAACTGGCGTTATCATGTCTAAAAGAGATTGCTGAACTGAAGCAAGTGTCTCTCAATAACTGTAACTCTTTTGGTAGACATTAAGGAATTTAGCAAGGTGTTTTAGATTTTTGAATGTCATCCACTGTCGTAGAGGTGGCTGTGACAGGTCACACTGTGCCTCTATGAGAGGGTGAATATGACATTTTGTGGAAGGCTTTTTGTGCTGTTAAATTTTAGCTGTTGGCTACATAACAAACTAATATGATCAGTGAGAGGGAATTCTTGCTTGGAAGATATTTCATTTGTAGCAGAGTTAAGACTATACAAGGTTTTGTTTGAGCCATCCATAAAGGATGATAAGTCTCTAGACAAGAACTGCCATCTGTCCTTTATTTTAGATTCTGCATTTGTCCCCAAATAATTTCACAGAAATCTGGTATCAAACATACACCTAGTTCTCATCAGCCTTCAACAGATGGAGGTTTCTAGCCAAATAATTACCATATAAAGATTAAAAAGTTACATTTAAAGTATTTACTATTAGAATAATTATGAATCCCATGTGGCCTTTAAATCAGAAATAAGCAGCCAAATGACATTTCACATCAAATGTGTATGTACACTTTCGAATTAAATTACTACTACTATTTTAACTGGAAAAGTGACACAAATATGCATTGTTAAGGAAGAAAAGATCTGAAAAACTTCACTTCATGACACTTCAAGGAATATATTGATAGCCCAATAGCTCCCAGGGATTTAGATCTAATAATAATGCTGAGCAAAGTTGCTGCCTCAAAGATTCATGCAGCACAAGCATGCATGTTTACTTTGGAATAAGTTACACTTACTAACATCATATGCAGTCCTAACGTCTTCAGAGAAACGGCACTGCTGCATCAGAGCCAGAAGCAGTGGCACCACTGTAGAGAACAGACGGTATCATAGCAAGAGTTACTGTATTTCTTCTAATTGTCACAAATGGAAAAGCATGGTAATGTTCATATGTGTTACTACCCATTTCTACAGATTTCTAGTTGCTGCTTCAACGGCATTTACTCCCATGTAAGTGTGTATAGGATTGAAGCCACAGTCTATAATCCAACAAGGACTGAAGGGCAAAGGATGTGAGAACCTGGAGTTGCATAAATACATATCCCTCATGTTTCATGCGATATCCTTGGCCACCAGATGGGAAATATCCATCTCCTTATAGCTCCATGTGGCTGCTTCTTTCCAGCTATCCCTAACCGTTTCCATCCATTTCTTGTAAAGCTATTTCTAATCTGCATACATTTATTTGGCTCACAGATACAGTAGCTGTCATCCCAACTGTCAACCGATGTGGCAGAGTGGATTGCACGAGGCGAGGCGGGGGGGGACGGACGGTTCATGATTTTTGATTATCTGTCCTTTCCTTTCACGCCATCTGTGCTTCCAAAACTATGCCCCCTGAAGGCTGAAGGGCCCTCAGGGAAATAGTTAGGAGGCACAAGCTGCTGTACATTGTGTACAGAGCTCTGAAGGAACAAGCTTTCCTGTTCCATCAGAGGAGCACTTCTTTTGTAGAAACAATCCCTTGAATGGAAAATAGAATGTTTGGTACTGTAAATGAGTCCGACTCACACATTATGCTGTGCAAGTGTAGAAATGTCTGTACGCTCATATACACGTTTGTGTGAATGGCTTTAATAACCTGTGTTCATTTCAAAAGTGAGCCTGGATACAGGCCCTTCAAATGCATGGTACAGATAGGAAGTGTACTTTTGTACCTGTGTTTAGTATAACATGTGAATGACTGTACCTCTGTACAGATCCGTAAACTGTACACTCGTTGCATGGGGATTTAACATAATGTGTGAATTGGGTCTATGGAGTGCTCCTGAGTTCACATCAAATGTGTACCTTTTGAAGGAGACCTCTGAACTGTAGTCATAGTACTGGGAACTAATGGCTACAGTTCAGCACACAATTGCACACACTTCAGTCTTCTAGAAACTGATGGACACATGTATGGATGTGTACTAGATTGCAGCAAAAATTACTAATTTCATATTCAATTAAAATACATGCAAGGGTCACTGACTTCCATCTTCTAATCCTTTTCATCCTTTGGAAAGGAGGAAATACAGGACATAATTTCAAGAGCAAAGAGCAACAGCCTGGGGATTGTTTCAAAGCACATTATGGATTCTGTGTGATAAACACTTCAGTGTAAAATCTCCCTAACCCTGTGAACCTTCAGATATTCTGTGACCAACCCTGTTGAAATAATGAAGTGATATGTAAAATGCTGTCATTGAAATCATACTATATGCCCTTTCAAAGACAAACGTCAGCATATGTGTTAGGAGGTGGGCTCCTGGTCTTTAATCATCAAGATGTAGGAACTTCTGTAATCCTATTTGTCACAAGTGAGACTGAGATTGGCACAAAGTGCTTTGAGAATACTGGCACAAGCATTAATATAGCACTCATAGCCAAAAAGCATTAATAATCAGAAGAAGTTGGATGCAGAAATGTATTACCAACTTTCTATTAAAGTTAAGAGAGGATTTTAACATTCTGCGTTATAAAATTCCAGGAACTCATTTCCATAACTTGGAGCCTCTTCTCTGAAGTTCAGGGACTTTCAACCAATTAGAATAGTTCATAAAGTTTGTTTACCATCTTCCCAGCTATCAAAAATCTCTCTGGTTACCCTTTTCCAGTAGCTATATGTGCAAATTCCCAATTCTCATTAGTTATCAAGTTCATTCACTTTACTCAGAACCAATTTGTTCTGCTTTAATTAAGGTGGTAAACATGCCCTCAAAGCTCAAGGAGGAATTCTTCAGGTCATTTGTTTCCTCATTTCTTTGTAGAATATGGAGAAAGCTCCCGTTCCTCCTCCCCCCCATAGCTTGCATGGCTGTAAAATAATTCAAGGCTTTGCCACTTACAAGTTTCTAGAGAGAATTTCATTCCCTAAGGCATAAAATATGGCTTTGAATTTAGAATGCAACTGAAGGCCTAGCTTGTTTTTAGAAACAAGGTTCCATCAATTACTTTCTGTATGACCCTGAGAAGGGGAGATGAGAACACACAGCGACAACTGAAGCTATTGGGAAATGCAGTATGGCTTAACATCTCTGATATTTAGACCATGGCTCCACAGTTCTGTTACTAATACTTCCACCAGAATCAGGAGATAACTCAATTTCAGACAGTTATTAAAGGCACCACAAATTAAAGTGACTAACATTCACAACCTGTAATATAGGGTTTTAATAAAGGTTCTATAGCTGTGGCAAGTTTTAAACAAATGAAACAAAGGTTGAAGATGCAAAACCATCTCCAAGATAGTACACTGAATCCTTTGAGAATGGCTAACAATGTGGAATATTCCAGAACTGCAGCTTGCAAAGTCAAGACTGAAGTGCACAAAGCAACCTACATTAAGTAAACAGATTTCAGTTAAAAGCTCAGATAATTTGTTGTCAAACTGCACAAATGTGCTTTGTAGGATGGTGCATCCACAGAAAGTGAGGACAAGTGGCTGAATGATTTAGACTAGAAGCCAATGAATCACAACGATGACAGCTACAGTGTGGAGTCACAACTTCATAGCTTGATTGACTCCTATCTCCCATAATACTTTAAGGTTCAGCAAATAATGTGAGATTAATTTGTCTAGAAAAAGTCTTCATAAATCTCCTATAATTCAGTTTAGATCATAAAATATGGGAAGCAATTAGCTAAAACTACAGCATACCTAACGCCTTTGCACACAAACACAGATCATGGAACACAACTAGGACACCATTTCCCAGTTCCCCAGAGCTCCCAATGGAGCTATGGCCGGGCGCAGAAGTGCCTGACTGGAGCAACTGCTCGTCTGGGTGGCCAGTCTGGAAGTCCAGCATCAAGCAACTGTTCATGTGCGTTAAGAGCAGGCTAAGCTTGCTCTCCCCGCACTAACCCTCCTGGTGCTTCACACTAATCATGTGAAGCACCGCATGGCCAGATGTACACCCCTATGCAAATAATAAATGCATATATAAGTCCAATCACACAGCACATTCTGTGAATGGAAGAGGAGGTGAGTGAGCCCAACTTCCTATTCAGACAATGAGGCTATTCACACTGGTGGCCAAGCCCAGACTTGATTAGCCCTGCCTAGACTTGGCTGCCTGTGTGCACCGTCAGGATCGAGCCCAGGAATTGACCCCAGGCTTTAACCTGGGTTTAAGGGCATGAGTGCACCCTTAACCCCAGGTATAGGGTTGTATGTTTGCACAGACTGCAGGCAGCCCGCTCATACACAGAGCTGAACTGCAAGAGCGCCTGGCTGGAGGACAATCCCGCAATGTACCGCACTCCTGGCACGGTGCATTGAGGGATGCTGGAGGACTTCTTCCTCCATCTCCCTGATCTGCCGATTGCTGCTGCACTACTCATGAGCCATAGTGGGCACAGCAGAGTCTAAACTGGGAGGGAGAGCATCTGCAGGGAGGCAGACAGGAGACTGCCTACCCACCAGCCCTCCACCCTGCTGGCATTTACGGTTGTGTGTATGATCTTACATAAGAACATTAGAACATAAGAACAGCCCTGCTGGATCTAGTCCTGCATCCTGTTTCGCACAGTGGCCCACCAGATGCCGCTGGAAACCACAGGCAGGAGCTGAGGGCATGCCCTCTCTCTTGCTGTTACTCCCCTACAACAGGTACTCAGAGGCATCCTGCCTTTGAGGCTGGAGGTGGCCCACAGCCCTCCAACTACTAGCCGTTGATAGACCTCTCCTCCATCAAGTTATCCAAACGCTTCTTAAAGCCATCCAGGTTGTTGGTTGTCACCACATCTTATGGTAGAGAATTCCATAAGTGGATTATGTGTTGTGTGAAAAAGTACTTCTGTTTGTTGGTCCTAGATTTCACAGCAATCAATTTCATGGGATGACCCCTGGTTCCAGTGTTATGGGAGAGGGAGAAGAATTTCTCTCTCTCCACATTCTCCACACCATGCACGATTTTGTAGACCTCTTTCATGTCTCCCCGCAGCAGTCTTTTTTCTAAACTAAAAAGCCTCAGGTGTTGTAGCCTTGCCTCATAAGAAAGGTGCTCTAGACCCCTGATCATCTTGGTTGCCCTCTTCTGCACCTTTTCCAGTTCTACAATGTCCTTTTTTAGATGTGGTAACCAGAATTGTATGCAGTACTCCAAGTGTGGTCGCACCATAGTTTTGTATAAAGGCATTATATTATTAGCCGTTTTATTTTCAATCCCTTTCCTAATGATCCCTAGCATGGAATTGGCCTTTTTCACAGCTGCCGAACACTGAGTCAACACTTTCAACAAGCTGTCCACCATGACCCCAAGCCCTCTCCTTGTCAATCACCGACAGCTCAGATCCCATCAGCGTATACTTTAAGCTGGTGTTTTTCGTTCCCATGTGCATCCCTTTGAGGCTGGAGGTGGCCTTTAGCCCTTCAACTAGTAGCTGATGATAGACCTCTCCTCCATAAAGTTATCCAAACCCCTCTTAAAGCCATCCAGGTTCAACCTTATTATGTTGTATGTGCATGCAGTTGTCTGTTCACATGTACATGTTTTTGTGTCAATGACTATACATGTGCTCATATTAAGTGAACAGAGTAAAGGGGTACAGAGTCAACTGCAGGACATGGATAGAAAATGTACTGCTGCACTGAGTTGAACATAATGTTTGAAAAACTGTACATGCATACAGATCTGTACTTGCATGCACTGTACATAGATTGTACATGTATTGGACATAAAATGTAAACAGGGCTTAAGATAATCACAACCTGACTTATTCACACTCAGAATGTTTGACGGGGAGAAGAGATGCTGGAAATATGTGCAAACAAATTATACAAAAGCATGAGCATGAGCTTCAAGCTTGATGAGCTCGACTTTGTTTTTCAAGCAGAGGCAGGTGCAAAATAGTGCCCCAGGGTTGGGGACATTCACTCTGAATGAATAAGGGAATGGAGGAAGCTATCTTATATCAGACCATTAAATCAGACCATTGCTCCATCTGGCTCAGTATTCTCTACTCTGACTGGCAGCAACTCTCCAGAGCTTCAGGCAGGATTTTCTCTCAGCCCTACCTGAAGATGTCAGGGATTGAACTTGGGACCTTCTGCATGCTGAACAGATATTCTACCACTGAGTTAAAGCCTCATCCCCATAAAGATCATCCCATCCACTGAGCTATGGCCCTGTCCACTGTTAAAATACAGGGTGCCTCTTAGAACATGCTCTGCAGCCCAGGCATTTGTTTTCAGTACCAGAACTAAACTCACAGTACTCTCACAAAAGGTCCACTCCTGGTTTCCCTCAATCTTTCATTATTTCAGCAGTCTATCTGGAGTGAAGGCCTTTTCTTGTTGCTATTGCTAAACAATTGGGAGACAGGAGCTTTTGCTGATCTACTGCAAATATTGCTTCCAATGGATCCAAATCCACAGCTGTTAAATCTCTGTAATACAGTATACTCCTCATTCCGCTTTGCATAGAAGTGGAAGCAATCAAGACCATGGATTTCAACTGTAACCCTAATGTTCCCTTTCTGTTTCACAATTAGTTAGGGGTGTGCATGAATCAATATTTGCAATCTGATTCGAGGTTGAACTGAATCACAGACCCCCGCCCCCCCATGGTTTCATCAAAAGCAGCTGGCTTCCTTGAAGAAGATTACTCAGATTAGTTCCATTGAAATTAAAAGTACAAGCTAGTCAATGCCTAGTGTCCTTTTAATTTCAATGGGACTACTTTGAGTAATTTCCCTCATTGTGTACGCCTGCAATTTTTTTGATATCCTGTTACACATTATTATTATTATTAATAATAATAATAATAATAATAATAATAATAATAATAATAATAATGATTTCTATACCACCCTTCCAAAAACGGCTCAGTCAAATGCACATTGATTAATATAATGTGCAAGGGGACATGGGCAGCTTGAGTACCACCCAAACTTAACACTCACATCAATTTCAGAGGATGAATACAACTGAAGGAAGCCCAGGCAGGTGCGTGGCTGGGGGAGTCAGTCATGTGACCTGCCTCTGGCCCCCCCAAGGCTGTGGGGCCCCCAGGCAACTGTCTCCCCTTGCCCTATTATAGTTACGCCCCTGCAGTAAGGGGTCTGTTCATGCAGTTGCATGACACAATGCCCATTGGAAATAATGGATGGTGCACCTTATATTTCTATGCATAGAAATATTCCAAATACTAGCCCCCCAGAAAACATCACTAGCTTACATGGCCTGCAATGTAATATGAGTGGTGGCAAAAACACCGGCACCACAGAGGGGCTTTAAGACACGCAGTGATGCTGTTGTGCAAGAGTACCAGGACTGCTGACTCTTGCACAATCGTAGGTCACTCATGACTTCTACTGGGAATAATGGAAGTCATGTGTGGCATGCAATCACACAAGAGTCAACAGTCTCACTACTGCCATTTTACACAGCATCACCACTACATGTTTTAAAGGCCCACAGCAGTGCGCATGGGCTCTGTGGGACATTGATCTATCATATTTCTATACCGCCTGATATAGACATCTCTAGGCAGTGTACAAAGTTAAAACATAACAATTGTAAAAACAATATAAAACAGCTAAAATTCTTAAAACAGATAAAAACCACCTCAGAAATAAAAACATTAAAATTTCAGTTAAAAGCTTGGGAAAGCAGAAGAGTCTTGAGGGTCTTCCTAAAAGTAAGCAGAGAAGGAGATGCCCTTATTTCAACAGGGAGCATATTCCAAAGCCCTGGGGTAGCCATAGAGAAGGCTCGGTCCCAAGTCGCCACTAAATGAGCCAGCGCCAAGTGTAACCAGACCTCTAGAGATGATCTTAATGGGTGACAGGGCTCATAAACAAAGTTTATTTGTTAGCCATGCCATAACAAATTGTTCTCTGGGAGCTTACAACACACATAAAACATGAAATAAAACCACATAACACATTAAATCATAAGAGACCAAAATTGGGGTGGGGGAGGAAATACAGAATACAAAATAAAATGATTTAAAAGACATTTTTTAAAAAAATCAGTTAAAATCAGATCAAAATTTAAAGTTTAAAAGGCCTGAGTGAACAAAAATGTCTTTATCTGACGTCTTTGTTTGGAGAAACCTAAGTATGTAGTACACCGCTCTGGGCTCCTTGGAGGAAGAGTGGGATATAAAATGTAATAAATAATTGACATAGCACTACCAGGGGATAGCAGAATAGAAGAAAAAGAAATAGAAAAAATAACAAAATACAAAGATCTACAAATTGAAATTGAAAGGCTGTGGCAGAAAAAGACCAAAATAATCCCAGTGGTAATTGGCGCCCTGGGTGCAGTTCCAAAACACTTTGAAGAGCTCCTCAACACCATAGGGGCCACAGAAATCACCATCAGCAAATCACAAAAAGCAACATTACTGGGAACAGCCTATATTCTGCAATGATATCTATAATAATAACAGCAAAAACACTGATAATAAAATTCAGCCATCCCGGTCCCTTGGGAAGGACTCGATGTCTGTATAAAACAAACCAGTCAATAACACCTGTCTGACTGTGTAAACAATAATAATATAATATGGATAATAATAATAAAAGAACAAAATGATGAAGCCATACAAACTTTACTGGGGAGGCTATTCCATAAATGGGGTGCAATCACCCAAAAGGCCCTCTCCCTAGTAGCCACCCGCCTCACCTCGTTTGGCAGGGGAACCCAGAGGAGGGCATTTGAAGAAGATCTTTAGGTTCAGGTTGGGACATTTGGTGCAAAGCACTGTCTTAGGTAACCCAGTCCCAAGCCATTTAGGACCTTTAAGTCCCAAGCTATTTAGGTTCATGACAGAAAAGATAGTCTCTTAAATACCCTGGACCAATGTCATTGAGGGCTTTATAGGTAATAACCCGCACTTTTTATTTTGTTCAGAAACATATCAGCAGCCAGTGAAATTCTTTCAAAATTGGTGTTAAATGGTCCCATTAGGGTTGACCCAGAGACCAATCTGGCTACTGCATTCTGTACCAATTGTAGTTTCTAGACTACATACAAAGGCAGCCCCACATAGAGTACATTACAATAGTCAAGTCTAGTGGTTACCAGCATATGTACCATGTTTCAATGTACCATTTAGCCACTGAAAGCAGGGGTACTTGGGGGAGGGAATATTCATAAAATTCACTCTTGTTTTGGCTCACCTCTAGTTATGAACTTTGTTCAACAAATAAATGAATTCAGATTATGCAAAACTAACTACTTTCAGCTTGCTAATAGGGGTTTAGAAGTTAAACATAATTTATTCCTGTTTATAGCGAAGACAATATTTTCACTTTTGTAAACACTCTAGTAATTTAAAAGAAATAATAATAATCAGAGCTAGGGATATTGAAGCCTAGCTGCATGAAGCTTGTTTACTTGAAAGAAGGAATTTGTCACCATGGGGTGGTGTGTGAAGAAGAAAAGGGGAATGTAGATGGCACCCTGCCAAGGCAAATTTCTGCAGGGTGACAGTAATCTAAAAAAATACCTCTATTACTTAAGCATAATGGCCTTCTTTTTCCTAATGTTCAAGCTGTAAAGCTGTCCTTCAATAAGAAATTTATGTACCATTATTAGACCATAAATATTGTGCAAACATGTTTGCATGTTCATAATATAAAAGCAAGTTTATATTTGACCAGTTCAAATTCAGAGAATACTGTACTCCCCAGGATTGGCCCACATGATTAAGAATAGAGATGTACCAAGATTGCTCCCATCCTGGCAACTTTCCTGGAAATCCTGACATCCTCTCAGTGCATTCCTTTATTGTGTATGGGATAGTTCTTCTGGTGTTTGGGTCATGGGAAGAGTGGCAGGAGAACCAACCCACTATGTGACAAAAGAATGCATCAGGAGAATGTCAGCATGTCTGGGGAATATATCAGTACTAGCTTAACCTGTGCAGAGCATGTGTGCACTAGTACTTGATTGCACCCCTCACCCCCTGCCGCAGCCCCCCTCACTTCAGAGATCTCCCCACCCTCACCTGAGCCGTACTCCTGCTCCTCCTCCTCCATCCGGTTGCTTCCATCCACCTCAACCCTCTTGGTCACTCCTCCATCCCTTTACTCCATCCCCCTCACTCCTCTTGGTTGCAGTTGCAGCATTGCTGGTGCCTATTGGCCAAGCTGCAGCCACCTATCCCCAGAGACCTCCTCACCCGAGCCCTGCTCCTGCTCCTCCCCACAGGATCAGCAGCAGCAGCGGTCAACAAGGCCCTTCCTTGCAGCCGCCACCACCATGGCTGCTTGTTCCCCTCAGGCAGCTGACAGGCCCGGGCCCATCCCTTGCCTGCCTCCCTCTGCCAATGGTCCTGGTAGCCTCAAACAGTAGCAGTGATTGACTGGACCCTTCCTTGCTGCCAATAGGTGCCGCCATGGCCGCTCGTTCCCCTCAGGCCATTGACAGACTTGAGCCCATCCCTCACCCTTCCTTCTTTCTCTCTTCATTTCCCTTCTTTTTCTCTCTTTCTCTCTCCTCAACTTGCTCTTCCCCTCCGTCTTTCTTCCCTCCCTTCTTTTTTCTTCCTTTCTCTCCCTCTCCCTTCCTGAGTTAACAGATCTTCCTCATCTTGTTTCCTCATCTAATCCACACAACGTCAGACTCCTTCTCTTGAAGGGGCTCTTTCCTCCCTCATGACCCCTCTATTTGCAGACCCCTGAGAGATATAGATATAGATATAGATATATACACACACACACACCTCTCCTCTACAATCAAGAACATCTTCTGACCAGTTACAGTTGCATTCCAACTGTCCTTAACTATCACAGGCTCCTATTCCCTGCCTTCATATGGAATTCCCACTGCCCAATCACCATGGTGCTTCTGCTTTCACAGGCTCCTCCTTCCTATCTGCATATGGAATCTCCACTGCCCAATCACCACAGTGCTTCTGCTCGTGAACTCTAGCAAGAACTGCCATACACAGGATTAGCCACGGGTATGCCTTAGATCAGGGATTCTCAACATTGGATCCCCAGATGTTATTGGACTTCAACTCCCATAATCCCCAACCAAAGGCCACTGGGGCTGGGAATTATGGGAGTTGAAGTCCAATAACATCTGGGGACCCAACGTTGACAATCCCTGCCTTAGGTAATTATATATACAGATGGGCTCATTCTTGATACAACTCTCTTCACTTCAAATTTATTAAGATCCATGACCAGCTTAATCCCTCTTAATCATGTGCGCTGGTTCAGGGAGGGTGGAAGTATCATCCATACCAGCCCATTATCACGTTCTTTCCAAGGACTACACAGGCTTGAAAGCTACATCATTGAACATAAGAGTAAACAAATGTATTCAGTTCTCTTAACAGATAGTAAATTTAGAACCCATTTTTCTCTTCAACTGAGCAAGCTTCTCAAAGCTGGATCAGTTTTATGGTTACAAACACCCGCAAGGATATAACTTTCCTTTTACAGAAGGCCCTGCCCCCACACCAAATGAGCCTCAGGGAATCCCATTCATCACATGAGCACCCATTCAAGAAGGGAACCATCACCCACATGTATAGATATTTTATGTTTGTTTGTTTATCATATTTTTATACTGCCTGGTATGTACATCTCTAGGCAGTGTACAAAATTTAAAACTATATAAAAAGTGACAGATTAAAATCCACGAAACACAATAAAAACAATAGCATAAAACAGTTATTAAAACAAATTATTAAAATTAATTCTAATTAATAGCCTGTGAGAACAGGTGAATTTTGAGGGTCTTCCTGAAAACAAACAGTGAAGGAGATGCTTTTATTTCAGCGGGAGCATATTCTAAAGCCCCGGGGCAGCCACAGAGAAAGCCTGGTCTCGGGTTGCCACCATCTGAGCCGGTGGCAACCCTAACTAGACCTCTCCAGAAGATTGTAACAGGCAGCAGGGTTCATAACAAAGACGGCGCTTTCTTAAAAACCTGGGCCTAAGCCGTTAAGGACTTTATAGGTAATAGCCAACACTGTATTTTGCCCAGAAACATATTGGCAGCCAGTGCAGTTCTTTTAAAATCGGTGTTATGTGGTCCCTTCATGTTGTCCCGGAGACCAATCTGGCTGCCCCATTCTGTACTAATTGTAGTTTCCAGACTGCATACAAAGGCAGCCCCACGTAGAGTGCATTACAATAGTCAAGCCTGGAGGTTACCAGTATATGTACCACTGTTTTAGGATCATTTACCTCCAGAAATGGATGTAGCTGATGTATCAGCCAAAGCTGATAAAAAGCACTCCTGGCCTCTGCCTCAACCTGAGAAACCAGGGAGAGCTTTGGGCCCAGGAGCACTCCCAAGCTACAGTACATACCCAATCTTTCAGGGGAGTATAACCTCATCTAGAACAGGCAGATTTAAACCATCTCTTAGGTCCCGAAGCCCCACAGTCAGTACCTCCCTTATTTGGATTCAACTCCAGTTTGTTATCTCTCATCCAGCCCATTACCATCTCCAGGCAGGAAAAGGAATTTAGGGAAGATATTCCATTTCCTGATGAGGGCAACATGAGGAAATAGATCTGGGTGTCATCAACATATTGCTAACACCCTGCACTAAACCCCCTGATGATCTCTCCCAGCATTTTCATGTAGATGTTAAATAGCATTGGAGACAATATGGAGCCTTGTGGAATTCCACACTTCAGTTCTTACTTTGCAGAACAACAATCTCCAGTCAACACCATCTGGAATCTACCAGAGAAGTAGGAGTTGGATCACTGTAAATCAGTGCCACCCAATCCCAGTGTTCTAGACAGCTTTGTCTCCCAGTGGTGCCATGATAACTTAAAGAAATGACATTTGACTTCATTTACCATTTGACTTCATTTGACATTTGACATTTGACAAAGAAATGACATTTGACTTCATTTGACATTTGACTTCATTTACTTCATTTACCATTAGCATTGGCACACTTAAAAAAAATGCATTTCTGTAAACAGACCATATTCTTAGGTATGTGAGGAACAGTGAATGAGTCTACATTATATCTGAAATTAACACTTCAAGAGCACAATGGCAAAAGAGTGTGAAGTGTTAATTTCAGATTTCTCTCTGTAACAATTAAAATGTACAAAAATAAAGGAAAGCACACCTAAACTGCCAAAGTGAAAACTCAGTGGTGACAGAATTGACTATGGTTGAGATTTATGAGTTCGCATTATGCATGATGCAAGAGGGGGCAAAAGGGATCAAAAAACCCTCCCCAGATAAGTAGCTCACCCTGTTCCAGCACCCCATTGCTGGAACCCTATGGTGACATGAAGGAAGCACATTTTTACATACTCAGAGTTTTAAAATCACCTATCTACCTATCTACCTACCTATCTAAAGCACTAAAAGTTAAGGATGGAAGCATTAATATATAACTAACTGGGCTGGTGCAGAGCATCTACACACTAGTACTCCCTGCCTCTAACCCCCACCGGTCAACCCAGCGCCCTGCCCCTCCTTCTCTCCACCTTCAGCCAGTTGGTGAAAGCTCCTTCCGTGGGCCCTCCTGATGCCCAAATGGCAGATTGGTCCATTTCCTGCCCATTTCAGGGCTCTCTGCATGCTAGTACATGTTTGCTCCCCTTGCTCCCCACCACAGCTCCCTCACCCCAGAGACCTCCCAACCCTCACCTGAGCCCCACTCCTCTTCCTTCTTCTTGCTTTCTTTTCCTCACCCCTGCTTCCTCTCTCCCTTCTTTCTTTCTTTTTCTCTGTTTATTTCAGAGGGTCGTCATGGCACAGAATTTCCATTGCTGGAAAAGCCTGCTGATTGGGCCTCCAGTGTCACTGCCGATTGGTTAAGCACTCCATGGGCATGGCTTGCCATGTATGACCTAAGCTTTATACACATATAGATACACCATAACTTTTCTTTCAGAAATCTAACATGTGGGACTAATTTCATGTCCCCAGGAATGCACTTTGTGCCTTATATCCCTCCGCCCCCCCTTTTTTTCCTAGTGCAGCCACTGGTTCCAACTTCTCACATTTCCCTGTCCTACAAATGTAGGTATGAGAGCAAGTGTTCTTACATAATAAAGCCAATATATTGGTGTATTCCAATATCATGTTTCCCAAGATCTACAGAAAGTGTGAACAATGCAGTTTAACTATGCTAAGTTCTTTGGAGTAAAATGATGACCTCACTTTCTATTTCTGTGACTGCTGTTCTGATAATATCATCACCTTTACATCTGGAAATGAGGTGCTCATTCTTCTGCTGAGCATTGCATTTCCAAGCCAAATGACAATTAAAACGTTAAAAATAACCTGTTGGGAGGATTTACAGGAACAGATAGCCAGACTTATTTTCCATCCCTAGGACTTAAGAAGATTGTCTATATGCTGTGACTTAGTACTTGAAAGGGCAGAGGGCAATGACCAATAAAGGTAAAGAATAAAAGTGAATCAAATGAGACTACTTGCCATTCTGTGCAGTCTCCTATCTGGGTTATCCTGGGGAAGAGAAGAGAATCTGAATGGATTATCACGTACTTGATGTGAGTGAGGTCAGGCTAAATGAGACAGCAGAGATCTATGGTCTGATCTCCCACCTCTTTACATTTTAGCAAACAGCAGCCTCAGTAGAGGGATTGGGACTTGCCTCTGGAGCAAGTGGTGGTTCACCCTCTCTCCCATCATTTCCCTGATGAAAATTGCTCCCTCCAAAGCTTCTATTTGCCCCGTTAGAAAAAATTTACATCACCACACAACCTTACATAGGCCAAATCTGAATCAATACCTTTCCAAGGCTGCTATTTGCTAAAAAGAATATTGTGTAACTTACCAGGGTGTTTTTCACATAGGGCTTTTAGCTCACGTCTCTGCCGGAATGGAGGGTGTGCATTCACATATCAGTCAGATTTACCCCAAAGTCCCTCCAAGCTGTCGGGGAGCACTTCACACATGATTTGGGTTTTTCTTTGCACGTTAGAGTGTAGCCCAATTTATATCTGGCTAAAAACAAAATCCACTTTTTGTGTCAGTTTTTTGGGGCAACTTTGAACTCACAGTAAACTCACGGTAAAGTCTGCTGTTTGGAAAATGCCCAGGTAGCCACCAGGGTTTGGTTATGCACATGAGCAAAAGCCAACAACATTAATTACCTTCTGTGATGAAATGAAGTTCCAGAGTGTTCTGTAAAGAGTCATCTGGTCATGAAAGGGTACAGTATATGCTCTTTAAGTGTAGCCAGCAGAGTCCAGCCCTGCAGCTGTGACTATGAGACCCCCTGCTGGGAGGAATGACCGCTAAAACAGTCGGGTATGTGGGCAGAGTTCAGTTGGAACTTGAGAGACCCTGAGTGAGGGGATCTGATAGATAGCCGGGGTCCAGTCTGGGTTTGGAAAGAACCAGGGCACATAGGAACATAGAAAGCTGCCTTATACCAAGACAGACCATTGGTCTATCTAGCTCAGTATTGTCTACACAGACTGGCAGGAGTCTCTCTCAGCCCTATCTTGAAGATGCCAGGACAGGAACTTAGAACCTTATGCAGGCAAGCATGAAGCCGCTCTTCCCAGAGCGGCCCCATCGTCTGAGGGGAATATCTAACAGTGCTCACACATGTCTCCCATTCAAAAGCAAACCAGGGCAGACCCTGCTTAGCAAAGGGGACAATTCATGCTTGCTGCCACAAGATCAGATCTTCTCCCTTAGATGTTCTGTAAAGTTAAAAATAAGCAAGTGAATTTAATATATTTTAAGTTTTGGGAGGAAACTGTGTTGTAAAGTTCAGCCTTATAAAAGTCTGTACAAGCCAGAAGTAAAAAGAAGGTGCCCTGTGATATAAAAGAAACCTTTCTATAAACAAGCAAGTGAACTACCTTACTTATTAAGTTTTATTCATTCATTCATCATATTTTTATATCACCTGATATGTACATCTCTAGGTGGTGTACAAAATTTAAAAATTGAAAAGTAGTGAGGCAAGCAAAACTCTATAATTGTAATAAACCTTTTGTTGTTCAATGTTCAAATATAACTGAGTGTGACTCTGTTTGTACCCCCATGCCTACAATATTACGTTACTATACCTGAAGGTCCATATGAAGTGAGTTCCTGAGTTACTGGATATTCAGAGAACATAATTGGTGGCAACAGAACAAGGCAACATTGGGAAGATGAGGCATCAAGCATTTAGAAAAAATATCAACAAGAACACACTAATTCTCCACATCATCACACCTTCATAGGGGGTTTTCAGGAGGATGCATCTGATTCTGTGCTGTCCATACCCTTTATGTACAAGAGTGAATCCCCCCCTCATTATTTTCAATATTCAATGAAGTCACATGAGTATATCCAGAATTTATTTGTAGATAGTCCTCCTCTCTATGCTGGACAGAAGCACCTTAGAAAGCTTCTAGCCTTCTAGGGTACTCCTTCTAGAGTGGGCACCACCACAGAGAACAACAAAAAATATCCAGAATTGAATCAAATAAGGTCACCTTGTGTTAATTTGGAGCTTTCTGAAGCACCTCTCCTTGTTCAGTCAAGCAAAACAGGGGATACCTAACAGGGGTGGGATAGAAGTGCATTTGAGATCTTGCTCACTAGCCCTGTCTTGGTTGACTGAATAGGTTCTTCTTTTGGATCAGTTCCTGCTTTCAAAGAAGCAAGTTGCTTTTCAACTGATAATGAATTGCTTCTTCAGGAGAAGATTACTTCTCTGCTTTTCAGCCAGTGTTTTCAACAGCATCATACATTTCACTTAAAAGTGAAGCAATTTTATATTAGAAAAGGAGACTTGCTTTTATACAGAGCACGGATAGTTTGGTAGCTCTGTTCAACTTGATTTCAGAAAATGTTCTTCCCACAAGTGGCCTCCATATAATTTATCTGTTTGTATTCTCAACCACTGTAATGTTCAGAATAAATGGACCCTTCCTGACGTATTTCAGTATCCTCTTGAGAAAGCAGCAAAAGACAATTCCCTTAGAAACACGGTAGGCTTTTCCACCTAATATTTATAGAAACAATTCCCCAGGGTTTACATGTGAAGAAGTCAGTTGTACACATTTTCATATACTGGTGAAGTGTGAATTGAATATAATATTAATATGACTCCATCAATAGGTAAACACAGTGTGTGTATTTTGTTGGAATTAAAGTTCTTATCATTATGTTGACATTCGCCATCATATGTTCTCTTAGGGCTGGTTCAAAGAACACCAGCCCAGTACACATGAAGAAAGGAGGGGAGCTGAGAGTGCACCTGTAGATATGGCCTCCACAGATGTCCTGATGCTCTTCTGCATGCATTTTGGTCACATGTGTAACAACAACAACAAATATTTATATACCGCTTTTTTCAACTAAAGGTTCCAAAGCAGTTTACATCAAGAAAGAAAGAAAGAAAGAAAGAAAGAAAGAAAGAAAGAAAGAAAGAAAGAAAGAAAGAAAGAAAGATGGATCCCTGTCCCCAAAGGGCTCACACTCTAAGAAGAAACATACGATAGACACCAGCAACAGTCACTGGAGGTACTGTGCTGGGGGTGGATAGAGCCAGTTACTCTCCCCCTGCTAAATAAAAGAGAATCACCATGTTTAAAAGGTGCCTCTTGGCTCAGTTGGCAGGGGTTCATTCAAATGATCCCTAAACATGCACTACATGTATTTAAACAATATTTGTAGCATGCGTTTAGGAGTAATTCAGATGAACAGCTGCCACAGACGATCAAGAGACATGCTAAGAGGGCATTGGGAAACTCATGGAAGACATCCTGATGGACACACTCTCAGTGCACTCCTCTTTTCTTCACATGTACTGCACCAGTATCATTTGAACCCGCCCTTTTAGAACTCCTATTTACATTTTGATCAATGCACATATAATCTGTATACAATGCATGCATGCACAGATCTGTTGTTCACTCTCGCCATCTTCAGATGTTACATTATGCATGTGTTCAGGTGATTGTGCACATGTACGTGTTTAAGAGTGAATGACTTGTACATGACTTCATTGAAAAAATACATCTGGGTGCAGATCCCTGAAATGCAGGCTACAGATTGGAGGCATATGCTGTACATTCATTGAACATAACATTCCATCTATGTACATAAGTTGAATGTACATGCATGGAGATCCATAGAGGCAGTACTGGCTTGTTGCCTTCTGTTGCTTGAGGTGAAAGACGACGAGTCACCTGCCCCACTTTCTGAAGCTGGTCGCATGTTAATGCTGACACCAGCCCTGTCTTTGGTGCCAGTGCACCCTCTTCCCCCTCACCAGGCTACGTCACCTTCCAGGTACTTGAAGTTGTAGAGGCAGTGGTGACGGTGAGCAAGGAGCAATGACTGCCGCTCCTTGTCACCCAGCTGTGCTATCTTCAACAGCTGGATTGCTATCGCTCTCTCTTGCTGCCTCCCGCCTCTTGCCTGCTACCTTCTACCTCTTGGTAGAAGTTGGGGAGAGACAGCAAGAGAAAGAGTGGTCCAGCCACTGAAGCTAATGCAGTAGGGTGACAAGGAGAGGCCATCGTTGCATGCAAGAAGCATCAACCTCATTCCTTCCGTTGCTACTGGCCTACAATTCCAAGCAGTTGTGTGTCCAGAAGGTGAGGCAGCCGGGCAAGGGAAATTGGGTGGTACTGGCCCAAGAGAGCTGAAATTGTGTCAGCAGCAGGAGTGGGAGCAGCAGGTGATGTGGGGGAATGTACACAGGGGGCAACAGGCACGGCAAAGAAGTGAGGGCAGCAACAGAAAGGTGAAGCGATGCCTGCAGGGGGGCACAGGGTGCTCCAGTCACCACCCTGTGGTGCAGTCATTGCCTAAGGCCATTGGCTCACCTTGCCTCATGGGGAGCCACCCCTATGTGCATGCACTGCACAGAGATTGTATGTGCATTAAACATACTGTAACATGTTAATAGGGCTAACACATTATGCTCAACACATGCACAACAGAACACTTCCTATCTGAATTACCCTGTAATTCAGGATGCCTTTACATGGTATGTGGGAATGACTTTACATGTTTTGAACCAGTAAATATGTACAGACACTTGAACACACATACAACATAATTTCTGAATAGGGTTATGGAATATAATAAATATGGAATATATGGTTATGGAATATAATAAAAGTGGATAGAGAAGACATTTTTCTCCCTCTTGCATAACACTAGACCAGAAGTCATCCCATGAAATAATGGGAATTTATGGAATATGGCCATAAATTCCATTGGGAATATGGCCAAGGAATTTAGAACCAACAAAAGGAAGTAATTTTTCACACAATGCATAATCAACTTGTGAAATTCTCTTCCACAAGATGTGGTGACAGCCAACAACCTGGGTGGCTTTGAGAGGGGTTTGGATAACTTCATGGAGGAAAGGTCTATTAATGGCTACTAGACTGCAGACTATAGGCCACCTCCAGCCTCAGGCAAGATGCCTCTGAATACCAGTTGCAGGGGAGTAACAGCAGGAGAGAGGGCATGCCCTCTATTCCTGCCTGTGGCTTCCAGTGGCATCTGGTGGGCCACTGTGTGGAATAGGATGCTGGACTAGATGGGCCTTGGGCCTGATCCAGCAGAGCTGTTCTTATGTTCTTAACAAGTTATCCATCCTGGGATATCAAAAATAAAGATTGGGGGGTGGGGACGCGCGCTTGCAGTTTGTTCTTCAGCATTGATGTATCATTAGGAATGAAGAATGCACATAGCGATAATTCACCTCAGTTACCATGTCCATCATATTAACTCAGTGGTAACTCACTCACCATGTGAGTTACTGACATGGTAAGTGAGATGTTGCCTTAGTTCTTAGAACAGGTAGCTGAAGTCATAGGTGAGGGAAATGAGATGGGAATAAATAGCAGGAATAGAGTTTAGATGAAAAATGTATTTAAACTGAAATGATCATTATGAGAAAGAATCAATAAATGTAATAACAGAAAATGTAACAAGAATATGTAGGCTATGAAGTCTAAATGGCAGGATAGCTGGGGCAGAGCAAAATATGTGTTTAAACTAACTATTTTAATCCCTGCACTTATGTTGCTGAGACTTATTTTTGTGGGTGAAGTGCCTTCAGTTATTTGAAGATATTCTTTTATTTCTCTTCCTAAAACTAAGTTGTGTTTGGTTGGGTTTTTTAAAACTACCTGTTTTTATAATATCAATTAGGACTCTTGCATGATCCCTCCAGCTGCAACTTCTCCTGCAGTTCTTTCACCCAATCTAATGATTATATTTGTGCCCCTATGCATTTTTCAAGAACTCTGTGTGTTAAAATGGGACCTTTGTTTTCCTGCTATTAAAGCCAGGTGTCCAGTATTTCATGACAAATTTAGTACATTATATTAGCTTTGCCTCTAGCTAGACTGTTTAAGATAAGCTTTTCCTTTCTTCAAATACAAAGTCCTAGCATGATCATTTATATTTTCTTTTATTACTGTTGCTCCCCCCACCCCAATCTGACTATAATTTAGTTCTATGTATAATTTAACTGAAAGCCTAACATAACTATAAACTAGAACTGGAAGCTCAATTAGGTACCTTTAAAAACATCTCTTTTATATAAAGAATAAATATTTAACATCCACTATTTACGTTTCAATTATTTTCAAGGAAAGAATTGAAATACTTGTAATTAAAGCACATACTATCTCTGGACCAGCAGGAGTTGCAAGCAATGAATACAACCATGCCCATTTTTGATGTGCATAAGCTACTAATAGAAAAGTGTCCTACTGTTTCTGCTATTTATTTTTAAACTCATGCACCATGCTAATTTATCATTCATAAGAGAATAAGCAATTTCATACTCTTTCTAAGTTTATGATAGGAAATGGATGATCAAGTCCAAATCTTTCACTATAAAGACTTTTCAACAAACCTTTGAAATATATGCTTGGCACAAGAAAATAGCAGTTAATCACACGAGGTGACTCCTTTGTAATGGATTGCTTCAACATCTTTAAAATGAGGCCCTGATGCACCAAGAACTTCATATTCTGCGATCACGAAAGAGCTATTATCACATGTGAGACTTCTCTACAGCATTTTTATGGTCTCATCCATGATCCTTACTCTGTTCCTCAGATCTTCCAGACCAGACATCCCTCAGTAAATTAACCTCGCAATGAAGAATTACTTTATCAATACATTGAACGTAAAATCAAAACCATCAGTTTTTAATCTTTAGCATCAATTTTCTCAAAGAAGAGCTAAGTTACAATGGATGGAGCCAGCCTATCAAAAACTATTATGCTCAGATAGAAACCAATTGCTCTTTTCTTGATAGAATATGAATTCCAATGATTGAAGAGCATTTCGAGTTCAATTTGCAGCTGGTACGTTCAAATTCTCACATGCTTGTAGAAAATTCAGAAGTACTT
The DNA here is from genome assembly GCF_027244095.1 of Hemicordylus capensis. Taxonomy (NCBI): domain Eukaryota; kingdom Metazoa; phylum Chordata; class Lepidosauria; order Squamata; family Cordylidae; genus Hemicordylus; species Hemicordylus capensis. The sequence goes on from NC_069661.1 coordinate 201,119,917, forward strand.
TAAAGACTTATGGAAGTCACACAACTAGCAAAGAATGTCTCTGGTTCAAGGACTTAGCCTCCTTATTTGCAAGATTTTTTAAAAAAAGAAATAAGGATGTATTACTTCTAAATTTTGCTTCCTTTTGGAGTAGTAATGGAGATTTTAGTGCTTCAACAACATTTTGTGAGCCTCCCCTGTTTCTCTATACATTTACATTAAGCATAAACCATACACTGTTATCTCATATTTTCTGAATGAAAAAAAGTATTTTTCTCTTTAAATGAGACATTTTCGCTTTATTCAGACTGTGTAAACAGCTGCTTAGACTTGGAAAAAAAATATCTGACAACGCATTTAACAGAACTGAGAGAATAATTCTCCAAAATATTCTGTAGGAGGACATAGGCACTGGTATGATTACATAAGCATACATAAGATCAGCTGTTGACCAGGCATGTTGAGATGATTAAGCCACCTGGTTATATGCTGCCAAATTCATCCTGTAGTCATTGCCAACAATGAACATTCCTGGCCTTTTTGAATACTACAAGATACTCTGCTGGGGATACTGAGATCCAGGTTGCATAGATACTCAACCATTTTGAAACATAGGATGTTCATTGTAGTAGTATTGAGGCCATGATCCTTAAACCACTTACAGTGCAAGCCTATGCATGGTTATTCAGAAGTAAGCACCACCCCACCCCACCCCCCGCAGAAATCTGGAGATTCAAAACTAATGCTGTACTAGTGCTGCTGAGCAGATGTTCATCCTCTTGTACAAGCATTGCACTTGCGCAGCAAGGGTAGTAGATAGCTTAGCACAGCTCTGTGCAACATATATAGACTGAAGAAGAGTTTTCACCGCAGAGTTCACAAAGATTTCACAGCAAGAACACCCTGTTGCACCATTGCAATACTAATCTGGAATGCAAGCTCTCAGCACAGCAGCTAGCTAGCACAACATCCTTGCAACTTGTTTGCACTCGCACAGCATTAGTATGGATGTCAGCAACAGGAGCAATCTGTACAGGTGGGGCAGGGGGTGGTGGTAAACAAGCAACAGATGTGGCTTATTCCTGTTCCTCTCTCCCCATACCGACTGCATCACTATGCCTTGTTTAAGCCACTGTCACATTAACCCCCAAATGGGGGGAACTGTGGTTATTCCGCTTCCCCCAATGTGCCTGCCCCAGTGCGCTTCCCCCAGTGAGTGTTCTGCAGGGAGTGGGGTTGTGCCCAGCCTTGAGAAAGGCTGGACTCGTGGATTACCATCCACTCATTTCACACATGTTTGCATACCCAATGGTGGGCAGGCATGGTGGCCACCTTCTAAGGCTGGCCCTGTCTGCCCTCTAGCAGTCTTTCATGCAGCTTGCAACCCACTTGCCCACATTGATTAATAGGGGGCCACTAGTTGCCATTTACAGGCCTGAGTAGGAATGTTTTGTTTCCACCTGATTGGCTTGTGGTGAAAACATTTTTGCCTACTCCAGAATGGATCATTGTTTTGGCTTTTCATTAGCAGTGGGGTCCTTCAATAGGTTAACCTGGTCACATTGACGGGTGAGTGTGGGCTGGGGGCCAGTAGTGTGCCTTATTGGTGTTCAACCAGAGATACCTTTATGGTAAACGGGGTTTCCATGGAACAGTACTTCGGGGTTTTGTGGCCCAGGGAGCTGGAAATGGAGCCCTTTGGGGGAGTTGCTTGTCTCACCCACTCAGAGCTTTGGGGCTTGGGGCATGGTGACATGGACAACTCTCCCTCAACACAGAATACTGTATGCTAAGGAGGAAGCCAGAGATAAGATGGCTGCTGGCAACCTTTGTTGATTCACCCAGCATTGGTAAAAACAGCCATCTTTAGGAGTCTAAATCCCATGAGGGAATGGGTTGCCCCAACAGATTTGGGAAATGCTACAGGATAAATCCCATGAGGGAACGAGGAGACTTTTAGGAGGCTAAAGCCCATGAGGGAACGAGTTGCCCCAACAGATGAGGGAACTTAGAAATGTTGCCCCATTTCATGTTCTGTAAGACTGATAATAAAATGTGGCCCTAGTTTATTCCATTACATGTGTCTTGTCTTTCACTGGGGTCCGGGTGCAACCCTGGTTGTGCTGCCACCTGCTCTCTACAGAGGTGCTTCTGGCTCTGCTGCAGCAGCAATGCAAGTTCTACAGGAGATGTTAAAACTATACATCGTGCCAGCCATCAAGTAATGGGGCTTTAGTTAGTCATGACTAATTTGTTCCATTGATTTCAGCGGTGCTTCGTCATAAGCAACTAGTCCATAATGAGTCTGGATGCGGTCCATTCTATGTAAACTTTGGCTTACATCCTGAGTTACCAAGTGCTGGCACTTCCCAGAATTTCTTGCACCTCTACCAAGATGGTGCAGGGTCTATAGAGGGCTCCATTTCACTTAAGGAATCCCACCAACACTGAGCAAAATACAGCACTTTATGTTGGGAATTGTCATCTTGGCATGATGCCAGGGAGACTGTACATTCAGCTTCAGCTAAAGCTTCAGACAGACACACCCCATGGGGGCCCCCAAATCCTCTTTAGTCTGTCCTGGGTGGTGTGGTAGCCACTGACCTGCACTGTGCTGGGTGGCAGTGTGTGATTATGACTTGTGCCAGGTGCTTTAGAGATAGAGTGGGAAAATAAATATGTGAGATGGGAATATGTTAAGTTGTGTGTTGAAAACCTTCTGCTACTACATATTTGCAAACTCATACCTGTTTTATATTCTTACATTCATGTGAGTTCAGTTGCTGTTTGTGCCTTCATGAACCCATGTGTTAGAAATGCTTTGTTTGTCGTGTGTGTGTGTGTGTGTAGGGGGATGATGTCTCCAAAGGCTCCAGGCTCCAAAATTACCTAAGTGAACCTCTGAGTAGAACAGCATTAGGCTAATGTAACAGTAGACTGGATGTTAGCCAGTTGCTGGCATTATAATACACCACGTTTAATGTTTTAAATTCTATCCAAAGGAATTAAGGTAGGGGTGTGTGTTTGCGTGCATGCACATGCACGTGCTGAAAAGTGTATTAGATGTACAATTAGTAGATTGGGCAGGGGTGAGAAGAATTAAGATGTCAAATATCTTCTGGAAAGCCAGGAAAAGGGAGTGTAGGACCAGGCACTACTGTGCTGGCAGAATATTAAACTTGGTCATGTTGCATCAGCACAGCAGCATACCTGTCAACACTACTGTGCTAGCAACTGACACCATGTCCAAATGCAGCACAGCAATGCTTCATAAAGCTGTTATGAGGTACAGAAACCAGCAAAGAAGGGGCACAACAGAGCCAGAGACAGAACTCAAGATGATTCACCTAAGTATCTTTCGGCCACCGTGGAGCCAGCTATACCCTTCAGTCTTACGTTTCTGATATATGATAGTAACCAGTTGTAAAATTGCAAGTGACGAGCAGCTCAAAGCAGAATGCCTTTCAAATTCTGTTGCAGTGGCAGGCCAAGCAGATCTTTTCTATTGCAGCTAAACACGTCAAAAGAATGGAGGTGTGCAGCACCAATGGAACAAAGAACAGTATTAAAGCCAGCCAACCTTACATCAGAATTTCAAAAAGAGGATGTGAAAGCCAATCTTACTCATATCTTCTCGGAATGGAAGCCACTATCACACAGCCCTAGATGAGGAATATTGCCTTTTGTTTATCCAGGAGCACCACAACTGCTGCAGGGTCACATGAACCATATATATGTAATCAAAAATACTTGATTATATATTTGCAATAACAGGGGTTCGCAACCTGTGGTACTTCAGATGCTGCTGAACTACAACTCCTATCAACATCAGCTACCATTTATTATGGCTGGGAATTATGGGAGTTGGAGTTAAGCAGCATCTGGAGTACCACAAGCTGCAAATCCCTGTGCTATACAATTATGAATAATCATAAGGGGTCTTCTAGTAAAATGACACATTATGAATGTGTTCGCCTTGGAGATTTCACGGGACTCTTTGCTGCAATGTACGAATGAACAAAGTTGACGGAAAGAAGGGGCGGCATACAAATTTGATAAATAAATAAATAAATAAACTACCTGAAATCAATACAGAGGTTATAGTTGGGTGCACTATTTTGCAGTCTTTGCTATCTGGAATGCATGCTGCTTATTTCTACTAAACATTTGTAAACCTGCTCAAGAGCTGCTTTTTAGTAATATTTATTTTGGAACTGGAAGTTATTTTAGAATTATCTTCAGGAAAACCAACAGATAACTACAATGGGCACGGCCAGCCCAGAGGCCCTCTAACCTCTGGACTACTGGACTGGAGTCTGTGGCCTCCAAGGTGTGGGGAGCCTCCAAATGACCAGGGAGCCTCCTGCAGCCACCTCACGCCCACCCCACCACTGCTTGCCCCACTGAACCGATGGGTTTTTTTCATTTCAGCTGCCGCACGGCCAAAAGGTGGCTGCCGGGGTTGAGCCGAGCAGTCCTCACACTACCACCCCCAATGGTGGCGTCCGGAGTGACTGCTGGGCCTGTCCATTCAGCCCAGTGGCTGTTGCTAACTGCAAGGTGTGCCTGTGCAGTTGAGAGAGATTGTCGCAAAACCATGATGTGATCGGCCTGCGACTGTGATCGGCTTACGGTGATCTCTCTCAACTGCGCAGGCACGCCTCGCAGTTAGCAAGAGACACTGGGCCGAACTGACAGGCCCAGTATTGCTCCAGCTGCCACCAGGCAGGGAGGAGGAGGACTGCTCGGCGCTCTCTCTCTCTCTCTCTCTCTCTCTCTCTCTCTCTCTCTCTCACACACACACACACACACACACACACACACACACACCGGCAGCCACCCCTCAGCTGTGCAACAGCTGAAATGGAAAAAACCCCGTAGGTTCGCCATGGCAGGAGGCCCCCAAAAGTAGGTTTGGAGGGGCCTTGTGGAAGGAGAGCCTCGTGGTGGGGTTGGTCCAGGCCACAAAATTACCTAGGTGTGCCCCTGGGCCAGTCTTATGCAGCAGGGTGAAGCATGCCACTTCTGGTGGCAGATGGTGGGCCATTTCTCAAGGGCAGAATCAGGGACATCCTGCAAGGTTGTAGTGGGCCCTATGACAAAAAGTGAAAATGGACCCCTGCCCCCTCTGGGGCCCCTGTCATCTCCCCCCCCCCCATACACACACCACAGACCTTTGCTACAGAAGAGTGAGCTATCACCAACTGGATGTCCCCTTTCCCTCAGGGGCCCAGGGACATTTGTCCACCCCCCTGTTCAATTATAGCTATGCCCCTGTGTCTTACTATCCCACCAATCACATTCCCTGCCAAGGATAGCCTGCAGAGAAAGGAAAGGACAAATGGCATCACACTGCTTTTCTTCTTCCCACACTAATATAAAAGGAAAGAAGTGGGAGTGATGTCAAAGAAGGGAGGAATTGGGGAGATGTTTCTAACTGAAAAAAGAAAAGGGAGAGGTAAAGGAGGGGAGCCATTTTGGTTCTCTGCTTTAAGCAGCAAAATATCATGGACTGACACTTAACTATAGTCGGCTACACTATCATTAGCAATTATAATGGTTAGTTATAAGAATTATTAAAGGATTTTAAATTACCTTACTATATGTTTGCCCCTTATATCTGGAGGACTTTAACACTTTTTAAAAGTAATGGATCTCTTGATTTTGGCAGGAGAATAGCAACTGTCTGCGTATCCCAGCCTAGCTTCTTTAGATTAGGTTACATAAGAAATTGCCTTACATCAAGTCAGACGGGGAGGGAGGGGAACCTCCACGCCCACCCACCCCACCACCTCGAGGACCTTCCCCAAATGGGAGAAGGCAAAAGAATATTTTTTAAAAATGTTTAAAAAAAATGTTCATGAACTCCCCCCCCCACCCCCGAGACCGAACCGAACCAGGCGGGTTCGAGGGGGTGCCAGACTGAAATGGTCCGGTCAGGTTTGAATCCAGTCCAGTCTTGAACCGAACCAGGCCAGCCGGTTCCATGCACATCCCTAACTTGGAGCAAATGCCAATGCAGCAGGAAGCTGCATGCAGTGGAGGAGAGCAGGTAAGGGCCTGCTCTCCATTTTTAAAAAGCTTCTGCTCACCACTCCACTCCCCATCACACCGAACCAGACCAGGTCTCCTCCAAGCCACTTTGGCACTGAACCTGTGCATGAACCTCGGTTTGTGCACATCCCTAATCCAAGGTTTCAGATAGCTATTTCCCAGCCCTGCTTGGCGATGGCAAGGATTAAACCTGGGACCTTCTGTATGCAAAGCAGATGCCCTTCTACTGAGCTACAGTCATTTACTAACTTTTCTAGTGGCTAGTTGCTGGTGTCTCTTTTGTATCTTTTGTGGGGACAGGGAATCTCTATTATATTTTCTTTTCTATGTAATTCACTTTAATTTTTGTTGCTGAAAAGCATATAGAAATATATAAGATTTTTAAAATGCAGAACCTTTCACTTTAAACAAGAGGAAAGGATATAAAAAACAAAAGAGACCACAAAAAGCCTCCAAATGTGAACAGTCTTTATTACTCACTATTGCTGCTTTCCTCTGGTCAGCCCTGACAACAATGAATGTTGTTGATCGCATCAGGATTAACTTTTTTAATTGTGGTTGGTTCATGCCAACAGCTATCACTTTTAGCTTGTGTTACTTAATGGAGAAAAAATTTCTGGTCACTAATCTGTTGGGGATCAGAAGGTTGGTGAAGGAAATTGAATTCAACATCAAAATAGATCTTCTGTGAAATTTAATTTTCCCCTCTAGGGGTTCCTTTGAAGCTTCCAGCTTCTCTCTCCTCCTCCTTATTTCTAAGTCTCACACTGGGATCACTTGGCTTCTGAATGTGGAAAGCCGGTTGTCTCAGATGAAGTGTGTTCCCAGTCTGAAAGACAAATGACCCCCTTCTGTTCAGCTACATAAATACTTCTGCAGACTGCAAAATGTAAAGAATGCTGAACCTGAAGCTTTAGTTTCTCTCCAAATATGATACATAAGTAGCAAAAACCTACTCCAAAATTGCAATTTATTAATCTGAATAAAATTGCCTCAAATTATTGTTCACTATATGTTTATTTATTTGTTATAGACTTTAACCCACTCTATTTACAGACAGACATGAGGCAGCACATCAGCCCACCTCGGAGAACTGGTCTACCCACTGATTTCAATTGGTAGACCAGCTCTCCCTGGAAAGAAGCATCTGCTAACTAAGCAAAGAGGCACTTCTTAAACTTCCTTTATTGAGCAGGGGGAGAGCAACTGACCCTATCTATCTCCAGCGCAGCATCCCTCCAGTGGCTATTGCTGGTGTTTATTTTATATTTCTTTTTTAGATAGTGAGCCCTTTGGGGACAGAAAGCCTTCCTTCCTTATTTATTTATTTCTAAACTGTTTTGGGAACACAAGAAAAGCCCTACAGGATCAGGCCAAGGCCCATCCAGTCCAGCATCGTGTTTCACACAGTGGCCCACCTTTGTTGAAAAGCGGTATATAAACATTTGCCATAGTATTGCTTGCCATGGAACCCCTGAAGAACTGCCTCCCAGACTCACACCAAGTCAGTTATCCACTGACCCACAAGCTAGGCTTATGCCCCAGACGTGCTGGGGTGAGAGCATTTGTAGCAGCCACAGAGAATACTTCTCACTCTGTTTTCTGCAAATATGGGATGTGAAAGGTAACTCAGGAAAGCATTGTCAGGGCCTGCAATGGAAGCAATGGGATGAGATATCAGGCTTGGGAGCATTGAAACCAAACCATTAGTTACTTCTATAAGAGAAAGCTAACACCTTGAAGAGCATGACATAGATATAACATATTGATTTACCATCATAAGTACGTTATCTCTGCCAGGAAGTTGAGTGTTTGTTATATAAGTCGAGTGTTTGTTATATAGTAATTGGCCCTATCTACACCCAGCACAGTACTTCCAGTGACTGTTGCTGGTGTCTATCTATGTTTCATTTTAGGTTGTGAGCCCTTTGGGGCCAGGGAGCCATCTTATTTATTTATTATTTCTCTTTATAAACCGCTTTGGAAACTTTTGTTGAGAGAACATTGAGAGAGAGAACATTGCACAGGCCTGCTCAACTGTGGCCCTCCAGATGTTTTTGGACTACAACACCCATAATCCCCAACCACAGTGGCCAATAGTCAGGGATTATGGGAGCTGTAGGCCAACACCTGCAGGAGGGCCAAAGTTGAGCATCCCTACATTAGAATAATAGAATCATAACATTTTAGAGGTGGAAGGGATCTCGGGAGTCTGCTAGTCCAACCAGCTGACAGATGGTTGTTTAGCTGCTTTTTAAGAACCTCCAGTGAAACCACCACTATGCAAGGCAGATTTTTCCACTATTAAACAGTTCTTACAGTTAGGAAAATCTTCCTCATGTACATCCTAGGTGAACAGGCCAAGTACATCCTAGGTGAACAGGCCAAGGATGCTTCATGTTCTTCTACCATTCTGTAATACTCATGAATTTTCAGCACACTTTGGATCCCTTTTGAATTTATTGTTTATTTAATACCATTTAATACTTTATTTAAATCAATATTAGACTTTATTTCTTTATATTTACAGCCCCTCCCCTTTTCAAACACATCAGGCTTATGATTCAGTCCTCTACATGTTTACTCAATCAATCAATCAATCAATCCTTTATTATGGTTGGAGACCAGCATAAAATTAATACAGATTAAAAATTACAGGTAACAAAGCTAAAATTAAGAATTATTGCAGTTTAAGATTTTTTAAAAAAGATATTAATTCATCGTCAAAAGGCTAAAACTAAAACTATAACTAAAAATACACATTGATACCAAAATTATTAAAAAATAGAGAAGATAAAATGTAGTAATAAGTTTTTAAAAGGGATATAAAACTGTATAATATACAAAGCAATAAAAAGACAATGGAATGCAATAAAATGCAGTAAATAAAATGCAATATAATGCAAAAAAAAAAAACAATGGGTATGGAGGCGTGGGCGAGTGTGATATCAATCCAGAGTCATCCTGCGATATCGATCCTGTCATCCTTTATCCATATCGAGCCTGTGCCACTGCCAATCACAGCGGCACAGAACTTGGCAACATTCTGTGTAATGGCAGAGTTAGAGTCAGAGAGCAATAAATGACTGTAGAATTGACTTGTACATCCCGGGAATTTACTTAGCAATGGGAAAATGAGGTCAGCACGTATGTCTCTGTAGAACTGGCAAAGTAGAAGGATATGCTCAATAGTTTAGATCTGTTCTGAGCCACAGGGGCATAAACGCTCAGCAAATGGGGTCTTTCTATAATGGCCCTCCAGTACTGTTGAGGGGAGACCATGGCAGCGGGCCAAAGTGAACGCCGTCCTTTGGTGTAGGACCTCTGGTTGAGTGTGGTATGCTGCAGGAGAGGTCAGATATCTAAGCTCTTCATTGATATAAAATGTTGAGACACTGCTGAGGTATGTTTGGCGCTCAATGTCTGTAATGCGCTGCTTAATTATTGTTTTTGCCTGATTGTAACCCATGGTGAGCAGGGATGGAGGGGAGAGGCCCAGGGTAGCTAATTTCATCTCAATTGCCTGAGCCCAGGTAGATTGATAATCATCATGAAGGGTTAGCGGGGCAAGGCCGATTGGGAAAAAGGATAGTCTAAGCCAATAGGAAAGAGTGGTCATCCACACTCTAGCCTTAGTCTTGATCTGGCCTGTCTCCAGGCGAAGAGTGGCATTGGAGACACATCTTGGTACTCGAAGTGCTGCCCTCAAGAACTTAGATTGTACACGTTCCAGGGTCATAATATTTGGAAAGGGACCCAGCTGGGTGCCATAGAGTAGTTGAGCTAATGACTTGGCTTAGAAAAGTTCGAGAGCGGCAGGAAAGTAGTGGCCTCCTCTTGCACACATGAATTGAAGGATAGCAGAGGAACCTCTCTGAGCATTTAAGGCCGCATGGTCTCCATGGGCTTTTCTAGAGCCATCAGAGTAAAAGACTACTCCCAGGTATTTAAAATGAGTCACTTGTTCGATCTTATATCCCTTGATCCTCCAGGAGTAGATCTTGGGCCTCCTAGCAAAGGCCATGATTTTAGTTTTGTGATAATTGATTTCCAGGCATCCTGCCTTACAGTGCAGCGACAGGGCCCTCAGTGCTCTTCTAAGGTCAATGGGGGTCCTTGAGAGGATGACCACATCATCCACATATAATAGGATGGCTATATCTCCCCGCGAGCTTTGGAGGGTGAAAATCAGTATTGCTGAGCTGGCCGACCATTGAGTTGATATAGAAATTGAATAGGAGCGGGGCCAAAACACATCCTTGTTTGATGCCCTTCTGTGTTAGAATAGGATTTGTAAGGTGACCTTGTGTATTGCATCTCACCTTGAGTGAAGTGTCTAGGTGCAGGGTTCAAATGAGGTGCTGCAAGCACTGGTCAATAGTGGAGGCCTCCAGCTTCTCCCATAATTTGACACGTGAGATGGAGTCAAATGCTGCCTTGAGTTCAATAAAGGCAGCATATAGTGAGGTCGCCCTACCAGAGGAGTATTTCTCAATGAGGTGCTGTAGGACTAGACATTGATCAATAGTAGAGCATCCTTCCCTAAACCTTTCTTGTTCCTTCACAAGGAGCTTTTCTTGTTCCAGCCAATCCCTAAGTTTCCCATAAAGGTGTCTTGCATACAGTTTACTAATGGTATTAAGTAGACTGATAGGTCTATAATTGGCAGGATCATCTTTCTTGCCCCTTTTGAAGATGGGGACGATAACTGCAACCCCCCAGTCCTTGGGTATTTGGCCATTTGCATCGATGGAGGTAAAGAGCAATGCAAAGATAGGGGTCCACCAGTCCAGGTTGTTTTTGACAGCCTCCAGTGGAATGGAGCCTCCAGCCTCCAGTGGACAGCCTCCAGGCTCCTCCCCGGAGCCTTTCCATTCCTGGCCTCAGTTGGGTGACAAGACTGTGGATCTCTTAGATTGACACCAGGGCCCACGCCGGGGTGTCCTTAATAGCACTAGAGGAAACTCTGCAAGCAGCAGCGGGATCTGTATATAAATCATAAAAGTGTTTCTCCCAGGTCCCTGGGTGAATGTGGCAGTCCAGATGATTTGGTCCATGACTGGGAGAGGACTTTGTGAGGTGCCAGAACATGACCGAATCCCTAGATCTAGCGGCCTGGATTAATCCCATCCAGGCCTATACCATGGCCTCTTTTTTTCTTGCAGGCCAGCAGAAGTTTATACTGCTTTTTCTGCTGAAGAAGATTCTGTGCAGCCCTCAAATCAGTGCTGGTTTTGTAAATTTGATAGGTGTTGGCGAGAGCTTTTTTGGTGATAACACAATCCTTGTCAAACCACTGCTTGGAAGGCAGTTGATGCAGGGCACAAGGCTCACAGGTTCTACAAGAGAGGAGCTGGTGTAGTTCCCGGACTAATGCTTTGTATGACTCCAGAGGCCATTGTTTAGTAAAGATGAGTGGATAGACTGCAAACTGAAGCAAGTAGTTAACTAAGCTCTTGATCCAGCAATGGTGACCATTTGGCATAGCAATATACTCCCTCTGCTGAAAATATAGAAGGATTGTATTGATTCTCAATGTGTGACTGATGAATGAATGGTTTTAGGAGTAGAGAGATAGGGAGATGGTCACTATCAAATTTAGAAATAACCTCCAATCCCTCCACTAATGGAAGCAGGTTCCCTGATGTGATGAAATAGTCAATCAAGCTCATTCTGGTGCCGGTGAGGAAAACTCGGCAGGGTGGTCTTTTTTGAATGAGCCGTTCAGAACGGAGAGGTCAAGCCTTGTGGCCATTTGGCTCAAGCAGAGACCTGCGTAGTTTGACTTTTGATCCTTGGAAAGGAAGATAAGAGGCGGTCCATCTGCCTCGGGGCTGGGTGGGTAGGCCCTTTGTTGGAAACATAAGGTGTGGTCATCCGGGCCCATCCTAGCATTGAAGTCACTGCCCAGCACCACATATGCGTTGGGAATGGAGTGGATGGATCCGCTACATAATTTTTGAGTTCAGTCCACAAAGATCTGATCTGTGTTTTTCTGTGTTGAGGAGGAAGGTAGTTGTTAACCCCCTGCTAACTTGGCAAAGAGGCACCTTTTACCATGGTGATTCTCTTTATTTAGAAGGGGGAGAGTAACTGGCCCTATTGACCCCCAGCACAGTACTTCCAGTGATTGTTGTTGGTGTCTATCTTCTGTTTCTTTTAGATTGTGAGCCCTTTGGGGACAGGGATCCATCTTATTTATTATTTCTCTATGTAAACCGCCCTGAGCCATTTTTGGAAGGGCGGTATAGAAATCAAATTATTTATTTATTTTATTATTATTATTATTATCATCATCATCATCATCATCATCATCATCACCAGCAATTCGCATCGGCTGAATTGGACCAGGACAGCCATCGCAAATTGCTTAGTTGGTGGAAGCAGTCTTGAGGATGCGCGCAGCAAGGTAGCAATGAGCACACCCAAGCCTCCTTTGCATCTGCCACGGTCTACCCTGGGTACGGCTCCAACAGTATATGAATGGAAGCCATTGAGTGAAAGGTCCCCGGTAGTCCAGGATTCCTGTATCAGTATAATATCATGGCAGGCTAAATAGTCTCTAAAGGAGGGGGTCTGAGATAGAAGCATGCCAGCCATTGACATTCCACGTTAGGACCCCAATTTTACGCTGGTCTGCTGAATATCATTGGATGTCTGGTGGAGCACTGTCAAGATTTTGGGTGCTCACTGTCACACCTGTCCTTTCAACCAGCTGATCTGGATCCAGCCCAAGCAGGGTGGTAGGAGAGGCCATTGTGCTCTCCACTTCTGGTATGCTATCCTGAGGGTTCAGCTCTGGTGTGCTATCTTGAGGGGGGGAACCGGGCCTTACAGCCAGTGTAGTAGTATCTTCTGCAACTTCTGGGTTGGTCTGGGCGCCTGTGTCTGAAAATGCATCAGTTGGGGCCTGGATATGCATTGAACCATGGGGAGGTTCTAAGTCTCCTTGCACCTTGCTGGTCAGGGGCAGCAAGTTGCACCTTGCTGGTCAGTTGCACCTTGCTGGTTGCACCTTGCTGGTCAGGGGCAGGTCAATTCCCCGCTCAAGCACTATGGGTGACGCTTCTCCTGAATCAACAGAGGATTGTTGTGATGTCTCTGTGGTTGAGGTTATCACTAGGAGGGTCTCCTCTTCCCTCTCTTGGGTTGCCTCCGGCCCCACAGCCATTTCCTCGACATCAGAGGAGGGGATTGTGATGCAAGACTGGGAGCTTTGAATTGTAAGCAGCATGTCTGGGGCAGTAACACTGTCACAGTGTGGATCTGTAGATAGCAGCACTCCTGGGCATAAATCCATTATTTTTGAGACCACTACCCTGATGCACTAGGGTTTTGGAGCCAGGTGGATTCATCTCTGAATCAGTGTCAGTACTGGTAACAAAATCAGATGCATTCACTTTTAATAGCATTTTGGGTGGTGATCTTAATTGGATTTCCATAGATAGGTCTAAATCTGGGTTTTCTGGGCCTGAATCTGGGCATGCAGTGTGCTTATTCGGGGACAGTCTTTCCAGAAGTATGACCAGTTTATTTTTTAGCTGTGTCAGGTCATCTTGCCTACATGGTTGGCAATCGGCCATTTCAGTGGAAAGAGTTGGCTGCGGCTTATCAAGACTAGCAAGATTGTGTGACCTTGTTTTTGCTTTTGGAACTGAGAAGGCAGTACTATAACCCGTTCGTTTAATGTTAATGAAACCATTAAATAAACCTCTGGAGCCGAAATCTTTGAAAACACCCGGGGGGGGGGAATGTTGAATGTTTCCAGCAATTGTTCTGAATGAAATAGCTGAGTTGGCAATCTGGGTGATTTAAACTCAAAAATTAATCTTTTGTAATCCTTCTGGGTTGGTAAAAAGTGGAAATGCTCAAACTCTGATGGGGAGACCTGATAGTTCAGAAGTTCAGAGAGCGAGGTAAGAATTCTTTTTTAATTAGTCCATAGGTAAGCACCTTTTCTGGGAAAGCAAATTAAGATTTGTTTATCTTGGAGGATTCTTTGCACTCGGTAAGGAATTTCAGATGCTGAGGAAGAAGGGAGGGCTATAATATTTTTTTAATTTTTAAAATTACATTTTATATCCCGCTCTTCCTCCCAGAGTCACCCAGCTAGTCCTCAGAATTGTTAACCTCTTGCTGGGGCTTAGTTGAAAAGTGGGCAACAGCCTTAGTTAAAGTCTCTATTTGCTCCCCAATTTGATTTAGATGCCCTAGTATCAGGATTAAAGATTCTGCAGAGATAAGACATGAGTTGCTCAGCTGTTGGGTGATAAGATCAGGCTGAGGATGAGTTGCTTGGCTGGTGTTAGTGCTACAGTTCTGTCTTGGGCAGTTTCCCTCCTCCTCTCTTTGGTGAAGGGATTTGGAAGAGGATGAGTTGCTATCAGTCTCCCGAGGAGCCGGTCTATCAATGGGGGCTGTGGCCAGGACTGCATATTTGTTTGAGGTACTCACAGCAAATGAAGTACTCGGCAGTGTCTCGGTTGGGAAGAAGAAGTTTTCTATCCTCAGCCGTTTCTTCTTCCTCTCTTTCCCTGCTCCCTCATCGGGTGGGCTCTTGCTGCTGGGGCTTTTCCGCAATCTTTTCCTGCCTCTGGATGGGGTCAGCCCTTTGAATGGCATGCCTGGGATGGAGAAATGTCCAGGCAAGGGCAGGAGATGGGAGCCTAGGCTGTTAGTTCATCACCATCTTGCCCAGCCTCCCTATGTTTACTCAGAAGTAAGTAGAAGTTTTGTGGTGCTTACTGTCATGTAAGTGTGCATAGGCATCCACTATTTAAGTAACTGGCTATGCTGCCTTCAGTCAGTGCTGGATAAATTGTGCTGCCAGTCAGAGAGATGCAAGGTAGGACACGGACACACACCACACGGTGCAAAAATGCTTCTATCGGAAGAAACCATTACAAAACACCTATCTATGTGCATGAGGAAGGATAATAAAAGGCCTGGTTCACACAGTCATTTGAAAGGTTTAAAGTTGGTAACCAACGTTAGTGTGATTGTGTGAACTCATGCCAAAGTGGGAAACTCAAGTTCATTTCAGGACACAAACCAACTGATAATCTGGCATGAGTTCACACAATCACACTAAGGTCAGTAACACACATTAAACCTGGATTCAAGCGACTGTTTGAACCAGGCAAAAATAGATATACAGCATGCTTCCCCTGCCTACCTGGTTTGCATCCCCCTCAACATATCTTAAACACACTTCAAGGGCCTCTGATCTGCATTGTACTTCAACACATGGTTCTTCAACAGATTGTAACTGTTGTAAAAAAAAAATCTTCTCAGTCACAACAATTTGTAGTGCTAGGAACTAGAGTTTAGGTACTAAGGCTGCAGTGATAACATACCTACTTGGAAGTAAGTCCACTGAAAAGAATGAAGTTTCTCAGTAATGCTGATTAAGATTAGTCGCTAAGGCTGCAATCCTCTGCACATTTATTTGGCAGCAAGTCCTATTGAACCACCACTGATATAAATCTAACTTACTCCCAAGGAAGCATGTCTAAGTTTGCATCTTAAACATACCTCTGCTGACTATGACTATTTTCCTTCCATTTACAAGAAACTTTACTATTATGATGGATATTCATATACTGCTCTTCAACAAAAGTCCTCAAAGCAGTTTACATAGGAAATTAAATAATACATATATAAGAAGGTCCCCTGTCCCCAAAGGGCTCACAATCTAAAAAGAAATCTAAGGCAAATACCAGCAACAGCCACTGGAGGGATGCTGTGCTTGGATTGGATAGGGCCAGTTGCTTCCCCCCACCCTGCTAAATATAAGAGAATCACCACTTTAAATTATGTCTCTTTGCTCAGTTAGCAGGGGTTAACACAGCAGGGATTAAACTTTATAAGCTAAAGGAGAATGTTCTGCTTTTAGTACACACCCCTAAAAGATTTGGAAGAAAAACAAGGTTCCCTATACTAGGAACATCTGTTTCCATCTTCACTGAGGAGCATATATAAAGCCGTCTGCTGTTGGAACAGCAAATGCAGGACAGTAAGATGTAGAACATCTCTGCGGTCAGAGAGAATAAAGACAAGTAGATGAGAGAAGATAATACCAAGGCTTCTTTCTAAAACTTTGTTGTGGTTCTTGGCAGAAGCAGAAAAGAACTGATAGAAACTCACAACTATTATGATCTATTTGAATAATCAGCAAGTTGTGTAATATGTAATTATTATGACTGTCCAGATTTAGGGATCTGAGAAATGGTAATCTTTCATATATTGGCCACTTCTCCAAGGCAGAATTTTCTACACATTAACCCAAAAGGATTAACCCATCAAAGTGCAACGTAAGAGCAGGAACAAGCAAGGGGCCCCTTGCATTTTTGTTTTAATTAGAGCAATTAGCCCCTTGCATTTTTGTTTTAATTAGAGCAATTAGCAGAGCTGGGATTGCCAAACCTGGCCTGGAGTCTAAGAATCAGTATCAATCTCTAGGAGACTATCGAAGGCAATCCTGGAAATTTTAATGGCTTCATATAGTCCCCCCCCCCAAAGGTTTTCACGATGTTCCAATAGGGCAACTGTTAGAAAAAAATATTGAAAAAATCTCCATGAATAACTTCAGTCAGAGTTGACAACTCTAACCAAAGAAGAGGCACAAGTTACAGTGGAAGGCAGCAATTCCAGTGGGCTGCAACTGGGACACCAAGAATAGACAGCATCAAACAACTTGCAGGAACATCTGTGTTAGGAATCTGTCTTGAAGCTAATCAGGTTATGTGTTCTCTTGACCCTTCTAGGGAGTTTGTTCCAAAACAGCATATATTTGTTATGAGATTTCTTTTAATCTATTTTTTAATGTTTAGATTAGTCCTCAATATACTCTTTTCTGTGGCACTCCAGAAAACACAAGTCCGCCTTTTCATGGGTTTTCCCATCTTCTGTGAACCTGCAAGTTCTTTGCAGGCGGCTTTATTCAGCTATCATCATATTAATATTCACCAACTTTAAATCATTAGGGATTATAATTTATAGAGAACATTGACAATCTGACATATCCTTTCCTCTTCCCTGCAGCTCCATTAGTAGCTCCTTTCACTCTTTATTGATCTGTAAATTATAAAATTGTTTTTAATGTCAGTGTATTTTTCACTGCACACTTCCTTTCCCTCCCCCTCCTATGTGCTCAAATCTTTTAAGATAGGTGCCAATATGATGCACAGTTCTAACATCTCCCATAGAATATGCAGCTGTAAAGAACCAGCAGTAGGGCTACCAGTGATGCTGCAGTTTTTCCCCCCATTCACCACAATGGGAATAAATACAATAGAGCTGGTAGTGCTGCTGCCAGTTCTCTATGGCAGTGCCGCTGCTTCCAGGTTTGCAGCAGTGGTGCCACAAGTTGTACAGAAGACGTTAGAACTGTGTGTCATGTCAGTGACTACTAAATATTTCTAAGATACTAAGTTGAACTGGAATGTTGCTTTCATCTGAAATTTGATTTTAGACTGTTATATTATGGATTGTTTCATTTTGCTAAATGCCAGCTAGCATGTCTCTCCTGTGACCAAAGTCACATATATTTAGGAATATAGGGACATAGGATGCTGCCTTCTACCAGGTGAGAGCATTAGTCCATCTAGCCCAGTATTGTCTACACAGACTGCCAACGGCTTCTCCAAGGTGTCAGGCAGGTGTCTTTCTCTCAGTGTCTTGGAGATGCTAGGGAGGAAACCTGGAACCTTCTGCATGTAAGCATGTAGATGCTCTTCCCAGAGTGGCCCCACTCCCTAAGGGGAGTATCTTACCGTACTCACATGTAGTCTCCCATGCAAATGCAAACCAGGGTGGACCCTGCTTAGGAAAGGGTACAATTCATGCCTGCTACCACCAGCTCTCCTCCTCAGGTAGCATTAGGATTCCTTTATATGCCAAAAGTTAGCAGCATAGGGCTTTTAATTGTTTTACATAAGATGCTTAGAGTAACCAAATTTAAAATAATATACCTACTTATTGATTAATTGATTTGATTCAATTCGATTTCTATACCACCCTTCCAAAATAGATCAGGGTGGTTTACATTAAAACAAAGCTAAAATCAATTAACTATTAAAAGCTAAAACTGTAAAAACATAAAACCATTATTAAAACAATTAAACAGTTTAAAAACCCTGGAAAACCAGGCCAAACAGATAGGTCTTAAGGGCTCTCCTGAAGGCCAATAATGAATTCAGATTATGGATTTCTGCTGGGAGTGCATTCCACAGCCCAGGAGCATCTATGGAGAAGGCCCCCCTCTGAGCAGACATGAAGACGGACCTCATCAGATAACCTTAACATGCAGTGGGGATAGTGCAGAAGAAGGTGCTCTCTAAGATAACTTGAACCTAAGCCATTCAGGTAGTACCCAGCACTTTGCATTTTGCCTGGAAACATATTGGCAGCCCGTGCAACTGTTTCAAAATAGGCATAATATGGTCTCTCCAGGTTGCCCCAGAGACCAATCTGGCTGCCCCATTTTGAACTAACAGAAATTTCTGGACTACGTACAAAGGCAGGCCCACGTAGAGCACATTGCAATAGTCAAGCCTGGAGGTTACCAGCAGATGCAGCACTGTTTTGAGGTCATCCGGTTCAAGGAATGGATGCAGCTGTCGAACCAGCTGAAGCTGATAGAAAGCACTCCTGGCCATAGCCTCCACCTGAGATACCAAGGTGAGGCCTGGGTCCAGGAGTACTCCCAAGCTGCATACCTGCTCCTTCCGGTATGCAACCTCATCCAATGCAGGAAGGTCTAACTCATCCCTCAGATTCTGAGCCCCTACAATGAGCATCTCCATCTTGCTTGGATTCAGTTTCTATTTGTTATCCCTCATCCAGCCCATTACTGCCTGTAGGCAGGCATTTAGGGAATAAATGCCATTTCCTGATGAAGAAGATGAAAAGAAGTAGAAGATTTGGGTGTTATCAGCATACTGATGACCTCACCCAGCAGTTTCATGTAGATATTAAAAAGCATTGGTGACAGAATGGAGCCTTGAGGGACTCCATATAACAGCTCCCATTTTGAGGAGCAACTGTCACCAAGCTCCACCATCTGGAATCTTCCCAAAAGATAGGAGCTGAACCACTGCATAGCAGTGCCCTCTATCCCCAGCTCCCCCAGGCAATCTTATTCTGAACTGAGCTGGCATTGCAGAGGAGCAAGGCCAGGCTCTGTGGGTAATTGGCACTGCTCCCCAAGGCCTGAGAGTTCACAAAACAGTTGGAAGTAGAAACAGTTACTAGATTACTGAGTTTCCTTCCCCTATAATGGCCAGCTTCTCTGTCAGCACCAATTCTTCTATTCCCCACTAGGGATGTGCATAAAATTGGTTCTCCCGGTTCGGTTCGGATCCAAACCGGGTCCGAACCGGACTGGGGTGGTTCGGTTTTGGTTTTGCCAAACCACCCCCCCGGTCCAGTTCGGATCCGAACCAGTTCGGATCTGAACCGAACTGGTTCAGATCTCAAAAAATAGCTGGTTTGAAAGGGGACCTTGTGTTCTACCTGCCACCCAAATTTCAAGTTGATTGGACCTTCCTCTGATATTTTACAATTTTTTTTATATTTTCAATTTTTGCCCATAACTCCCTATGTGGAGCACTTAGGGGCAAAAAGCTGGGGTGGGTGGTAGCCACCAATGGGTGTCATCCATCCCAACAATCCCAAGGCAATTGGTTGCTCCCAGTATTATTGGTGAATTTTTTGGGGGGGGGGATTCCCATTGGCTAGAATGGGGGTTTTGGGCTGCCCCAGACCCACCTCTGTGGGGCGGCAGCACCCCCAAAGTGGGTCCGGGGCCATGGCAAAAATGGCCTCAGTCCCTCCCAGCAATCTCCGGAGAGATAGGAGTGATGTTTTTTTTAATTAAGATTTTCTAAGGCATTAAATAATATCTAATTGGAAAGAATAGAATGTGTGTCAGTGGGTGAAAGGTAAAAGCCGCATAGAGAGACAGTTATTTAATGCCTTAGGAAATCCTAATAAAAAAACCATCACTCCTATCTCTCCGGGGATTGCCGTGAGGGACTGAGACCATTTTTGCCATGGCCCCGGACCCACTTTGGGGGTGCTGCCACCCCACAGAGGCGAGTACACGGGGCTGCCCCAAATCCCCATTCTAGCCAATGGGATTTTTTTTTTCTCTTCAAGAAACCCACCAACAATGCTAGGGGCACCCATCAATTGCCACCCCAGCTTCTTTGCCCCTCTCTCTCTGGGTGCCCTACACGTAACACCCAGTCAGTCCACCTTAATACCTACCTACCACCTACCCAAGCAACTAAGATGACACTCAGAGAGACAACACCAACTCCCTGATCTAACAAAAAGGCCGCTGCTGCTGCTGCTGCCTGCCAGCAGTGGAGCAGCACACTAAGCACACACACAGAGAAGAAGCAGGAGGCAGAGCAGAGCAGCAGACCTGCTGCTCTGCATGATGGGTGATGTGATGATGCCCAAAGAAGCCACCGCCTCACTCAGTGCCTGCCACTGAGGCCTGACAGACAGAAGCTAAGCCAGCCAACCTGCTTTGCTCTGCTCCTCCTCCTCCCCATGGATGATGCACACACACCCCACATCTGGCCAGAGGCCGGCCAGCAACAACAACAACTACTACTACTACTAGTACTACTATTACTACTACCCCCACAACCAGTGTTGCTACATTACGCCAACATTGCCAGTCACATGCACCACAGCCTGAGCATGGCACACAGCCAACAGCTGCTGCCAGCCAGTGCCTAGCAAGCCAAGCCAACAAGAGGAGAGCTGAGTAGACGGCGCATGCACACCAACCCGTCATGACGCGCAACTGCAAGGGGAGAGGGCAGGGCACAATTACAGGCAGGAGGAGGCGGGGCAATCCTAGCACAGATTTTGAAGTTGAAATCCAGTACATCTTCTACCACCAGCTGTAGTGTAGTGTGGTGAGTGCATTGAGTGCAGCTGACTGAGTGTGAGGAAGGATGATACTAGTTAGTTCGTTTCAGCAGACTGAGAGCATTGAGCATGGGCAATGGCATTTGGCAAGCAACACAACACGACAACACTCACCTGCTGCTGCTGGTTCTAGTAGTTGTCTCTTGTCTTCACCTATTCTTCGTGTGTGCGCAGTGAGTGCATGCCTTTTGCCTTACTTGAAAAGAAATGGTTCTCTGGTCCACCACATATTTGCTCAAGGACACAGAGAGTACCAAGGCAGGTCGTGGTGGCACCAGTGTGAGTGCATGCGTGCTGGTGTTTGCCACCAGGTGTGTGTGTGTGTGTGTGCTGCTAGCTAGGAGGGGGGAGGGAGGGAGGGAGGGAAGGGGGGAGGAAAGGGGAGAGGGAGTTGGAGGGGGAGAGGGATGTAGCAGAGGGGATTGAAGGGGGAGGAGGGTCCGGCTCAGAGTTGGTCAGCCACATATTATGCACACACATGGTCACGTGTGTGCTTCGGTGGGAGAGACCAGATTCTCATCATCTTGCCAGACCAGGGTTCCGGGGCAGGTGAGGTGGGCGTGGAAGGGAGGATGGAGGAGGGTGATGAAGAGGGAGGAGGGAGGATGGGGGGAGGGAGGGATGGAGGGAGTCTTGGAGGGGGAAAGGAAAAAAACATGTAGACACACAGCACAGACAGACAGCACACTACAGAAAGCATCCACACACACAGACAGTGCTAGGCATCCATTCACACAGACAGACAGACACACAACAGGAAGAGAGACAGACTGAGCCTGCACCACACACACACACAGAGACCCAATTCCCCCCTGCATAGTTATTAATCAATTTGTTGTGTTGGCAGCCAGTTCATTGCTATTCTGATGGTTTTTGTTTTTTTGCCATCAGCCAACATCAACAGTGACCACAATCAAGATGAACATAAGGTGATAATAATTCATTCGTTTCATTAGAAAAAATCATCCAATCATTTTCTCCATGTAAACCAAGCCCCCCACACATGATTTCTGGTAACATTTTCAATAAAATCAATTCATTTGGCATTCATCATTTTGTTCTCCCTTTGTTACATATTTTTTCCCTTTTGGACAATTTTGAGGGTTGATTTTAACATGGGGTTTTAAAGAAAAAATTATTTACATGTTTATTTACATACAAGTATTTACAATATTTACACTGCATTAGAATGTATACCTGCCGCTGCCGCTGAGTCTAGTACTATTTGGGCTGTGCTACTTTTGGGGTGTGTGCCGTGCCCACGCCAGGTCCCCAAATGCTGACAGGTGGAGAGATAAGGGCCTGTGCTGCTGCTGGTCAGCATTGGGTTTCTTTTTAGGTGGGCGTGGGCATTGTAAACACCTGGCCAGTCGCAGCACTACAATTACTACTACTACCAATGCATCTCTGTGTGGGCACACTACACATTGCAACTGGCTGGCATGGCTCAGCATCTGTCACATCAGCTCAGCTAGAGGTGGATGGGGGGAGGGGAGGGATAAGCACAGAGGTTGAGCCAGGCAGGTGACCAACCATAGGGCAACCCACGGTAATCACTCACCCGGCTCAAACTCCAGCTTGGGGTAGCCCAACAGGGGGAGGTTCACCTTAAGGAAGACCAGCTGCTCCATCAGACCAGGGTCCAAGCGGGAGCGAGAGGGTGTCACCACGTCCCCGGCACATGAAAACACCCGCTCGCTCTGGACACTGGTTGGGGGGCAGGAGAGGAGGCACACAGCCACCACCGCCAGGTCCGGCCAGACTTGGCGGAGGCTCGCCCAGAACTGTGCGCAGTCCACACCGTCTTCCTCCACAGGCTACTCCAAGTACTGCGCAACGCATTGCTCAGCACTGGAGGGGGGCCTGGCAGGTCGAGCCTCCCCCATACCAGGCATGGTGCCATAGCAGAACCGCTGAAACCACTGGGCGGATCTCGAGTCGGTAGCAACTGGCTGCTGCGATGGCGCCGCCTGGGATGCCACGCAGCTGGACTGGGAAGAGGAAGGGGAAGGGGAAGCTGATGCCGGCTGGCTGCCCATGCTGCTGCTGGGTGCGGGTTGGGTGGCTGCCCCCGCACCACTACCAACATCCTGGTCTCTGCGGGCCCTAGCGGCCTCCTCCTCCCTAACCTTCTCTACCAGGATGCCCCTCCACCTGGGCAATTCGTCGGCACTCACAGCATTGCCCTTGAGGGCTGGGTGACAGAGACAAGTGAGGACATACTCCTCCCTCTCTCCCAGCACCCCAATGAGCCGCCTGTCAACCCCAGACTTCAGCCTCCCAGCCAGAGCACGACCCTCTGGCGTGGTCAGAGAAATCTGGAGTTCACCCATCAGTTTCTCCAGACCCATAGCTGTGGACAGTGCCTGGCTCAAGGGAGTGGTGTTGGCACACAAGCCCTTCGTGGCAAATTGGAAGGGCTGGAGTGCCAACACCGCCTTGGACATCTGCTTCCACTCTGCGTTCGAGAGGTCACAGACATCCAAGGACTCGTCCCTCGCCAGGGTGACAAGGGCTCTCTCCTGCTCCAACAGGCGCTGGAACAGGAGGAAGGTGGAGTTCCACCGCGTCTCAACATCTGAAGGGATGAGATGGCGAGGAAGCCCAAGGTCATCCTGCTTGTGGCGAAGCAGTCTCCTGGACTTCTCGCTGCGGTGGAAGTGGGCGGCCAGCTTGTGAGACTTATCCACAAGCGTGGCCGTGGCAGCAACAGCAACTGGGATGGGGCGGCCCCCCCTCTCCAGGGATGCCTTCAGCTCCTTAAGGCCAAGGGCATCCCTGACGGTCAGATGGAGCGTGTGTGCCATACACCGTATGTTCACACAGTCCATGACTGTCCCGACAGCGGCGGTAACGTTGGCTCCATTGTCGGTGACAATGAAGCTGCGGGAGAGGTGTGGACACCCGCCAATCCACTCCTCTATCTGGCGGTCGAGTACGGCCGCCACCTCCTCCCCGGTGTGCCTCGTGTCCATCGTCTCCACGTGCAGGACGGCCCACCTGTGCCGTAGTGCAGCGGGAGCTGTGCAGGACCCGGAAGCATCGCCCGAGGAGGTCCCCTCACTCTCCGGTCCCCACCAGTGGGCAGTGAGGGCCAGGAAAGAAGCGTGCATCCCACTGACACTGGTCCAGAGGTCAGTCGTGAAATGCACGCTGGTGCCCGGCAGAGCTGCTCGCAGCCCGGCGGACACAAGCTCCCTGCACTTGCGGTACAGGGAGGGGACCACGTTCCAGCTGAACGTGGTCCTTGAGGGGATGACATATTCGGGCACCAGGTACTGGAGTATCCGGCGGAAGCCGGAGTTCTCGACCACCTAAAACGGCTGGTCATCGGTGGAAATCATCTCCCCTATGAGGCGGGTGAGGTGATGATGGTCCACGCGAACAGTACGCTGGCTGCCCGACGACTGCGTCCACCGCTGGACTGGCAGTGTAGGCTGCCTGCTGGCTGGCACACTGCCGCTGCCTGCCCTAGTGGCAGATGCACAAGGCGTGCTAGTGCTGCCAGCCTGTCCCCTGAGACCTGGGTGGTGACGCTCTATGTGTCTCCACAGAGGCATCGTACCCAGGTGTGCAGGGTCCCGGCCATGGCTGACCTACATCCTGCAGTGGACACAGCAGGTGTGGAATGGGGCATCTTGAGGGACCTCAAAATGCGCCCACACACCACTGCCCTTGGCCTCCTGCGCCCTGGGCGCCGTCCTAGCCCATTTTTCCATGGGTGGCTGCAGTCCTAGGTGGGGGCGGCCGCCGCTGCCTGCCCACTGCTGCCACCCAACCAGCCCCTTCTGCCCTCCACACCAGAGGAAGGGCCCGGCTCCACTTGCATCAGAGAGGCAGGCCTCTCCTCCACCAGCTCACCAGACCGCTCCCCACCAGAGTGTCGGGCTTCATGAGGGGGGCCCCTACTGAGCGGCGAAAGGATAGGGGGAAGGGGCCCCAGAGGGAGGGAGAACCTGGCTACATCCTCACCACCCTCTACCTGCTCTTCCACCTCCACAGTCTCCTCCACCACAATGACTGGCGGTACCTCAGCAGCACCTGGTGCCACCGAGGAGGGACCCGCCACAGCCCTAGTCCGAGTGACCATGCCCGTGCCACGATTGCCGGCAGCAGGCGGGGGGAAATGAATCCTGCGCACCAAACTCGGAGCCGTGGCAAAGAATTCTCCAATGGGAAGGACCGGGGTGTCCTCAGGCTCCCCGCGTCCTCTCCGTCTCTGAGTTTCCACAGGCGCACCCTGCTCCTGGCCTCTCCCACGTCCTCTGCCTGGCAACCTAGAGCGAGCCCTGCCTGCCACACGGCGCTCAGACATTCTTATCTAGGAGGAGGGAGGAAGACTTTAATAAGGGGCAAAAAATAATTTGGAGGGGGTTGAAAGGGGCAAAAAAACCCACAATTGATTTCGAGCTGGGGGGGGGGCTGTTTTGAAAAAGTAAGCCAATTAGTGGGGGGAAGGATGGAAGACTTTTTGATGGGGGGGAAGCCAATTGAATTGAGGGGGAGAGGGTGACCTTTTAAAATTTGGGAGTCAAGCCAATTGGGGAGATGGGTCTGGGAGGTTTTTTTAAAAAATTGGGGATTAAAGGGTGGACCACAGGCAGTTGGGTGGAGTAGTTGTGGTGTGGGTGGCAAGTTTTTATTTTTTATTTTTGGGGAGAGTGGATGGGGGGGCACAGCACCTACCGGGGGGGAGGGACGCAGTCAAAGCTTGGGCATCTGCAGATCAAAGGAGGAAACCCTTATTTAGTGAACTGAAACACACAGTGTGGGATGGTTCTGGGGGGTGGTTTTCAAGTAATGCTCCTGTGGGGGGAGCATCAACCTCAATGCAGCCTATTTAGTGACTTTAAATTGCACACAACCAAAACCAGAACCCAGTCGCAACTGCACAGAAGTTGAACCCACCCACACTGTGACTCTGCCCGCCATGGCAAGCAAGCAGCAGCAAACACTTGGTGGCAGCATGGATGGAACATCATCATCATATATGTGTATTGGCACAGCATGTAGTAGTAGCATCAGATCAGAACCCATGACCCCACTCTGCCCCACCCAGAGGCCAGGAAACACTCTGGCATGGCATTGGCACAGCATGTAGTAGCAGCATCAGAACCCATGACCCCACTATGCCCCACCCAGAGGCCAGGAAACACTCTGGCATGGCATTGGCACAGCATGTAGTAGCAGCAAGCATCAGATCAGAACCCATGACCCCACTCTGCCCCACCCAGAGGCCAGGAAACACTCTGGAACTAAGGCACCTATTCAAAAACCAACTGCAAGACGCATGCAATGCAACGCAGCACACAGCAGCAATTTCTTCATTGACCAAGAAGACACAAGTTACAACAGTACATCTCCTCTCCAAGGGTCCCTCCCTCCTCCCCACACCCAAATGCATTTCAAAATAGGGGTGTCCCTATTTAAAACCGCCAACTAGGGAGGGAAAGGGGGCAACAAAAGGTGCACAATTGCACACGCAGTAACCCCTCTTCTTCCGGTCCTTCTCCTGCCGCTCACTGCTGGTCACGGATGCGCCGCCGCCGCCAGCCAGCCACCCTGGGCTGGGACACAGGCAGGGCAGCCGCACGAGGCACAGGCAACCGGGGTAGGTCAACAATGGAGGGGGGCAGAAGTGAGGAGACAACACTATTTGTGTCACTCAACTCACCCCCAAGCAGAGACAAATCAACCAAAAACTTTCAAAAGAAAAAAAACCCGATGGCAGCCGCCAGGTGGGTAGGCTACTGTGTGTGGCTGCAGCTGTTGGAGGAGGTGGAAAGTGAAGGGGAGCAGAGAGAGAAAAGTCAAAGAGAGAGAGAGAAGAGAGGGGGGCAGGGACAAAGAGAAAGAGAGAAAAGAGAGAGAAAAGAGAGAGAGTGGAAAAAGAGAGAAGAGAGAGAGAAAGGGGGGCAGGGACAAAGAGAAAGAGAGGAGAGAGAGGGGAGAGAGAGAGAGAGAGAGAGGAGGAGGAGCGCAGCGCAGCAGGGAGGGGGGATTCAGGTGTGGGGGAGGACAGCAGTAGCAGTGGTCCCAAGAGGTGGGGGGAGCAGAGGGTGTGTGGGTTGGGGGGCTAGTGTGTGGCAGGGGGCCTGGGGTAAGTAGAGGGAGTCAGGGGCAAGAAGAAGGAGAGGTGGGGGGAGCAGAGGGTGTGTGGTTTGGGGGGCTAGTGTGTGGCAGGGGGGTGTTGGGGGAAGGGGAGGGGGCAACAAACAGCAAAGGAGAAACTAGAACAACGGGCAGGTAGCAGCAGCTATTAGGCTGGATGGGGTGGGGGGAGGAGCTGGGCTAGGGTCTTGGAGGAGGGAGGGTAGGGGGGCAGGCAGGGGGGAGGAGGAGGAGGAGGGGAGCAAAATGTATAAAGCAATATATTATCAAGAACACAAGCAAGTTTAAAAAAACACAATGAGAAGAAAGACTGACTCTTTAAATCAAAACCACTGCAGAAAGAAACTTGTGGGTGGGGGTGTGGGGAGGGGGAGGGGAACCAAACACTGACTCTGGGAGGGGCCCACTAATTAAACAGAGACAATGAAACAACAATTGCTGCAAATAATAGCAAATAAATAAGTGGGACTGCAAGCAAAAAAAACTGGACTCTGTTAGGCAGAAGCGATTGGGAGAAGGCTGGATGGATGGGGTGGGGGGAGGAGCTGGGCTAGGGTCTTGGAGGAGGGAGGGGGCAGGCAGGGGGGAGGAGGAGGAGGAGGGGAGCAAAATGTATAAAGCAATATATTATCAAGATCACAAGCAAGTTTAAAAAAACACAATAAGAAAGACTGACTCTTTAAACCCAAACCACTGCAGAAAGAAACTCGTGGGTGGGGGTGTGGGGAGGGGGAACCAAACACTGACTCTGAGGGGGACCACTAAGTAAACAGAGACAATGAAACCACAATTGCTGCAAATAACACAAATAAATAAGTGGGACTGCAAGCAAAAAAACACGGACTCTGTTGGGCAGCAGCGATTGGGAGAAGGCTGGATGGGGTGGGGTTGGTTTGGACTTGGAGGGGCAAGTTAGGAGCAGGGGGCACCACACAGAACAAGGAGCAACTTAAAAAGCTGAACACACAGAACCAATATTATCAAATCAAGGCAATGGAGGAGCACACAACCAACAAGAGAACCAAAATTGATTATATGGGACAACAAAAAACAACAACAGACTCCTCTGGGGGGGGAGGGGACCAACTCGCAGGGCAGCAGCAGAAACAAAGAAAATGCTACTACAATTTAAGCAAAACCAGCAAGCAATATATAAATGAAAAACCAATGCAATGTGAAAATCAAAAAGTTGAACAAAAACAAGGCAGGACACAAAGAGCAATAATAAATAGAAGAACTTTTAAAGCAATGAGAATGCAGTGGGTGGGAGTGGGGGAGGGAAGGCCCAAGGGATGAGAAGGGAAAGGCGGGGAGGGGGGAGAAAAGCAGACAGACAAAGAAACAGGGAAATTTGGGGGAAATTAAGAAGAAAGTAAAGTAAAGTAACAGTACAGACAAGAGACACACAGAGACACACAGAGAGTCACAAGGGGCAGGTGGACAAAGGATTAGAGCACACAGACAGAGAGACACAGGACACAGTCAGGGACAGGACTCATAGAGACACCAGCAGCCAGCAAAGGGCAAGTAGCAGGTCTCAGAGATGATCCCACAACTGCAGCCAAGAGAAGTTTCCAGACAAGAGGCTTGGGTTTATATAGGTTTTGAAATTCCCTCCTTTGGGAGCCCCCACCTTTGCACTCCCCCCACGGCCAACAGGGTGCCAGCTCTCAACAGTACAACAGCCAAGCAGCCTACCAGACCAAAGGACTCATTCTGCCAATCAAAGGATCAATAGCACAGCCAATGCAATGCCTGAAAATAGCCTCACAAAATGGATGCCAGGAGCAAAAGTTTCAGGAAGGAGCCACAAAATGGAGGACACACTCTAAACTTAAAATAAAGACTGTAGACAGTCAATAGAAGCCTCTGCGACATCCGAACTGGTTCGGAAAATCCGAACCAGTTCGGATCCGAACCAGGCCGGATTCGGTCCGGGATCGAGCTGCCGAATCCGAACCGGTTCGGAACGAACTGGTTCAGATCCGAACCGAACCGCACATCCCTATTCCCCACCACTACATTAATAGCTGCCCAGAACTGCCAAACACCCATCCACCCCCCACCCCACTCAGGAGAGCCCAAATACATACCTGCAAAAAGGACTGGCACAACCCAATAAAAATAAAAGACCAGTAACCTCTGACCCAGATCTCACCCCCCCTCCCCTGCAATATAGCCTCCCCCCAGCCCTCAGTCCCACCCCAAAGGCCCAGCCCCAAAGGCTGGCCCCCTTCCTTACATAGCACCTGTGCCACTCCTCTCACAAGAGACACCTGGGGCAAAGGGAGGAAACAGAAACTCCAGGCATGTTGCAATGTAAAGCTGATGTAAAGGTTTTTTTCCTGGCCAGCAAGAAGCAGGGAGAAACGCTGTTATCAAAACTCACCCACGGTCCAGCAGGGGAGATTGGCCAGCCCAGTCAAGGCCACTGGTTCACCCCCTGGTCTTCTCAGCTGCTGCCAGCACAGCCCTTCCGTAAATAGCCCCTGTGTCACTCTTCTCACAGGAGACACTTGGAGCAAGCTGGTACAATACGTGCAGGCAGATGTTAAGGATCAGCACTCAAAAGGGAGGGAACAGAAACTCCAGCCAGGCTGCAATACTGAGGCAAGCTGATTTAAAGGCTTTTCTCCTGGCCAGCAAGAAGTTTATTTTATATATAATTTATTGATTATATTTATTGTTTATATAATATATAATCAATGATAGATTATAGAATTTATTATAGATTATAGAATTATAGAATTTATTGATTATATAATCAATAAACACAGAAAACAGAAGATTAAAAGGTCATAGCAGTCCAAAACAGCATCCTTAGCTAAGCCCAAAGTCATTCCTAAAGAGCCAGATTTTGGCTAACATGGTAAACATGCAAGAAACATCTTTGGAGAAGGTGTTCCACAATTTTGGTTCTGCAGACCCCGGAGTCTCCAAGAATCACATTCCAACATGCTGCACTTCAGGATATAGTGGTGAGCAGAGGGAGATAGTCAAGCTCCACTTGTATCTACGTCTCCGTCAGACATAATGCCAAACCATGGTTAACATCATCACCATTATCATCATCATATTTATTTAATTATTTATTCGATTTCTATACCGCCCTTCCAAAAATGGCTCAGGGCGGTTTACATAGAGAAATAATACATAAATAAGATGGATCCCTGTCCCCAAAGGGCTCACAATCTAAAAAGAAACATGATAGACACCAGCAACAGTCACTGGAGGTACTGTGCTGGGGTAGATAGGGCCCGTTACTCTCCCCCTGCTAAATAAAGAGAATCACCACATTAAAAGGTGCTTCTTTGCCAAGTTAGCAGGGGTTAACTGCTATTTAGGATTTATCTATTTTCACAGTCAGACAGGTGTTATTGACTGGTTTGTTTTATCCAGACATTGAGTCCTTCCCAAGGACCTGGGATAGTTGAATTTTATTATCAATGTTGTTGCTGTTATTATAGATATCGTCGCAGAATATAGGTTGTTCCCAGTAAAGCTGCTTTTTTTAATTGGCCGATGGTGATTTCTTTGGCCCCTATGGTGTTGAGGTGCTCTTCAAGTTGTTTTGGAATTGCATCTAGGGCGCAATAATATTTTTTCATCTTCATTTTCAACAACTTTTTCAATTTTATGGTCCCACCAATTTTTGGATACAGGTAGCTTGTATTTTTTGCAGATGTTCCAGTGTATCATCCCTGCTACCTTGTCATGCCTTTGTTTGTAGTCAGTCTGTGCCATCTTTTTACAACAGCTGATTAGGTGGTCCACGGTTTCATCTGCTTCTTTACAAAGAGGCACTTGCTGTTTGTTGTTGATTTTTCGACTTTTGCTCATATTGCATTTGTTCTTAGTGCCTGTTCTTGTGCAGCCAGTATTAAACCCTCTGTTTCTTTCTTCAAGTTGACATTCTTAAGCCATTGCCAGGTCTTGGTGCTGTTTGATTTTCCACTTATATTGTGCAAATATTGACCATGCAGTGTCTTATTTTTCCATTTTTCTGCTCGGTTCTTGACTTTTCTTTCTTGTAGGCATGCTTTGTTTCATTGGTTTTGAATAGTTGCTCATTCTTGACTATTTGAAGTGCATCTTCTTCACTGTCCTTGATATATTCTTCAAGGCCTCTTTTCTCCTCTTCTACAGTTTGATGGGTTTGCAGCATTCCTCTTCCACCTGAGCTACGAGGGAGGTATAGCCTATCTACATCACTGTGGGGGTGCAGAGCATGATTGATGGTCATGATTTTCCTGGTCTTATGATCTAGCATCTCTAGCTCTGCCTGGGTCCAATCTATTATTCCTGCACTGTATCTGATAACAGGTATAGCCCAAGTGTTTATGGCTTGTATGGTGTTCCTGCCATTGAGTTTGGACTTGAGGATTTTTCTAACTCTCCTGATGTATTCACTTTCAATTTTTCTTTTAACTTCATTTGTGTGTGATGTTATCAGCCTGGAGAATGCCCAAGTATTTGTGATGTTCTTTCTCTTCCAGGTTCTTGATCTTGCTTCCATTGGGCAGTTCTATTCCTTCTGTTTTTCTTATTTTCCCTCTGTTCATTATTAATGCAGCACACTTGTCTAGTCCAAACTCCATTGCTATATCGCTACTGAATATACAGACAGTGTTTAGCAGTGATCCGATTTCTGACTGGGACTTTCCATACAACTTCAGATCGTCCATGTACAGCAGATGGTTTATTATACTTGATGTTTTAGATGTTTGGTAACCCAGGCCTGTTTTGTTTAGTATTTGTGAAAGTGGAGTCATGGCAATTACAAACAACAGAGGGTATAGTGAGTTCACTTGGAAAATACCTCTTCTAATGCTAACCTGTCCAAGTGTCTCGCCATTGATTGTTAACTGTGTACTCCACATGCTCATTGCTTTTTAAAATAAATATCTGAATGTTTTTGCTGACACCAGTTGTTTCTAAACATTTTATTATCCTTGTGTGAGGCAATGAGTCGAAGGCCTTCTTGTAGTCAATCCATGCAACACTTAGATTTGTTTTTCTTCTCTTGCAATTTTCTAAAATCATTTTGTCAATCAGCAGCTGGTCTTTTGTGCCTCTGGTGTTCGGGCAATTTCCTTTCTGTTCAACTGGAAGCTGCTTATTAGTTAATAAGTGTTGCATTATTTCATTTGCTATTATTCCTGTTAATAATTTGAACATGGTTGGCAGACAGGCTATTGGGCTATAATTACTTGGAACTGCACCTTTTGCTGGGTCTTTCATGATGAGATGAGTTTTCCCAGTTGTTAGCCATTGTTCAATATCACCTTCTTGCAAAATGTGATTGAACTGTTTTGATAGTTGTTTATGGAGGCTTGTTAGGTGTTTAAGCCAAAAGCCATGAAGTTGATCGTCACCTGGCGCAGTCCAATTTTTAATTTTCTTTGCTCTTTCACTTATTAATTCTGGTGTTATTATTAGATCTTGCATTTGTTGGTTACATTTTTCAACCTCTTTCACCCATCCTGCTTTTTTATTATAATCTATTGGATTGTCCCATAGTTTCCCCCAGAATTGCACTGTTTCTTCTTTATTTGGTGTTTCTAGGTTTCTTGCAGTTTCTCCTTCTATGCTTTGGTAGAAACATCTCTGATTTGACTGGAATTGGAGATTCTGCCTGTGTTGTGTAATTCTGGCTTCCTATCTGCTAATCTTCTTTGACACTGCTGTTATTTGCTGCTTTATTATTTCCAGGACTTCTCTAATTTTCCTTGCATCTAGATGGTATTTTTAGATCAGATACTGTTTGGTGTTTTCATTCTTCAGCTTCTTGTCTTTCATATCTTTCAATTTACAGTGACATCCTCTATTTCCAACACCTCTTCCACCTGCGCCTAAGCAACGTCTTCATTTCATGGTAATTCTTCTTCCATATCTTGAGCCTGTGTTGCTCTTTGCAGTTCTTCCAGCTCAACTTCTATGAATACTTTATTTCTTATTATAAATCTTCTCTGGTCTGCTAGCCTTTGTTCTGTTATTTCTGTATCTGGATGCTTCTCTTTCCAAATTTGGTACATTCTTTTTAAATAACCTCTTCTCGTTGGACTAGACTTGTAATAGCAGATCATTATTTCCTTTTTGGCATTTTTCGTATATTTTTTCCAGTTAAGCATCATTTCTTCCAGTAACCCTGCAGTCTCCAACCCTGGTTGCTCAACTGAAGTTCCTGTAGCCCACTTGCCACCAGATGTCCAGGGACTCCAGCACCTGCTGCAGTCCTTGTTGACCCAGGCAATGACTGATCTGGTATAGATTTATTAAAATTACATCTCACCATATTGTTGGTGGGAGAGGCACTCTTCGTCTGGCTGCTCTGGTGAGACCTGTCCAGTATGGTTGGACCTCTGGCATAGCTCTCACCTTCCTCAGAGCATGCAAGCCCCACAACCACACCAAGGTAGTGCCTCACTGGGGGTTGTTGTTGTTGTTGTTGTTGTTATTAATTTGATTCCTATACCGCCCTTCCAAAAATGGCTCAGGGTGGTTTACACAGAGAAATAATAAATAAATAAGATGGCTCACAGTCTAAAAAGAAACATAAGATAGACAATAGCAACAGTCACTGGAGGTACTGTGCTGGGGGTGAATAGGGCCAGTTACTCTCCCCCTGCTAAATAAAGAGAATCACCATGGTAAAAGGTGCCTCTTTGCCCAGTTAGCAGGGGTCTAACATTGCCAGACGTTCTGGTTTGTGGTCATCCAAATGCATGAACCTGCGGTTTTGTCACCATACTGTGAGTCAATTTTCAACCCCAAACCTGAATTTGAACCTTTGGTTCCATTTGAGTTTCACCACCAAAACCTCAGGTCCAGAAGAGGAATCATGTCATCCAGTTTCTATCAATGTTTCAAACCAGAGCTGAGAGTAGGAAGCTCCTCCCTCCCTCCTCGATTGGCTGTCACAGCTTTCCTTCATGAGAAGGAGAAAGCTTGCACAGCCAGTTCCTCTCCTCTTGCAGCCTCCCAGACTGCAGATCAGGATCGTCTGGGAGTACGGCAGGGGGATTGGGGGCAAACAGCAGGTCCATTGGACCCACGGTTTCTCATTATGTGCAAAGGTGGTCCTAGGCAGAACTGAATGGCTTGTTAAATATCTACAAATCAGGTTAATTTCACATAAACAACAGCTATGCACAAGTCATTTTTAAAGCAGTCAAATGCCGTCTGCTTTTCGTGACAAGCAATTTTTCTGCAACCACTTACTCTGCAGACCTAACTGGTTTCATTTTTCATATTTTCACTTATTGTCAGAAAAACAGGTTTGAAGTAGCATGAAAATTGTCATGAGGTTTCAGGCCTTTGCTATTTTATGTTTTCATTCCCCCCGCCTAAGAAATTTGTTTTAAATTAATTGCTACACAGCTAGATTTAAACATTATCTGGTCATAATACCATCCTTTATGAGATTTTAAGCTCCAGAGAAATCACTGTGAGAAAGTTTTTTCATTTACTCACATGAGTAAATCTCCAGGAGGTAGCCATGTTGAAGCAAAAAGAGGCTTGTGGCATTCTAAAGATTAAGACATTTATTTCAGTACTTCATGCATCTGATGAAGTGGCCTGTAGTCCAGAAAAGCTTGTGCTAAAATAAATTTGTTAGTTTTGATGGTGTCACAAATCTCTTTGCTGTTTCTATACGTACAGATGTCATTTGACAACCTAAATGCCCCCACCTCCAGCATGGCCTACTGTCACCCAGTAAGGCCATCAGCTGTCAAACCGGTCCAGTATTTTGTAAATAGTCACTAGTGGACTAGTGGAAGCCTACTGAAATGTTATAATCAGACATTACATTGTATGCACAGGTGTATAATCTATCTATCTATCTATCTATCTATCTATCTATCTATCTATCTATCTATCATATTTCTATACTACTTGGTATAGACTAGGTGGTGTACAAAGTTAAAACATAGCAAATGTAAAACAGTATAAAAAGTTAAATTCACAAAAAGTAAAAACAATCTCAGTAGATAAAAACATTAAAAATATGTGTTGGTTTTAAAAGGGAACTTGGGTATAGCCCCCCTTGAATGAAGGAGAAAGATAGGAAGTGTATGACTATATGTCCCGGTTCAGATTAATACGGTCCGCACCAGCTCCCTACACATGATGAAGGCGGGGATGCACTGAGAATGCACCTACCCAGATGCCATTAAAGGACATGGCATTTGGAGTGCATGTGTCACCTTAAGTGGCACAGAGGGGAAATGCTTGACTAACAGAAGGTTGTTGGTTCGAATCCTCGCTGGTACTATATCAGGCAGCAGCGATATAGGAAGATGCTGGAAGGCATCATCTCATACTGCGCAGGAGGAGGCAATGGTAAACCCCTCCTGAATTCTACCAAAAGAAAACCACAGGGCTCTGTGGGAGCCAGGAGTCGGAATCTACTTGACAGCACACTTTACCTTTACCTTGGAGTGCATGTAGAGGCGATAGAGAGGTGAATCTGAAGAACATCCCTCACACACAATTAGAGGACATGCCAAAAATGCATAGCATTTCCCTTATGATTAGCCTAATGGAATCAAATTTGAAACCCTTCAAGATCTGAAAGATGGTATTGTGCCAACTTGTTAATTAAACATATACATTGCTTTGGGGTGGAATTACCTTCAGTTTCGACTATAATAACATTTTTGTTTACATTTCCTTTTCTCTTTTAACAATAAGTAAGCTCCTAATACCATTTGATGAGATGAAGAGTTGCTATTGAAATGGCCACACTAAATTTATTTAAACTTTTGTTCTGAAAGAAGCATACAAATATCTAAAGCAGCATCGCCAGAGGCACAATGTATAATCGGCTGAGCTTGCAGCTTTGAGGAACAACTGGAGCTGCCTCCGTATCTAATCTAAATGCATTCAAAAATAATATTCAAGGGGCAGAGCAAGTAAAGATTCAATAAAAGTGCCGTTCTTTTTTGTACATCAAAAATCCTTGTGCATGTCTGAAATTGATTATTCAATTGAGCAGTCTTTGCAACACTGAATAGTCTTTCTTTACTGTCAGCCACCTTGAAACCTTTCTCTTTTTCAATTTGATTATTAAGCAACTCCTGCAAGTTATATTTTAAAACACTGAATTTCATTTCAGAAAGAATTTCCAAATCGCTAAGATATAAGGGTGTGACCCTAAAACCTCTCTGCTGGGTTGGCACACATTCTTCTCTCCCTTCCCTGTACCGCACAGGCAGGCAGGCACATGTGCATACACATACGTGTGTGCACGCACACATACACACACACATACAGAGAGGGTTTTATTTGTAACTAACTAGATTCTCATAAAGCATTGTCTACAACATTTTTCTTGCCAGTGAGTTTAGGTCTTGGAGAAACTTATTTTGCCTCCAATGAGCACCCAGCAGACTTTGTAACAGACCAGGGGGTGGTTGGATATACCTGAAATATCAGCCCTATCCAGATATTGGCTATCTTCAGACATAATGGGGAACCTGAGGCAAACTCACCTCTGAATTATCGGAACCGTGGTTCCAGGACCCATCTGTGCTTCTGATTTTGTCACCAAACCTAGCAATGAATCCTTGGTCTGTAGTGAGTTTAACTCACTCACTGCCACGTCATCCAGATTGGGGTTGAACTCCCAGCTGGAGCTCAGGAAGGAAGCTCCTCCCGTGGGCTGAATCACTATTGGCTGGTGCAGGCTGTCCTTCCAGTGTCAGAGGAAGCTTGGGCAGCCAGTCCCACCCCTGTTGCTGGCTCCCAGACTGGGATTGTGATCATCTGGGAGCGTACAGGGTGGGATGGAGACAAACTGTGAGTCCATTGGACCCATGGATTGCCATTCTGTCTGAAGGGGGCCATTAACTTGCACTTGCATTCAGATGTCTATGCATATTTACATATTTTTTGTGAATGACTGTGCCTGCATTCATTTAAAAAGTGAACCTGGGCAAATGCAGGCTAAAGTTTGTAAGTGTTAATTGAATGATTGATTGATTGATTGATTGATTGATTGATTAAGTGCCATCAAGTCAGTGTCGACTCTTAGCAACCACATAGATAGATTCTCTCAAGGATGATCTGTCTTCAACTTGGCCTTTAAGCTCTCTCAGTGGTGCATTCATTGCTGTTGTAATCGAATCCATCCACCTTGCTGCTGGTCATCCTCATCTTCTCTTTGCTTCAGCTTTTCCCAGCATTATGGACTTCTCAAGGGATCTGGATCTTTGCATAATGTGTCTAAAGTATGATAGTTTGAGCCCAGTCCTTTGTGCCTTGAGTGAAAATTCTGGATTAATTTGTTCTCTGATCCATTTGTTTGTTTTCCTGGCTGTCCATGGTATCCTCAAAAGTCTTCTCCAGCACCAACGTTCAAAAAGGTCAATACTTTTTCTATCTTGCTTCTTCAAAGTCCAGCATTCTCATACATAAGTGTCACAGGGAAAACCATTGTCACAGGGAAAACCACAATTATCTTTGTAGGTATAGACATGTCACAGCATCTAAATATCCTTTCCAAGACCTTCATTTCAACCTACCAAGTGCTAGTCTGTGGCATATTTCTTGACTGCTGGATCCTTTAATGTTGATGGCCAATCCTACAAGGCAGAAGCTATCCACCACTTCAATGTCTTCATTATCAATTCTGCGGCTGGTTGTTGTACCCATTGTCATTAGTTTAGTCTTCATTACTGAAGTGTTAGGGATGTGCAAAATGTCTCGACATTGAAACATTTCGACTCGAGAGACATTTCAAGTGTTTTGAGCTCAAAACAAAACACCCTTTAAATAAAAGGCCTGTTTAGAGTTTGGAACAAAACAACCCCATTTTGATTGAAAAGTTTAGACGTTTCGAGCAACACTTTGGAGGCCTGTTTTCCCCTTGCTGATTGATTTTCTGGCACTGGCTTCCCATTGGCTTGTGCTCAGAAAGCCTATCATGCAGGCCCTGGCAGGCTTACTGGGCAGCAGGCGGCAGCAATGGGTGCTCCTCATTTTCAGGGGAGCTATGGCATTGAAAATGAGGAGCATTTCCCTCTGGCCAACAATCACTTCCCTTGGTAGCAGAGGCTAATGATAACCTCTGCTTAGTAAGCCTATCACTGCCCAGTGGAAGGAACAACATGCCATGCCACCAACATAGGTGAGGTAGTGGAGTGCCTTCCCTAGGTCTCCCTAAAGCCTGCAGCCGGCCATGAAGGCAGCATTTTAAATTAAACCATCCATTATAATTACTGGTTGACATGTTCAACAGCCTTACACGGGTGGTTCTGAGCCACTTGTGCTGCTGCGGGCTCCTAAGAAAATGCCAGCAGCAAATTCTTAAAGTAGTCTGCTTGAGTTTGGAGATGCTACTTACATTATTCCCAAGGTAAGTAGTGTTCCCAAACTGCAGGCATGCTACTGTAAGGATCTGTGCTCTTGTGTTCTTTTGCAAGACTGACTGCTGTAGGAGCCTGCAGTTCTTGTATGTAATGTCAGTTCTTGTATGCAATGAGTTACTAAATGAATCACACTCTGTGAGACAAAAAATTGCCAATTGGAATCTTGTAATTGTGACAAGTGGTGTTTCTTTGCTCCTATTTTGAAAAATAATGACAGGCCTATTGATTCTGGTATGGATAGGTGTCAACCTGTTCCTCGTTGACAAGGGCTTCCTTCTGATGTGGCCTGCAGATAACAGTCTACAAAGAAAGTAACACATCTTATATCAGGAGTTATTCTCCTTCACTCATTTCCCCCGTCCCCAGCTTCTTTATCATGTGCTCTCTGCTTTGATTAGGATACAGATGGGTAAAGAATAGAATGGGGAGGTCACAGCATTGTCTTTCATGCTTTGGAAATATATATTTTTAAAACCATATAT